>NW_022196904.1:157474638-157600935 GCF_008632895.1 Mastomys coucha | reverse complement strand
CGCAGACTTCAATTTCTTGTTTTTCTTCATGACCTGTTGAGTTCAGTTAGACTTGCTTGCATGAGCATGGCTGCCAGAAAGCTCCAAAGATCTACTTGTCCCTACTCTCTAACCCTCCTATTCCCAGTGCTCAGATTTACAGGCATATATGCCTCTGAACCCAGCTTTTTATGTAGGTGCTGGGGATTTGAACTCTAATCCTCATGCTTGCATGATAAACATTACAGTCTCATCCTCCCAGTCTTCTTCCAAAATATGAAGTATTACAAATTCAATTTCAATGTAGAAGCTATACAGCACTATAAAACTTAAGACAGAGGAAAAAACAGATTCTGATGATGTAGTATTTTAATAGGAAAAAAGTATGCAAAGTTCTGTGTAGCTGGGCTTTTGGTTCTTCACTAAAATGATCAGGGGCATTCTCTTAGAATCAAAAGTAACATGGAATGAGATCTGCACAGGTTAATAAACATGGAGGTTCATAGTAATGCTAGAAATATCTGTACTAACTGACTTAGCCTAAACTATGGAATTACTGTAAATTAATGAGAATGTATATGTATATATGTTCTAATGTAGCTCATAGTTTCTTCTCATTAAGAATATGACAAAAGGGGCTGGAGAGATGGCTCAGAAGTTAAGAACACTGCCTGGTCTTCCAGAGGTCCTGAGTTCAATTCCCAGCAACCACATGGTGACTCACAACCATCTGTAATGGGATCTGTTGCCCTCTTCTGGTATGTCTGAAAAGAATGACAGTGTACTCATATGCATAAAATAAATAAATAAATCATAGAAAAAAAGAATATGACCAAAGTATTTTTTGCTTAAGCATTTTACTCAGTAGTGCACTCTATTCTCACCAGGATTAAACTGCCAGTGTATCAACCAATAGCTCACATTCTGTCTCTTAGTATGTCTACCTATATAGTTCCCCTCTTTGCCAACATTCATATTTATTTGTAGTCTTTTGTCAGATGCTCAGTGTAAGGGTAAGGCTTGTCTGTGTTTATGGATTGCTAAGGAGATCTACACAGGGCTAGCTGTCCACTTTCCATGTGGTCTGGAGAAAAGTCCATGATTTGAGACTCCTTCTATTCTGAGTACCTGATTCTGACTCCATTATATAGTCAGCACTGTGTGTGTTAGGGCTCTGGAGTTGACCTGGAATTACTTTCATTAAAGTGGGGTTTGTGTGATTACCTTCATGGAATAGAAATGAGTTAGAATATTGTCCAGAAGGCTGCGTGGAACCAACTCCTTCTGAAGGAACACAGTGGTCTCAATAAGTAACAGAGGCAGTAACAAGGCCCAGTGGCCCGGGAGTTCCTTAACTTCATGACTCAGGGATCAGAAGAGACTCCTTACAAGATACAGACATTTCTATCAACATTGTGTGTGTGTGTGTGTGTGTGTGTGTGTGTGTGTGTGTGTGCAATGAGGACCAGAATCTGGTTAATAAATACAAAGAAAACATATCCTGAGAATTTTAGCTCTACCTGCTGCCTGTAGATGAAACACGGTTTATACCACTGTTGCAATATCGATCCACCAAATCCATCCTAAGATTCTGCCTGTTCTTCATTTGACATGACAATCATTCCAGAAGGATGTGTGTGGTTTTGAAGGCACTCACTACAGTCTTCTATCACAATTCTACCAGGACACCCACAGCCATGACATCACCATGAACTGCAACTGTGGCCCTGGACTGTGGTCTCACTTCCCACTCGCTACTCTCTCTGCTTCTTCCCCAGGTTATTGCCTGTCTACGTACTTGTCTCCCTGGGTTTTATCAACCTCAGAAAGCTGCCCCTCATCAAACACTATAGTGCTTAGAGCCAGCAGGCTGAACCTCTGTACCCACAAGGCATGCACAGTGACTGTGCTGGACATGTTCCTAGGGGAGTGAAGAGTCATGTCCTGATGAGATGTCTAGTCAGGAAAGAACTCCTTTTGGACAGACACATTAAAAACTTTAAAGAAGAAATTACTATTGTGGCTGGAGGGATGACTCATCTGGTACCAACAGCTTCTGCTCTTTCAGAAAATCTGGACTCATTTCCCAGCACCTTCATTGGGTGGTTTACAACCTACAGTAACTTTATCTCTAGTAAACCCTAGGCCTTTTTTGGCCTCCAAGAGTACCCAGATCCACATGACAAACATACAGATGAGCAGACATATATGCACATATATAATATATTATATTATCATTATATAATTATATTTTATTATATATAATAGATAACAAAAATACAATATAATAATAGATTGTAATATATATTAATTAGAAAAAAATAGTTACACTGCTACTATACCCACTATGCATCACCCCTTGCCTGGAGTTGGTACTCCACTAAACCATCCATGGACATTAATCTGACAGCTTCTACAATATGACTGACTGTTAGATGTCATGGTGAGTAGTAGAGATGAAGCAGTTAGGTCATAGGTACCAACAGCTCAAAAATTGTTTCTTTCCTCTGTGGTATGGGTTAGCAATATACATCTCTATGTCTATAAAAATCATTAGATTTATCTGATTTTTTTTAAAACTAAATTCCACTGAATTCCTGCCATCACATATTTTCCAGAGATGATTCAGTTTTATTTTGTTCAACAACAAACTAGATTAGAGGAAGGACATATTTATTGTTTTTGCTTTATGTTTCAATTTTATAAGGATTTCTGATTTTTTTTTAAAAAACTGTCATTTAATATAGTACAAAATATGCAAACAAAATTGAATAGTTTACGGTGGGTGAGGCATATATAAATGCCTAAATACCCATGAGAAGTATGACCTAAAAAACACTCTCAAAACAATCCTAAGAGGCAAATGGTCATATTTAAATCAGAGTATGTGTAATTTAGTAATAACATCTCTTGCTAATTGAACTTATATGTCTCACACAGACCTTTATATGTGCTGTTATTTTCATTCCTCACAAATCCTGGTTATTTTGGTTCACTCTAGATGAGAGCATCCGAATTGGCTTTCCTGGTGTCATTTCTGTATAGGGAAAGATAAGCTGGGATTTGAGCTTCAGCAATTATTTCTAAATGCCATATGCTTCACTCTCCACTTCAGTAAACTTTTTCTCAAAGCAATAACTCTTCTGTAGTGTTATTTGTTTATTTGTTTGTTTTTATGGGGATAGGGACAGGCTCTAAAGCTTCATATATTTTGTACAAGTGCTCGGCAACCTAGCCACATCCCAGGTAACTTTAGCTTTTCAATATTTATTGGCAAAAACTTTAATGGTTATCTGCTTTCTTAACTATCCACGGATGCTGGGGCATGAGGACATAGGCTTCACAATTCAGTCTGGCCCAGGAATCCATAAGTATACCATTAATTATTTTATTTAATTCAAAGTAATTTTGAAAATTATGTCATAAATCTGAGATCATAAAAATTATGTAAGTTTTATATAAAAAACCTTCTATGTTCCTATATGAAATTAGGAGGATAAGAATAGTTTCTGGCAGAGCACGGTATGGTTAATGCCAATTGGGGCAACATGAGAGTGAGTTTGGTTGAGCTGCAGATTGAGTTTTAGATGGAGTGTGATCGAGTGTTATGTTGAATAGAGTTGAGTTTTAGATTGTGTGTGGATTGAGCTTCAGATCATTGTTTGGATTTTAGATTAAGTGTGGTCCAGTGTTAGATGAGCCTTAGTTGAAGTATTAGGCTGGCAAGGGTTCGGTTTCAGACTCAGCAACATTGAGTGTTATTGGAATTCAGGTGGCTCAACAGTAGGGTGGTTGTGTTCTTTGGTTTGGCCAGTATCAACTCTGGCTGTGCTCTTCTCCCTACACACACACACACACACACACACACACACACACACGCACGTACACATGCACACGCGCGCACACACACACACACGCACACATGCACATGCACACATGCACACACACACACACACACACACACACACACACACACACACACACACAAGTATTAACCCTGACAGTGCTCTCCTCCCTACTTATATAGACATAGCACCTCTTCCTAAACATTGTTGTGTGCTGTCATCTGAATGCTTGCGTGAGTCCACCCAAAATTCCCATGCTGCCACTCCAACCTGAATGCCACCATGTAGTTGTGTACAATGGTAGGAGATGAAAATAGGAGACTTCGGAGCATGGTGAGACTACAAAAAGCCCTTTGAGACATGGCCAACCCCTTTGTCTGTGTGAGGTTACAGCAAGATGACAGCTGTCCTTAAGACTGAGGGGGCTCCCCAGACACTAATCTATCAGCACCTTATTCACAGGCTCCCCAGTCCCCAAAACTGCAAGGATAAAATTTTATGGGGTGTGTATAAGCCAGAGAGCTTATAGTGTTCTGTTGTAGCAACCCAAATAGACTAAGTTCTGCCTGCATACTTTATCTGAACCACCCCCTCCATGAATAAAAAGAAAACAAAACAAAAACCAAAACCATATTATCATTCTTCAGGGTCTAGCATCCAAGTGTGGCAACGTGAACTTGCCTTTGCATTGGAAATCAAAGCCTCATGCAGGCATGCAGAGGAATCCGCAGAGTTTTCAGCTTCTTGTGCCTCCAAGTGAGTTTGGAGAAGCGGATCAGTTCAAAAATCAGTAGCCTCTTAGCAAGCACTGCAGGGCGATCAATTCTGAACGCCTCGCCTCTCAGCGAGCAGACGCTGTCTACAAAGTTGTTTCTCCTCCTCCTCTGTCTCCACATGTTCCCGTCAACTCACTCGAACAGCTATTAACAATAACTTCAGGAAGCAGTGGGAACTAATGACAAGTCTCATCCCCTCCGTTTAATAATGCGGTCCTAATTCTCATGTTTTCATTAGCCCCTGGCATTAAACCATTTCCATTTGCACACCCAAGCAATCCTCCATATCTTTAGTGTTAATGTCAGCTTGATCTGCACTGATCACTTTCATTAACAATATACATTCCCAGGGTAATGCGATCCAAGAACAGATGCTTGCCAAGTAAACCACTCGTGGTATGGACAAAAAAAGACACAAGCATGAAGGTCAAAGGCCCTTGAGGTTTTCCATTTACCACAGGGGGAAATAAAGAATGACTCGTTAAATTTGTTATTCACTCAACAAACATACTGGCTATGACTCAGGCTGATGGACACAAAGATGGTTAAAAAGTAGGACATAGATTCTAAATTCAGGTGACTATATGCTTTCTGGCTAGGGTATGAACTCCATATTTGGAAAAATGGGGATATGAGGCCTTATATCTTGATTGAGTCTCAGAGCCTCTGATCTGTATCATGGAAGTGTTAGTGTTGGTCCACTGGCTACAGACCCAAAGAAGAAAGGCAGATCTCAGAAACAAAGAAAGCTAAATATAAAGCTAAGCCTACAATATAACCAGAGGGATCTCAGGAGGAGTTCTTAGAGGTTTACTAAAGCTGTTGTAACAAATTCCATGATGCCCTTGGCTTCTGGATTTTGTGAGCAAAATCCTTAGTGTTCCTGATCTTACAGAAACATTCTCCTGATTTCTGTTTTCCTCCCCTGTTGTTCTTCCTGTGAGCCTACTTCTGTGTCCAAATTTTCCTTCAAATAAGGCACTAGTTGTACTAGATATCATAAGGATCATCTTTATCTATGTCTGCAGGGATATGCTGAGATTTTTCATATGCAAATACACATACACAAGTGCACACACACATGCATACAAACACAATTTAAACAAGCAAACTCACACATCCAAGCATACACATGCAAGCAGTCACACACACACATGCATGCACAAACATACATGCACGCGTGCACGCACACACACCATGAAAGCTGAAGGGACCAGTGACTGGGAGGAGGGATACCAAAGAGTAGTAGGAGTAAAACAAGAGACAAAGGTAACCAAGGTGCAATCATACACATGAAAATGTCATAATGAAACCCACTTTTCTGAGCTTAAAAGCCAATGAAAAAATGTTTTTTAAAGACGCGTGCTAAGGAGTTGTGTCTTAGAAACACAAATTTTTGAGAGCCAAAATCCAATTGATAGAGCTGGGCAAAGAAACAGAAAGAAAGTTGATAAGAGGAAGAAATGCAGAATCGAAGAGACAGGCAAAGGCTGGGCAGAGTCCACAGGCACTGTCGTGCTGAGCACTGTGGAGAGAGCTGCGAGGGTGGGCAATCCGTTCTATGAGTGAGAATGGGATATTTTGAGTGTGTTTCTAAGATGTCTGACAGGGATAATGCAGGGTTACACCTCATGCCTGTTTATCCAACCTCCCGTTTTCATCAAAACCCCAGGACTTTTCTCACATTCAACCACTCACAGGCTCTCAAATCTCAGGTGTTGGCTCTAGAACCTAGGGTCCCTCCTGGGTTAAAATGTAAAGCATGGCTGGTTAGCAGTGGTGTGTCACTCAGGAGGCAGAGGCAGGCAGATTTCTGTGAGTTTAAGCAAGCCTGATCTACAGAATGAGTTCCAGAGGAGCCAGGAAAACATGTTCCATGTTCTTCCCTTCAGTGTCAGGAGACCGGTACTGGTCAGTCTCCAGAACCAAAGGTCTTCTTTTCCTGTTCTCCTTTTTAATATTATCTAGGCTTCGTGGGCTGAGAAATTCCCTTCCTGAGAATGCGCTACTGTTTTCATCTCATTTGGGTATGGTAGGTCTGGGTTTGTCTTAATACTTCTGGTGCTGACACATCACACCTCTCAGTCTGCCCTCCAGCTTGCGTCTTCAGTGGCTGGTCTGCGTAGGCTTTGGCTTTGTTCACACCCTCCAAGAGAAGTCAGTGTTACTCAGAGTGTGGTCTAAAATTGGTAGAGTCAGCACCGTCCAGGAACTCTTGAGATATATAAATTCTACGCACCCATGCATATCACCCCCAGATCTATAGAATTAGAACTCGTAGAGATGGGGGTTCATAAATTTGCCTTCACAGCCCAAGCAATGGTTCTGACTGCCATTTGTCACTTGACCTGGTGCACGGGCTTCCAAGCTCATAGCCTCCTCCCGTCACCAGAAGAACCAAAGTGGCCTCTAAATCAGGCCATTTCATTGCCTTGCTTAAAACTTACAAAGGCTTCCTACTGCATTTAGAAAATATACAAAATTCTCTTCCTCACTTGGAAGATTTTCTCCTATTCCACCTTTCCCCCTTGCTTAACACACTCCAGGGATGCTGGCGTTTTATTGACAGGCGATATTAATGCAGCTTTGTTTGCCTTGTATCCATAGTACCTGACACATAAAAGAGACATTCACTATTCATGCATAAATCATTTCATTAGTAAAGACATTCATATTTGTCTTATCCAAGGTTTAAGATTTTTGCTGAATTTCAATTTGTTCTTTCTTAGGTTTGTCTATTTGAATTCTAAAGTGTTTCACAGTATCACTCTTTTTCTTTTTCTTTCCTACTTCTTCCTCCTCTTCTTCCTCCTTCTTCCTGTTCCCCTTCCTCTCCCCCTCTCCTCCTCGTCCTCCTCCTTCCTCCCCCCCATCTCCTCCTCCTCCTCCTCCTCTTCCTTCTCCTCCCCGCTCTCTGTCTTTGAGATGCTACCAAAGTTCCATGTTTGGGATTATTTTAGTTAGCTATTAGTAAATTCCACAAAACATTCACAACACATGTAGTTATATTACAAACATTCTCATCCCTAGAAGTTGAGAACTGTACATATAAATACCCTTATTCAAAAGCCTGTGGATGGCTTGGTGGTTAAGAATGCTTCCTACTACTGCAGAGGACCTGAGTTTGGTTCCCAGCATCTATATGGCATCTTACAGTTTCCTGGAACTCCTCTTCTTTGATCCATGAAGATTATCATTGAACTGAGACTGAAATAAAGAAAATGTCCAAGGACAAAGTCATATAAGAATACTACTGGTAGAGAAATAGCATGTGCAAACACACTGAACTATGAAAAAGACCAATTGAAGTCCAGAGTATTTTGGTCCTGGGAAAGAGAAAGTGTACATGAGGCTAAGGAGCCAGAATAGAACATGTGCATATGGTGGTGAACTCTGTATCTGGGTCTCTAGCTTTTACAATGCAGGTAATTGAAAGCAGCCAGAAATTTAACCCTTGTGCCACATTTGACTTTAGGGATTCCTGTGGTGATATTGGCAGAGGGGGTGAATTAGAGATAAGAGAGAAAGCATGAAGACTCTGCTAGAGGTCTTCACATTTGAATTGTTTCTTTTGCCAGCTTCAGGTCAGGGCTGGTCCTTCCTCACACTGTACAAAAAGCTATTGGGCAGTGGCTTTCTATTTCCCTTGATTGCTTGTGCATTTTTCTTATGTCAGTTTGGCAGCTGATGGGTTAGGCAACAATCCTTTGAGTCCACTGTATACTCCCCTTGCCTAGTGATCCTCCTATGGAGCCACTTCTTCATGGCTCCATGTGTAGAGTGCCAACGAGCCACACGTCTTTTCCTTCTGCTTCTCATGTATCAGCTGCCTTTTCACTGCAGCTTCTTGACGGCCCTAAATCTACAACCTTCTGTGCCCAGAGGGACCTTGGTACATATATAACTTTTTCTTGTTAATGATAAATATATGACTTGTGTTGCAAATATAGAGATCTTTTAGTGGCTAGAGAGATGGGTCAGCATTAAAGAATACGTTTTGCTCTTGCAGAGTACCCAGGTTTAGTTCTCAGCCAATGTATCAGATGGCTTACATGTCTATAACTCCAGCTCCAGTTTTGTAAAACCATCTTCTGGATACTCAGGTGCACAAACCCAAACACACACACACACACACTACATATAATTAAAGGCAAAATAAAAAATTAAATCTTAAATCCTGTTTTAAATGAATGAGTAAAGGCCCACAGTTAATAGGCTAGTGTCAGGTGTTAAGGCTGGATGCTTATGACCACACAGTTGTTGTTCAAATGGAATCCTTACAGTTTCATGCACACATGGGCTGACTAATACACTGATTTTAACAAGATTAAATAACTCGCTAAGAGCCTATATTTGGTGCTGGCTGAGGAGTCTTCTGGGTCCCAGTGGTGGGATACAAAATCTGCTCCTTTTCTGTCCTGCTAGAGGCCTTGAGCACATGCCAGGCTGTAAAAGAGCTCTCATATCCCCCAATGCCACCTTAAGGTATTCTCAGTTTTACACTGAACCACGGTCCACGGGACAGAGATTTGCAACTGTCCAGCTACTGTTTTTCTCAGCACACTGACTTGAGATAGACAATCAGCATCTTGATTAAATAGAATTTGCAATCAGAAGGTTCTGAATAAGGAAGAATTTGATAAATTCTAATGAGGCCATAATGTAAGCGAAAGAAAAATCAGAAGAGATTTGAATGAGGAAAACAATATCAAGATGGGATGCACCAGTATCAAGTAAGGGGAAGTTGTAAAATGCTGTTAAACAAAAACCAACCATCACCAAAGCCACCACTACAACCAGAAATGAGTGAAGGAGGCAGCCATGGCACCATGATGGTAGTGGAGCATCTGCACCATTCAGCAAGGGCAGCCTCCCTCAGTGCCAACACTGTCGACATTCAAAATCCCATCATGCCTCTGGAAACTTGCTCCCTCACTGCACAAAGGTCTGTACTTTTCTAAGGACAAATTCATTAACGATGACTGCTATTTAGTGAATGCCTTACTAGGTGTGTACAGAGACTATATTTGTAATATGTCATGTGTATCCACAATCATTAGCAATGTTTTTCTACTTCTGTAAGTGAAGAAATCGAAGATAAATAACTTGGTCCCAGTTACACACACTTAATAGGTGACAAAGCTAAGGTTTAAACTAAGGAACTTTTGGAAATGTACACTTTCATACACAGCTTCATAACGTTTTACTTACTCATACATAGCTTCTTTGTACAGGCTTCTTCTCAGAAATGCTATCAAGTGAGGAAGGCTGTGGGTTCCTCTTGTATTCAACAAGCAGACCAGTTGAAAATGGGAACTGCACTCCTTAAAGGTGCTATATTCTAACTGGCACTAAATTATTACTATGTGAGGCTGGAGAAATGGTGCCAGGCAAGAGTACTTACTGCTCTTCTGGGGTGACTGTGTTCAGTTCTCAGCAGTTCACAACTTCCAACAACTCTAGCTTCAGGACATTTCATACTCCCTTCTGGCCTTTGCTGACACTGACACATACAGGATCTTTGAGGAGAATCTATAACTACCAATTTACTAAACAACCATAATTCCTACTTGCATTTTAAATATTTATCATTATTCCTATAAATAAATATAAGTTTCTGCTATAGACAGAGACCATTATAGAAAACCACAACCAATCAAAATTCAAAGAATAAATAATCGTGTAGTGCTTAGCCCCAACTGATACATCTATAACACCTACCCTTAAGGTGCAGAGATTATAGTGAAAGAAGGAGCAGAAAGATAGTGAGATCCAGAGGAAATGGAAGTTTACTTTGAGGTTGTGTCTCAAAGAAATGCCACAGAAGCTGCATCCATGAGGTCTTATCAACAAGGCTGGCTGAGCAAGCCCTGAACCAACCAATAGACATGCTATTACAGAAGGGAGAAATCTCATATGTCCAGCCTGAGATAAAGTACTATAAGGATTGTTGACTGCAGGGGAAATAGTCTTCTCCAAGAAGAACTCCTCAAGTGAGTGGTTATCCAATATAAGTGGTCAGCTCTGAAATCATATACATACAAGTAGCATAATGCTGACTGCGCTGATTGAGCAGGATATATATACACACACACACACACAGAGAAAATGTGGAGAGGAGAAAGAGCAGATTACATGGGAAGGGTTGGAGGAAGAAGAAGGCTTAAGTATATGGTTATATTTTAATTTCAACAAATAAATCTGTTAAAATGTTATATTTTCATTTATATGAAATTATTACCTCCATTTTTATATACATTTGTGCTGCAAAATTTCCAGTGAAAATAGATTGCGGATATCAACAATATATTTAACATGTCAAGGTTCCTTTCAAGAGCATGTGGACAGTTGAATTTGGGTTTCATCCTAGCTCACAATTATACCAATCTTCTTGGAGAGTTTTAACTTGACCCCTGTGTGTGCTCTGGGATCATTTCATAGTAGCAGGAATTCTCGTTTTGTGAGAGGAATAGGTGTCACTGGGATGGATGGGAGAGATGTCATGGGTTATTGATTCCTGAAAGTATCTGAGATGATTTGCTCTAAACCATGAGTTATGTTCCAGTCTTCCATTTTAATATTTTAATCACACTCTTTAGTCCTAAGGTGGTGTAACTTACTCTAAAATTCTATAACCTTAATTTGTTACAATGCCCTTGAAGCCGTCACACACAACAGTATTTCCTCTGTTAGGAAGTGGATCAACTAAAACACTTGTGAATTGGCTAAGGGAATGGAATCAGAGTTTCCAGGAAGCAGCTTCATATAATTAGTAAAGCTCACTAACAAACCCAGTGCCAGCAGCTCTGAAATCGAGTCCAGAAGTCAGCGAACTGTGGCTCACAGGCCAAATGTCCCACCACCTGTTTTTGTATGTTGTGAAAGCCAAGGATGCTATTTATATTTTAAATGGTTGAAAGAATATAGGGTAAGAAGAGTACTGTCTGACAATTATGTGAAACTTGAGGTTGATGTCCTTAAAGAAAAATTGTCTGAGCACAAAGCCACACACGCTTGTTTTTGTTTGTCCCTGGCTGCTTCCAGGATCTAACAGATGAACTGTGCTGTGTGACAGAGTGGCCGAGGAACTCTTCAATATATCTTCTGTGGAGCATTATAAAGAACTCTGCACGCTGAATGGGATGCACGATACTTAGTTCATCGAAGGTTGCAGGTCATCTGACCCCTGCTGCTCACCTTTGAAATCTGAATGGTCAGTCAGATTCTCTAAAAGGCATCCCAGATGAGAAACGTAGCTAAGTAACACACAGTTTCCTTGGAGACAGATTCACACAGCAAAATTTCAAAGGAAGGCCCAACAATCCCAGATCTGATAGAGATATTAGGGGGGATGAGACACTTAAGTAAAACATGTTTACATCGCTCTTGGGGTGAGATTTTGACATGATCATTCTGCAAGAGAAACATGTTAGGAGTCGCCTTGATGTTCACCACGGTGTATGATAGAAGTGATTGTTTTTTTTTTAGGAAGCAGCAATCTGAATATTACGCATTCTGAATGATAAAGTTGTAAGCATCTTGAGACACTTCATACACACACACACACACACACACACACACACACTTTACAAAGAAAACACAAAGATGCAGTTGTACCTAAAAGTATTTGTTTTGAGAGAGCTGTGAAAGGTGATGTCAGAGAGTCCAGTTAACTGCATTCTTTGCAATCACTCAGAACGCTCGCATCATCATCAATTTCTTCAGTGCTTTGCAGCAATGACATAAATCTGAATGAACTCATTTCATATGAGTATGTCTGCCTTACACTTTTGTTCTTCTATGCTGCCAATCTTAGTTAGGGTTCTACTGCTGTGAGCAGACACCATGACCAAGGCAAGTCTTATAAGGACAACACTTAACTGGGGCTGGCTTACGAGTTTAGAGGTTCAATCCATTATCATCAAGGCAGGAGCATGGCATCACCCAGGCAGGCATGGTTTAGGAGGAACAGAGAGTTCTACATCTTGTTCCGAAGGCAAACAAGAGAAGAATGATTTCCAAGCAGCTAGGACAGGGTATTAAAGACCATGCCCACAATGACACACCCACTCCAACAAGACTACACCTCCTACTAGTGCCACTCTCTGGGCCAAGTATATATGAACCATCACACTGCCCTTCATTTTATAACCCCATCACCACATTTCCAGGAGCAACAATCAAGATAAGCCCTTCTGAAGAAAGGGGAAATGATGCCCAGCAAAGCCAGTGAGCATGCCTTCCACATGCATGGCCCTTTAACTTGCCCCACCACACCCCCACGACATAGGTCTTGGCTCTCAACTTAATGGGGGTTTAGAATCACTCGGGAGATTCACTTCTGTATTTCTCCAGACAGCACTGATCCAGGCAGGGAAGCCTAACCCTCACACTGGGCACCTTCCAGTGGTAGGTCAAGATGGGAGGAGGTATGAAGAAAAGACATTCTGTGCCTCTTCCCTTCCTCCTTCCTGAGCCAGGGTGTCTCTCACGGCTGCTTCTGTCCTCAGCTTTCAGCTTCAGAGTGGAAATACTGGGTTATCCTGCTCCATGGACTGAGCTGTTTCCCTTCCCATTTAGCATACAGATGGCCATGGTTGGGCTACTCAATCACCA
Source organism: Mastomys coucha (assembly GCF_008632895.1). Classification (NCBI taxonomy): domain Eukaryota; kingdom Metazoa; phylum Chordata; class Mammalia; order Rodentia; family Muridae; genus Mastomys; species Mastomys coucha. The sequence continues at coordinate 157,587,719 of NW_022196904.1, read as the reverse complement.
CCATGTAAGGCAATCTTTTAAATCTTTTATAATATGCATGCATCCCATTGGCTCTATCCCCCCAAAGAACTTAGCTAAATACAGTGCCTCAGTGGTTTATCATTCTTTATTTTCATGTACTCTGGGACCATGGGCTTAACAGTCCATTATATATATATATGTATATACACACACATATATACATATGTATATGTATATATGTGTATATATATATGTATATGTATATATGTATATATACACACACTTATATGATTATATACTTATATATGAATATATACATTCTTAAGTAACTCCTACTCAGGCTTCTAAGTTTTCCTCTTGCTCAATTTTCCTGAAGAGCCATGTATGCTCACAGCTGCAGTGCTTGGTTTGTAAGTGAGAGAGCACAGGAATCTTTATATCTGGAGGGATTAGGTCTCCTGGAATAAGTCCATCACAATTCTCTGCAGCCACTTAGAACACACATATTTGCAGCGCTTTGTTTCATCTCTGACCTTTACCTTTCTCTCCCTCTACTTCTCTCCCCTTTCTTTCAGTTCTTTTATTTCTTAGTTCTTGGAATTGGTATTTATTTGTAAGCTTTTGTTTAGTATATAAAACATGGAAGGCCTAATACATACATATATGTATGTATATATTCATATATAAGTATATATTTATATATATTTATATAAGTGTATATAAATGTATATACACATACACACATTCCAACAAATAACTAAAAAGAGAGGTAAAGTTGGACTAGCAAACATGCCCATGCATGAACTGAGGAGGTGTTACAAATCCTGGGGCTCAGGTCTGAGATATAAACTCAAACGCCAATGAGCAGTGCCTGTTTTCTTCTCCCTGACACCTAAGCCTTTAGAACTCTGTCTGCCATGGAGAGGCTGCAATCTTTACCTGTCTTTTCACCAGACATTCAACTGGTCTGTTTTTCCATGGATGTGTCTTTGAGATACAGTACTATCATGCCTACCAAGAAATATTAAGGAAAATAAATGCATGCAGTATGTTAATAGGCATTATAAAAGAAAAGGGACATGTTGCTCTCACTGTGATATTGCCAAAAATCAGGGTAGCCATCAGAAGAATTGTCTGGAAAAAAATTGCTAACAAAGTTAAATAAGTTTCAGACTTTTCTCTAGGAATTTCATCTGGTAAACACGCTAAAAGGCTTATACTGTGTTCTATGTAGCCTCCCCTAGAAACCAGCTCTGCTGTTTTCTAGAACTGCAAAGGTTCTAGGAAACAACAAGGCATACAATAAACAGAACCAAGTACCTTTGTTCTGGACCAGAGAGTGTGGGCTACTTCTAGCTTTGATTATATAATGCTCAAATGGTCTGCCATACTCTTTTGGGATTCAGAAGTAAGCCACAAATTGGCAAGAGCATGGATCAGTGAGTTTGGTACATAAAAGGAAATTTGCTCTGGTAGAAAAATCTAGATCAGGGTTGGTATCTGTGATAACAAATCTTTATTCCACTAAGCCACTGAAACTTCAAAATGATCAAAATGAGGTATCTTGGGAAAACCAGATATGCTGATCTACAGTTATGACTCAGGAATTCAGAACCTAACAGGAAAATTCTTATTTTTGGCAATCCTTTCATGTTCTTTTCTTTACAAGTAATATCAGGAGCTCTGTTTTGACTGAAATATGATAACACACTGATTCTCTTTTAAATGTGCAATATCAGGGATACCTGAATGCACCAGAGTTTGCAGATCTGAACAAAGGTTTTATATTGGACACTGAATATTCTTCAATTCCATTCTCACTACAAAACAACTAAAGGGAACTATTGGGATGGAGTATGGGTCAGGGGACCTTTCTCATTTATACAAAGAAATCTTAACAGATCCAAATTTTTGTAACTCCTAATAGGCCTGTAAAATGTGTATGTAGACATTCTTAAGTAACTACTTCTCAGGCTTCTAGGTTTTCCTCTTGCTCAATTTTCCTGAAGAGCCATGTATGCTCACAGCTCCAGTGCTTGGTTTGTAAGTGAGAGAGCACAGGAATCTTTATATCTGGAGAGATTAGGTCTCCTGGAATAAGTCCATCACAATTCTCTGCAGCCACTTAGAACACACATATTTGCAGCGCTTTGTTTCATCTCTGACTTTTACCCTTCTCTCCCTCTACTTCTCTCCCCTTTCTTTCGGTTCTTTTATTTCTTAGTTCTTGGAATTGGTATTTATTTGTAAGTTTTTGTTTAGCATATAAAACATGGAAGGCCTAATAAAGGAAACCAAGATCAAATAAGGCACCACCATCAGCTGCCCTTCTAACAGATGATGCTTGCAATCCAGGGTTGTTAACTGTACATAGATATAGAGGTGTTTTCCTAAATAAGTCCTACTGGATGTGCAACTCTGTGGCTGTTTAATTTATCATGAGATGATATTGCTGGGCACACCTGTGTGAGTACATACTTCTGGATACGGCTGTGCATAAATGCAGCTAGCTGGATCCCAGGCTATGTAGACCTGGCCAGAGTCCAAAAAGGAATTTCCCATTGATCTTCCAGTTTAATTATATCTGTGGTGATATCTACTACCTTGTGAATCATCATGTGGACTCGTTAGGCACCTGTTCTCTCTCCACTTGCAAGGAAAATGTTTCAATTAGAATAAAAAAATGATTAAAGATCTTTCCTCTTCATTGCTTGCTCTGGGTAGCTGGGAGGGAATTGACATGAATATGCAGCTAGGCAGGTGGAGAACAGGTCAAAGCACAGATCGGAACTTATTATCTCTGTTCCATTTCTCCCTGCCTTCCTCCCCCCCTTTGAACACATCCCCCTCACACAAATCAAACATTTATTATGTGCTTGCCATTCATTCATACATATAGAATTTTGTTTCTCAAATTAAGGCTCTGTGAAACATCACGAATCAAGTTGCTCTGTTACTCCTTTCATCCTGAAAAGCCTGATGTAGTGGTTTACATGTGATTGAAGACACAACTGCTGATGAACGATTTATTGACAAATAAAGACAGAAGCGAACCCTAGGCGCATTCGCCAGGCTTTCCACTAGGCATCTTTGAATAGCCCAGCTGATCTTCATACCATTTCGGACAGGAGAGGTATTATTAATTTCACATCTCTGTTGAGAAAACTGAGGCCGAGCACTCTTCACACTTAATTTGGCTCACTTCCCAGGTTTACCTAACACACCTAAGCTGAAGCATTGATTGTGCTGTGTCTCTGAAGCTTTATGGCTTTTTTCCAATGAACCAAACTTATTTCTGCAGTTAAACGAATGCTATCCTGAGGGCAGGAAGTAGTTGAAGGCTTTAAAAAATGCTTGCACACTTGCACTTTGTCAGAGGACTTTCCCAGAGTCACGCTCAAGTGTGTCTTCAATTCAAAAAGAGAGGAGAAACACACCAGGCGAAGAATTTCATAGGTTGAGCTGCCCCAGGGCAGTATCAGTGGGCACACACCAACTCCAGATGTTGGAAATAAAAGCTGATGTTCATGTATCTACAAGGTTCCATGGTTGTCTGCCATGCAGTAAATGAGTACAGATGTTGGAAAAGGAATTGCCCATTATCCCATGTCATATTGGCTATGAGACATAGAAAGCTAGGAAACAGACAAAAGGCCAGTTCATTTCACTTACTGCCTACAGGAAGCTGCTTAGTTCCTCCCAATGCAGATAACAGCAATCAGTGATGAATGTTCAAATCATGGCAGTTTAGGTCTGGAAGAGCAATGAGCAACTATTGTATCTTACAGACGAGGAACCCGACAGTGATGCATATGATTCAAAGACACATCAGTGGCACTTTGCAGCTTCATGCCTGGATCCTAAGCTTCAGAACAAACCTGGCAAAGACTAGGTGTTTGGATCAGAGACAGCAGACAGAGAAAGACAAAATATGTTTCAGGCTGAACTATGGACTGAGTAAGGCCATTGGAATTCTTTTCTAATTTAATCTTAAGATCTCTCTCTCTCTCTCTCTCTCTCTCTCTCTCTCTCTCTCTCTCTCTCTCTCTCAAGCCATTATAGCTACTCTCTAGACATGCTTCATACAAAGGAAAATCTCAGGGTCTATGTGTCAAGTAAGACACAGCTAAGAGGAGAAATCAAAATAAGGCTGAGAAATTAATTTCTCATGTGTTCCAGAGAGGTTAGGAGTGCAGACTAGAGACCAATAGGAAGTACTAAGATGGAGAAGAGCTGGGGAATAGAGGAGAGGAGATAGATAACATGGGACTTGGCTATATGGAAGCTCATGGGCATTATTTCCTAGGCATTGCCTCAGTGACAATAGGTCATCAGGTTTAAAGAGAATACATTGACCGTTAGGTTTCATTGTAGTCAGTTGCTTTGGGGTGTATTATGTTTGAGGTCAGTGAAATGAAGCACATCTGGGCAATACCTCAGTGTTCTTGAGAAAGTTTTTACTGGATGAAGGATCTGATTGAGTTTCAAACAACCCATGTCACTATCAGAAACTTTATTAAAATAAGAGGAATCCACAGTTCTACTTCCCAGGATATTCTCAGTAATGTGGTGGGCCCAGTCACCTACTGTGTCTGAGAGATGGTGGTGTGACATTAAAACTATGCATTGCCACTGCTATTCTTCCCCACCAGAGCACCAGACTTGCTCTCTGCATCATGATTCTTTTCATCAACTGACGATCCCTACACTTTAGTCAACATGATCTACATGTTCTACATGATTCAACAGAAGCAGCAGACTTCCAGTAGCATGTGTCCACATAGTGAGAAGTGTTTCTGTGCCCTTGTCTCTGTGCTGCCTTGCTGGAGGCCTTACCTTAGCACTGAGTCTCCATGCCTGGTACCCAGATGGGTCTAAAGAGTGTCCACATTAGACATGAGCTTGTTACACATTCATGACTGCCACATCCCCTATCTCGTCATTCAATTCTGGGAACTAAGTTGTTTGTTTACTAGCTTGGAAAGGGATATCAGCAAAAGAGCCTGCCCAATCTAAGCTCCAGATAATCCCATTCTGATGATCCTCCAGTGCCATTCATTGTAAGATGTACCACAAATTTAACAACAAACTTTGGAAGGCGGGGGAAAGAGACCTTACATGAACCATTGGACATAAGGTCATCTACTAATTGCAGTGCTATTAACATTTGAAGCCACGACTCAGAATGGAGAAAATGTATACTTGCTAGTGAATGCAGATGTCTAGACTCCAGTATCTCCCACTTGCTTGCCCAAAGGAAACAGTTTGTTTCTTTTACCTATCTTGACTCAGAAACTACAATATCCATCCTTTACCTTGTGTTTTAAATGGGTCTCTCATGCTCTTATTCTAGCAAGAAAAGTGTCATTTTTCAAAGGAAACCCTTTGTACTCCCATCTTAATCGATCTCCTTATGTTTAGATGTAATTGTTTCCTCCCCACCCCCTTTTTTTTGAGTCAGAGAACTGGAAGTTTATGAATTGAGATGGTAAAAGGCAGGCCATCAACGTACAGAACAACATTGCATCATAGAGATCTTGTCACTAAAAGCTCTCTGTAGCCGTCATTAACACCACCATTCTGTGTCACAAGTGTGACTTGCCGCCATGCAACAGGGCCACTGGCTTCAAAATAGCTTATAGAATCGGATTCTAGGACACAGCTATAAGGATAAGAGATCACATGGCACATGTGCCCATCTGTTTGTCTGTTTGTTTGTTTGTTTTGTTGTTATTTTTTTTAATCTTGGATCAAATATCAGCTTTCAAGGAAGCCTTCGGTGACCACACCACACTATCTGTGGTGGTTTGAATAGGTATGGCTTTCATAGACTCATGTGTTTGAATTCTTGGCCCATAGGGAGTGGCACTATTAGAAGGTGTGAACTTGTTGGAGGAAGTGTGTCACTGTGAGGGTGGGCCTTGAAGTCTCCTGTTCTCAAGCTATGCCCAGTGAGGCACGCAGTCTTCTTCTGCTCCCTGAGGATCAAGATGGAGAACTCTCAGTTCCTTTTCCAGCACCATGTTTGCTTTGATGCCACCATGTTTCCTGGATTAAACTTCTGAAACTGTAAACCAGCCTCAATTAAATATTTTCCTTTATATAAGAGTTGTTGTGGTCATGGTGTCTCTTCACAGCCATCAAACCCTAACTAAGACACTATCTGAAATTGTGTTTCTTATGGTCTGTCTATCTTCAGTACCTTCTAGTCCATCATGCCTCCTTTTAGTCTATCATGCTTTTGTCTTTTATCTCTGTTTAGTTTCTGTCTGCTGTGGAATCTAAGCCAAATGTGTGTATAGTGGGGAGGTTCTCTCTGCTTTGTTCACTATAACATGTCTAGGACTTTTAAAGTACCTAGCATAAATGTTTTTTATGAATGAATGTGTGAATGATGTGTTCTTAATGGCTCTTGCTTCTCTGAGTCATTGTCAACCCAATGTCTGTGTAGTTGCTTGGTTGAGCCTACTTTATAGCCTTAAGCTTCAGGGAAGGCTGAAAACACATTATTGTTTTCTATACTAATACTTATTTTGCTTCATAAATTACTTGAAAAAATAATTTCTTTTGCATTCTGTCTCAGATCTTGATTACCTACATCCTTAATATTGTTTCCACAGAGCTGCTGCTGAAGAGCAAACTTAATTATGACACACCTCATTGCATTATTTTTAAATCCAAAACCACTTAGCCTACTTTAACCCCCACCTGTATGCCAAACACCAAGTTACTTTCCATAGCATAAAAGACTCTGTATCGGGGTATTGCTTGCCTATCCCCTTCTGTCTGGAATATTCCTCCTATGCCTGCCCTTTGAGTATCCACTCTCTGTGCAACACCTTCCAAGTATACTTACCTCCACATTCCACCCATGTCCAATATCTGAACCCACTGTCTCCTCGACAGCACAGAGAGAAACTCTCAGCATAGGCTATGTTATAACCCACTGGTCAGCCTTGGTGAGTAGTTTTGTCCCCCCATTCTTTCATCTTTCTCCAGCATTCACTCATTCATTTGTTCAACCTTCTGCATACCATGTGCTGGTGGCTTTGTGACACATAAGACACTCATCATTCCTGCTCTAACAGAGCTTAGAGTGGAACAATTAGGGAAGAGATGCATTTACACATACCATGAAAACAAAGGACAAAGTCCTCCAAGAGCACCCAACACTCAATGGAAACATCTGAATTGCTTAAAAACTAAAGTAGAGGTCAAGGATGGGTGTGGGTGGGAGACCAGGGAGAGAAAAAAATGAGAAAAGGTGTTAAGCAGGTAGTAGACAAGCCAGGGCTGAATCTCAGAGTTAGGGAGAAGTTCTCCATATCTAAGAAGCTAAACAAAGGGCACAGCAGAGAAATTAACAATGGAAAGGGAGTATGGTGGAAGGTGAAGTAGAAAGAAGACTATGGAGGCCATTTAAAGAACTTCTCATATTACCTTAAAAATGAAGGGAAGCCATAAAGGGATTTTAAGAAAGGCCCAGGCCCTGGGGTAAATGCTAAATGCACCATTCTGAGCACATTCTTAATGATGGTCAGAAAAGATAACCAGAGACATTGAAGCTCTCTGGAACCTACATTACAAGTGACTGATAGAAATAGAGCAGGCTGTGGCTCTGAGGGTACAGTTAGAAGAAGATAAAGTTGGGGATTAAGAAGAAACTATTCTGTTCAGTGACTGGTATGGGTATGGCCTAAAAAGACTCAATCATCTATAATGAAAACCATTGTCTATTGCCTGTTAGTCTTTTACTAACAGTGTGGGCTATGGACTGGTATCACTCCTCCTGGCTCCTGAGAAATGTGGATGGTGTCATGAGAACCTGAGTCTAGACAACTTTCTCAAAGGATTCATGGGTTCATTCAAGGTTGAAAAGCATAGTCCCAGAGGCCTCAATCTCCTAGTATCACACTGTGAAAACTGGCAATGAATATACACACGCATAGGTATGTGTATATTCATACACACTCATACAAACAGACTAATAGCTTTCTAGACTGCTGCTAGAAGATGATTTGAAAAATAGTAAATGTTTCTGTTTTGTAGAAGTGCCGTCCTTAAGATCTATAGGAGAAATATTTGTTAAACTTTTCAGACAATCATCACTCAAGTCGGATAGAAAAAACAAGAATAATATATTAAAGTTTGTCAGTAGTAATGATCAGTGGTGTTTTCTAGATGACCTCAGTTAACCAATACAAGAAGGTGGACACAGTGTAACGGTGCTCTTTGATTTTTTCTTGTCTCCCTCCATAGAGGACTGTTTAGGAGAAGCCAACACAAGTAGAGAAACAGTAGCCATGTGTGGTTTTTTAATAGCAGCACAGTCTGCTTACTGGCTCCTCCTGCCCTTTACATGACTTGCAAATGAGTTAGCTATCAGGTTAATTGAATGCTATCTGGGAAACATGCACATGGCGCGCACGCGTGTGTGTGTGTGTGTGTGTGTGTGTGTGTGTGTGTGTGTGTGTGTATGGTATGTGTGTGTATATGATACATGTGTATGTGGTATGTGTGTTGTATGTGTGTGTATGTATGGTATATGTGGTATATGTGTATATGTGTATGTGTATGGTATATGTTTGTATGGTTTGTGTGTGTGTGCAGCATGTGTTTATATGGTGTGTGTGTGGGTGTGTGGGTGTGTGTAGGATGTGTGGGGAGGGTGTATTTCAGAGGCTCACACTTCAGGAGCTCCTGCATTCTGGGGAGCTGTTGAAAATGCCCTCCCACTGGTTTCTGGGTCCTCACTGGCCACCCTGGAACTCTGCCCACCCTAACTTGCTGAGATATGTCTGTCATTTTTGACTGGGTGTGATTCTATCAGCCCAGTGACTTGTCAGGTCCCAAAGAAATTAAAAAAGGAAAAGTCCAGATGGTGACATTTGTGGTGAAAAAGAAAAGCGTCTTTTTCAGTCAAGCTGCCTTCCAATTATTTAAATTTATACAGATTTTATTTATTTATTTGCCATTTTCTCTTCTAAAAGGAGAAAGTTCTGGGCCTGCAAACAGGTTGCCTTCCTGGTCCTAGGCTGCTCATGGCTGGGATGTGGTTTACTGTAGCTGAAGGAAGGCACTGAGGCTCTCAGGAAGCAAGCTCTGGGCTCTGGGGAAAGACTCTGTCCCAATGTCCTCTGATCCAGAAGTACTTCTCAGCTCTCCTTCAAAAGATTTAATGTTTTTAATACTACAAAATCCAATGGCATTCTTTGAGGGGTGAGTGCATATTTCCTCCCTCTTTATTGAGCCTGGGGCATTGGAGGCCCTATAAATGCTGTGATTAATGTCGGCTAACAGTGAAAGTGCATGTGTTTCAGGCACTGTTTTAAATGCTCTATACGAATTGCTTCATGTATTGTCCATAACGACTAGGTAACACATGCACGCGTTATTATTTTCATTTGTTTCAGATAATAAAATGGGAAAATGAGTTTCGGGAGGTTATTATGTAAATAGCTCAAGGTCACAGGTGAGTAGGTGGTAGGTCCATGGTAGGAATCAGGCCATCTGATGTCATTGAAACCATCAAAAATTCACAGTATAGTAAATAGCACAGTACACTCCCAAGATCTGATGAAGAAAGACTGGGATGCTCAGTGGGGAGAGATGCTTGGTGGGGGGAGCTGTGGAAGCCAAGGAAGATATGGTGGGCGAGGGAGGGTGACAGGAATGACAGCCTGGAGGAGTGTGGAGACTATGTAAATCAAGAGGGGTATTAAAGGCAGTTGAGTTGAAATAAATAAAGTTATGGAGTGTGATTATGGCAGTATTTGGGAAGCACTTGTCCTTTGAGTACAGGGCACAAGGAAAATTCAGTTTAGATGGGGCGGGATGCAATGCCTACTATGAAGGGCATCTGTCTCCCGGACTATTGAATCTCTACTTACCTTAGACTTGGGAACAATTTAAAGTAGGGAGGTGACATAATTTTGCATCCATTTTATTAATATTCCTCTTTAGCTAAGTAGAACATAAACTTTACCCTTCTGTTTATATCTTTCTGCCTTCCTGCTTCCAGCTGCCTGTTCCTCCCGTGGGGTGGCAGGCTGACAGGAACTGGATCTTTGGGTGAAACAGATTGCCAGCATTCCATCCTTTGCAGACAGGCTTAGACTTTAGCTCCAGCCCCAGATATCCTGACCAATGCAATGTGCTCTGGGGAAAGCAAACAGCTTGGGCAAGCACAAGCAAGTTACAGATATTCTGTGTCAGCCAAACGGGAAGCTTGTAAGGAAACCCATCCCCTGCCTCTTTCTTCCCCAGGACAGCATTGTCCCTCTGTAACCAGCTCAACCCAGCTCCTTTACTCATTCTATCTTCTTTGAACCCAGATGGAATGGTGGCATTTCGTTCTTTCCTTCTACACAAGTCTTTTTGCCTATCTCACTTTAAATTTTTAAACACGCCATTATTAATTTTGTGTATATATGTGTGTCTGTATACGCATGTGAGTGCAGTGCCCATGGAGGCCAGAAGAGGGCCCCAGATATTATGGAACTGGAGTTACAGTTGGTTGTTAGCTGCCCTAAGCAGGCCCTAGTAACCAAATTCAAGCCCTGGATGAAAACAGTACATGATCTTAACCAATAAACCATCTCTCCAGCCCCTCCTTTCTAAAAAGCATTATTGTGTAACCCTCTGCCCTCCTAATTCAGCCCTGATTCAAACCCATTCTGGAAGTTCTATCTTTCCATACCTCTTATCCACTGCTGGGGACAACACAACAGGTGGCTTTAAGGCAAGGCTTTCCATTAATCCAGCTGTGAGTCTTATGTTGACAATAAAGACTTTTCAGACTGAGTATAAAACAGATGTATTTATCTTACTTTAGTGATGGGGATTTACCACTGTGGCTAATGGAGATTATTTCCCACAGCTTTCCCAACACAACCTCCCCACCCCTCACAAACACACACACTACCACCATCAAAGTATGCTGTTCTTGACTGATATTCAGGGAAATACTGGACATAAAAAAATCGATTTAGATTTTTGTATATGTTAAAATGACAATCCACTATCCTCAGCTGTGAATATTATACTTTATTGGTATTTCCTCAATTCTTAAATTGTAACAAATTCTTGAACATTTTTGTCAAATGAAGCCTTCTGATAGGGCATGATCAATATGAATGCATCTTAATTAAGAGAGGGAACCTACTATGGTTTAAGATTATGCTACCTGGGGATCCCTGGAGCAAACCCATCCCCAAGTGGATAAGGTATCAGGAAGACATGAATATGTATTAGTATTCATTCTTTGAGAGCTCAGATCATTGGGGGCAATGTCTCTCTAACAAGCAAGGCCACTAAGAGTCAAGGTACGTCCTTCTGTCTCCAGATCCTTCCATCGTCAGAACGACGTGAAAAATAACCTAAGATGACCCATACCTCAGTTGTCTCACTGAAACTTCAAAAGGTGTAAAACAGGCTTTAAAATATCCTCCTCATATATGTTCTTTTAAATAAGCTGCTTTGTCTGACTTCAGTGGGAGAGGATGCACCTAGCCTCACAAAGACTTGATGTCCAAGGTTCGGGGGATACCCAGGGGGATGCCAACCTTCAGAGGAAAAGTGGAGGGGAGATGGGGCAGGGATTGTGGGAGGGGATAACCTGGGGTAGGGAGTGAGTGAATAAGTGAAAAATAATAATAAATTAATTTTTAAAAATGAAAGAATTTTCTCCTCATTAAAGACATGAAATAATTGTGTTTCAGGGGATAAGTTATTATAATGATTGAGGATAGAGCTTCTCATGTCACGTTGAGTCAACTGGTCATATAGACAGCTTGGTATGTACCCCATGAGACCTTGACCTTGTGTCTGGTACCAATGTGAATAGTTCAGAGAGAGAAGGTCTGTACCTCTTTGACAAGAGAGTAGAGGATTGCTATAACTTCCAGTTTAAAAGAATGAAAGTAGATTTCCCTCGGAGCACAGAGGAGTCTTGTAGAAGAAACAAAACTGGCCCACAAGAATGAGTCCTCTGAAAAAGATCATGAGAGCCCCATGAGAGATGGTCCTCTGCAGAGTTGCCTAAAACAGCAATGTGGGGGAAGGACTAAGTGGAACTAGCAAACATGAATTGCGTTCTTATCAGGTTTTGTGATCCTGTTAAAAGAAAGGAAGACTTTTAAACTCTTCTCAGGACTAAGAGCTTAATAAATCTTACTTGATGACCAGCTCTATTCTGTTCTCACTGCCTTCCTTCTCCCTCTCAGTTTTAATCTGGGGAATCCTCACAGAGGACCAGATTACAGGGGTAAGGGAGACAGAGAAAAGGGGAGGAGAGAGGGAAGGACCATGCCTGCTCCTCTGTCTTCTCACTCCCAAAACACCCCAGCATAGGAAAGGAAACTAATTACAATCTGCATGAAATTTTCAAGGCTTGAATTGAGGTACAGAAGCAGACAGTTCTGTGAGCTTGAGCCTCCTAGTTTTACTACCATTGATGGAGGATGCACTAAGAAACCACATTTAAAAAAAAAGCCACTAAATATAGACCATTGACTTTGTATAAATGAGAGTCAAAGGCCCTAGCCTCTATTGCCAGTACAGGGAACACATATAAATACATACATACATACATATATAGATACATACATACATACATACATACATACATACATACATTTTCATAAAGAAGAAGTCTATAGATTTCAGGAAGTTTTTTTTAAGATGTTAAAGATGTGGTTTGTGTCTGAGTTTACTGAAGAGGATAGTGTCAGAATTGAGAGGAGGAAATTGAGGTGATGGGTTTCTAAAGAGGCTCAAAGTAGGGAGAATTTTAAGGAGAGAATTTAGTTTTGGAAATGGGATATGACATTGTCTTCTGAGACTGGACTGAATAGCTGAGAATAGATAAAATGATGTGATTTTGGAATTTGTTTAAAAAAATGAGGGAAGTGTAAGGCTAAGAAAACTTTCCCCTCTGATCATATTGAAAGAACAATTAAGTACTGGGTCTGAAACTATAGTTCTTAGAAGCATCATCAGGCACTTTCAAGATAAGTACTCCTGACTTAGCTTTCTTCTATATATATTTACATTCCAGTCGTTCCCCATCCCTCTCAGTCCCCTCTCCCACAGTTCCTCATCTCATTCCTCCTCCACCTTGCCTCTGAGAGGGTATTCCCCTCCACCAGACCTCCCCCTTCCCTAGTGCCTCAACTCTCTCAAGGATTAAATGCATCTTCTTCCACTAAGTCCTGACCAGGCTGACCTAGGCCAGTGCCAGGGGCCTCTGACTGGCCAGTGAATGCTCCTGTTTGGTGGCTTAGTCTCTAGAAGCTCCCTGGGGTCTGGGTAAGATGAAACTGCTTATTCCTATGGGGTTGCTCTCCCCTTCAGTTCTTCAATTCTTCCCCTAATTCAACCATAGGGGTCCCTAAATTCAGTTCAAGAGTTGGCTGTAAGTATCTGTTTATTAGCCAAAACGTACAGAATTCCTAGGATGCAACCCATAGACCATAAGTAGTGTAACAAGTAGAAAGGCCTAAGTAAAGATGCTTCAATTCCACTTAGAAGGGGAAGGAAATAATCATGGAAAGCCAAGGGAGCTGGGTGGGAGAGGGGGAAAGGAGGGAAAAGGGAAATAAGATCAGGTACTGGGAGGGGGTGGGAACAAGAGAAGCCCAGAAGGCCAAGAGAATGAATGGACATAAGCAGCCTCAGGGGGTGGGATATAGGGGACCCTCTAGAAAGTACCATAGATCCAGGGTGTGAGAGATTCAAAGGACTCAATGGGGATGACCTTAGCCAAAATGCCCAACACTAGGGAGAGGGAACTCAGAGTCTACCTCCAGTAGTCAAACAGGGCCTCAAGCAGAGGGACAGGGTTACTAACCCACAGTCAAAATTTCTAACCCAGAAGCATTCCAGTCTAAAAGAACTTCAGGGACAAATATGGAGAAAAGAGTGAAGGAAAGGCAGTCCAATGACTGGCCCAACTTGGGATCCACTTCATGGGAGGGTTCTAAGGCCTGATGCTATTACTGATGCATGGTTGTCCTCTGAGAGGCCCTACCAATCGCTGGCTTAGCTCTCTAACCCCGTATGTTCTAAGCCTTCAAGCCTCATCTTTCTCTCTCTCCTTCCTTTAAGCACAGCTTTAAAGTATTATTAGTAAGGATATAAGAACAGTTATTAATCAAATAATGTCCAGAGAAACACATCAGGAAAAAAATGAGATTTATAGTAGAGTACTCATACGCTGAGTGCTTTGATATAGACCATCATAATTGAGAAAAAGAGATGTCATGGGAGAGAGCTAAGGCTGTTAAAACCTGTAAAAAGAAAAATGTTCTTGCATATACCAAGGTCAAGAAGTTGTCCCAAGTTTGATTGAGACAGTGTTATCATGAACTTGACAGTATCTAGAATTGCTTAAGCAACAAAGCGCTGAACAAGCCTGTGAGGGATTATCTAGATTAGGTTAACTGAAGGGGAAAAACTCACAGTCGTTGTAGGCAAAATCATTTCTCTAGCGGGATTGTGGACTAAATAAGAAAGAGAAATTGGGCTGAATGCCAGCATCTACTGCTCTCTGCTTCTTGAATACCGATGGAATGTGAGTAGCTGCCTTCTATTCCTGCCACATTGACCATTCTACCATGGTACACAGTACCCTAAAACTGTAAGCCAAAATAAATCCTTCCTTCCTGAAGTTACTAATGCTGGGAATTTTGTAGCAGCATGATAACTAACTAATCCACATAGATGAATCCACTGCCTTTTCTATGTAATACAGTTTCTCAAAAGACATCCTTATAGGTGGAAGCCAGAAGAGGGAGATGAGTCAACCGAAGCATCTGTACTATCATGTATATGGTCACTGATGCTAAGAGAACCACTTTTGCTAAGGAGCATGGATGGCTTTTCAGGCTCAAATAAGTGATACACTTCAATCTACTGTTTTATGGTTGCTTCTTACGCACACAGGAGCAAAATGGTCAAATGTGTTGGAAGCAGAACAATCATTACTTGTACTTTCCCCTCATTCTTTCGTGTTTGGTAACTTTTCTTTTGAACTAACTAGATTGGTCATTCAGAGTAGCCAGTGTTTGGTGCCTTAGAAATTATACCCAGGGCTACTTAATTCATAAAGAACAGACAGTTACTTTACATAGCTTCAGAGGCAAGAAGTGTGTGAGCAAGGCACTGGTCCTTTCTATTGTCCATTGAGAAGGTGCTTTCTGTTTCCAAGACGATGTCTCAGTGCCCCATCATCCCAAGGGGAAGGACTCTGTCTTTACATGACCATAGGTGAAAAAACAAGGCACCTGACTACTGTATGAAGACTTTTTTTAAAAAATAAGGATTTTAATCTCATTCGCAATGGAAGGAAAGTTTGTGACTAAGATATCACTGGGATCTTAGTCTAGATTCCCCCTGGCCTTTGTGATGTCTGGCAAATGAACAGTGGAGAATAGTGTTAACGATAGACAGTAATGACTATTTGTTACAAGGCTGAGTAGCATACAAACTTATGAAATGAGAGCAGACTATGGCCAGCAACCACTGTTCTGATCTATGCTGTGAGAAGGCTTTATATAATTTTCTATGGGCTCACTAGACGATGACTTATACTGACTGTTAACATGACAGGATCTAGAATCACTTCAGAGATGTATCTTGCCCATGTCTGTGAAGAATTATCATTATTAGGTTTTCTGAAATGGGAAGACTCACACAAAATTTTAGGCAGTGCCATTGAATAGACCCAGGTCCTAGACTGACTAAAAGAGGAAAGTAAGATGAACTCCAGCGTTCATAATAATACGAACTGCAGATACTATGTGAACAGCAGCCTCATGGTCCTGATGTCATGTTCTCCCAACCTTGATGGAATTTCACCTAGACTGTAAGCCAGAATTAAACCCTTCCTCCCTGAAGTATATTTGGGTAACTGTTTCATTGCAGTGATGAAAAAGTTTCACTAACTATGAAACAAGCAGATTTCACTGAGATCCCTTGTGAAGGACCTGTTCTGATTGATGCTCACCACAGGAGACAGTAGGGTGTCTTTGTTCCTTATTTGTTCCTTTGTTCCTTAAAGCTTCTTTCTACATAGCAATCTTACAAGGTTTAGTGTTTGTGTCACAAGGTGTACTACTTACCCATTAAAGATCTCTTAGGCAGTTCAGGGTCAACGATGTGACTCTGATGCTATCTTTCTCCGTGGTAATTAATGTTCCACTGTTCCAGACCTTTATCTTTTAGGCTGTTAATTTTAAGAGAGGAGTTTTTGTTTGTTTGTTTGTTTGTTTATGGTCTTCCAAGCATTATAATAGCAACCAAGCTACTTACCATAATTACCATTCCAAGGGTTCACTTGTTAATATCTCCTTAGTGATTTTAAGTATTTATTTATTTGCTTGCTTACTTACTTACTTATTGATTTTGACTTAACAGTTTGGGAAACTCCATCATTAAGTTAAATGTCTAGTCAGTCCTGGCTTTAGGTTTCACAACTTAAATTTTTCAGAAGACACTTAAAATCCACACATTCTTATGTTACTCATAAAGGCCTCTACAGGGTTTCATAGTTTACGTACTAAGCTTGAAGCTCATTTATACTAATTCTATCTTTTTTGTAATTCTTGCTATATGGAAAATACCTGGCTAGTTACTATGGAGCAGATGACCAAGTAAATGTGATCTATCTTCTTCATGATCCCATGATGTCTAGATGAGAAGACAGCATAAATCCAACATGCACAGGACAGATAGTAAGGGCTATATGGGGTCTGGAGTTCTGTCTTGGAGATTCATATGCATCCTTTGAATTAATTTTCTCAGATTTGTTTTCCTGAAGGCAGAGACTATGTTCATATTTTAAAAACATGTACATTGAAAATGTTAACCTCTCTGTAGAACCAATATATGTTTTAAAGTACACTAACTGTAACTTTCAGATCAATTTTAAGTCCCAGACCATTTTTAGGCACAGAAAATTCCTATATACTGTCATTGCACAAACACACACACATAATTCCCTTCTATAAAAATCCCCCACCAAAGTGGTAGATTTGCTTCAACTGGAAATCTAAAAGAACATATCATAATCACACAAAAGCCACACCCCAGCTTTTACTTTTTCTACCTTCTAAGACCTGAAATTTTGGAAAAGAGAGAAGTTTCTTAGTTTTTTTGTTTTTGTTTTTGTTTCATCTAGGTAGGTAAAAGTAACTATTTAGTCTGGGCAGTTGACAGATCATGATTTTGGCAATACTTTAGTCTGTCTAATTTAAAAATCTGCTTCATGCTCAGCCAGGTATCCCCTGCTAGACAAGTCTCTGAAATGTAGACCTTCTATGCAAATTGCATTTCTTTGAGCTCTCAGGGAAATCCATTCTAATTTCTTGACTGTTGTGCTACACTCCACACTCAGTGAACTGTAGCAAGCCCAGACATGTTGATTTAAATGGATTTTGTTGAAATGTAACACTAGATCTCTAACACCTGTTTGCATTTCCATACAGACTCAAAAGAAAGGAAGCGCCATTTCCATGCAGAACATGCAGAATAAGGTCCCATTTTTTTTTGCTTCTGATTGAGGAGGGATATTGCAAATTCTCTTTAACTTCTTTGTAATTTGTTCATTCAGGTAATCTTTCATTCATCCATCAGGCTGTGAGCACCTGCTCGGTACAGACCCTGTGGGTAGTCGCTGGTATGCAAACTGACTACGCCAGCAGTAGGGGACAAAACACATTAGCAAAAAATTTGCTTCTCCTGAAATTGATGCTGATGCTGTCCAGGACAGGAGGCCAGGTGTGCTTTTGCCGAGTTACTTACTTTGTCCTGGTCAGGTGATAAATGACACATTAAGGCTGTGGATTCTGGAGTCCTATATTCAAAGGACATATCTGTCAATGATTAACCATTTCACCCAGGTAAAGTGATCCCATTTTTTATCTACAAGGTGGAGACAATAATTGTATGTAGTCAAAGGAGTTTAAAGAAAACTAGTGTCTGGCAGATAACGAGTATTCAATACATATATATTGGCTTTTATTCTGGTCTTTCTGGATTGAAACAGAATATTTGGGTGTCTGACACATTCTCTCTCTCTCTCTCTCTCTCTCTCTCTCTCTCTCTCTCTCTCTCTCTCTCCACATATACATATATATATGTGTGTGTGTGTGTGTGTGTGTATTATATCTTTGTAGGAGTGTATTTTGCTTATTCTGTGGAGCTGATAAAAATGAAGCATTTCACTGACTTCCCTTGACCCCTTAATCTCATTTGTGGTATTTCTAGCAAATTCTAGGAAGAATCCTGATTTGAGATGGAAAGGGGACTGAACAGAGACAAGAGAAGTCTCCAAAAGACTATCAGGACAGCCAGGTCAGAGTCACAACATTCCATGTATATATATTCAATACAGCCTCGAAATTCCTACTGTAAGAATCAAGCCAGGACCTCCAGCTCATTCAAATGTCAAAGAACTGGTTAACTTGCTCCCAACACAGTCCAGTCTGTTATGTTCTGTTTCTCTGTATCCTACTTCCTGTCATGGTTAATCCTCATCATGAAGTTGACTACATTTAGAATCCCTTGAAGATTAATGACACATACATCTGGGTGTGTCTGAGAAGGTGCTTCTAGAATTGAAGAAGACTCACCCTGAATGATTTTTGTTTTTTGTTTTTGTTTTTGTTTTGTTTTGTTTGTTGTTGCCATTACTAGTTTTTGAGATTCCTGTATCCTACCCAAAGTTATTCCATATTGTGGAAATTCACATTGCTCCCAGAGACTCCATTTTCCAAGCAGCTCCTGACACCTTCTTAAGGACTGAGACTGCCTCTGCACCTGATTGGACCCTGGAACAGTACCATCTGCCAGGCACCATCTACACAGCACAGACTGATCAACGGTTTATTCCTGTGAATAGACAAGGTGACATCTGATGCTTTATTAGAGTAAATATGAGTGTAGGAGTGTGGAGGAACAGCTGACTCCATTTTTCTTCTTAGTTAAGCAATGTGAGGCTTTGATCATGTCCTTAACTTAGTTTTTAGTTTTAGGTTTTGTTGGTGTTCTGATTTGTTCTTTCTTGTGAATAATCTTGTGAATTACATATTGCAAATTGTTTCCATTGTTCCAAGAATTGATTGACCATAACATGTTTCATGGTATGTTAACTGACTGACCATAAACCTATAACATCTACCTTTCCCACGATCTTAGAAATAGCTGCAATTTTCCACTTTTTAAAATCATTTGCTCATTTGCAATAAAAAAGGCCTTTCTGTTTCTGGTCTGGGTCCCTTCATTCCACTACCAAGGGGGATTGTAAATTTGGTCTGTCTGTAAAAATAATTTTTTTTTTACCTTGCAACATCTCAGTGTTAGCTCTTGGTTTTTGACAACATAACAGGAGCATGTGGACATAGCAAAATCGTATCAGGAAAACCAGGCCCACCAGACTGGACATGCCAGACTGGGAAGAGGAGTCTAGACCTCATAGTTAACACTGTGATAGTGATGGCCACATTGTCCTGTCATTTGCCCACTAACAGAGAACGCTAGACTATCCCTGGTCCCTGTTATTGATAAGGCCTACTTGATTTGTTAGCTGCTTCATAACCTCATCCCCACAGAAGCCTTTATATTTCAGTGAGTACCCCAGCTCAGGCCTCTTTGAAATCTCTTCAACCTTGTGTAGTCACTCTGTAACCTACCCAAAAGTGTTCATCTATGTTTCTGACATAGGTCGCTCACACAACTGTGCATTGAGCTTGGGGCCTAGGGAGACTGAAAGGGGCCAAAGTCGAAATGAATCTGTCATTGCTCCCACTCAGCTAGCTGCCTCCTAAGAAGTAAAGACCAGCCTCTGCCTTACATGTCCATTGCCCTGAACGATCCACAGGAAACTGTAGACCAAAATAGTTTCTCCCCTTAAGTTGTTTTTGCTAAGTATTTGGTAACAGTTATATAAAAAGTTGACTAATGCAGATACACTGATATTGAAGACTCACTGACAGAAAGGTATTTTCCTTCTGGTCAAAATAATGGAGTCTATCAGGGAGACATACTGTTGTCTCCTTTAAGAGTTAAATGTGTTGGCCAATCAATCACCTGGGCTTAAGCATCCTGGGAAAGAGACCACCCCTCAGGAAGGCTGAGTCACCTGAAGTCATAAGAAGGAGGTAAGGGTGGATAACTCTCCCTTTAATGAGATAGTGCCATTTTCCTTTCTAGAAACATGGTTCTCTGTGCAGTTAACAGACTCTGCTGTTCTGAGTCAGAAAGGCACAACTTTCTCCTGTGTCTCTTTCATTTAGAAGCTGGCCAGAGTCCATGTGTGCTTTGCCCCCTACTTCAGGCTTTTCCTCTGTTTCTGGGAAGCCCTCCCTCCCCACTATGCTGCTGCTTATCTGCCATGTGGCTGCTTACAAATAATGTTCTTCACCCTTGCTTTTCACCGTTTCTCTCCTCTGGGCAGGTGCAAAGATTTACAACTTGCCTACCCTGAGGATTTTCTTTTAAGCTCTAATAAAATTGTCCTTGAGCTTTCTTCTTGGTCTGCTCTTAAGTTATTTTATTAACAAGACTAAACTCTGAAGGGCTCCCTAATTTCTCTGCTAACATGTGGTAACTCTGGTGGAATTACCCAAAAATTTCTGGTAACAATACACTACCCAAGCGATTAGCTAATTAACTGAAACTGGTCTGAAGAGACTAAGGAAGAACCAAGAACACAGAGGTCAAACAACCTTTTGATCAGAAATCTTTCTGTAGGCTAACAGGAATGTGTGGCAAGCTGTAGATATCAAAACCACAATGAAAGAACTTATTACTGCAAGAATTAATTACCACTCAGATTGATCTCCTGATTATGGGTAAAATAGACTCTCCAGAGGCTCCATATAAGAATTTGTGTCTGTGATGGCTGGCAAGATGGCATCAGTAAAGGGCCTCCATTCCACCTGCCTTCTCCATCAATGAAACTCTTTCTCCACCAGTCATACTCTCCTCAAGTTACCGGCTTCATTGGATGTCCTAGAACTGGCCCTTCTGTGAAACAGGTATCATTTTATATCACTGGGAGTTGTAGATCACAAAGACCAAAACCCAAATGTGCTCAACAATACACAACTAGTTAAGGCAGAGCCAGACTTTTAAAGTTATATCTGATCCATTCCCTAACCCCCAAATGTTCATGATGAGAGAAAAAGATAGGTCAAATTATCAAACATACTGATTCCCACTTTATGTAAATGACCTTACCCTGTCTATAAAGTAGTAGGAAAATACCTACCGAGCATTAAAAATTATTTATATGTAAGTAGGAGGGATACAAGTGATTTTATCTTTCTCATTTGTAAAGATTATTTTTAAGATTTCCTGCAGTTGAAACATTTTCTTTTATAATTATTGAAAAGTTATATTTATTTTGCTGCGAGCCATCACACAAAGTTCACACTCTAGATTCTTACCTATGGTCCTAAGCCTATTCCCCAAGGCTGCCCATCTGTGCTGCGTTCCTTAGCTTCAGGTCAGGTGCAGTCTCTAATAGAAGTCTCTGATTTGGGGGTCAGGATCCTGGGGGATACTCTCTAGCTACAGAGCAGATCAAGGTAGCATCTCTAGAGATGTGCAGAACAGAGCATTGCTCTTGGTCTTTGCTTAGATACTGCCCAGTGGGCATCATGGGGTTCTAGGACTGTGTCTGGGTATCTTGAGTGAGTGACATCACTGGGATCTGGTTATCAGATGCAGCCTTGGGTTAAGTGGGCATCCTGACTAAGCTATAACATGTCTAAAAGGCATTTTTAAAAGATATGCTCAGTACAATAATAAAATGGCACAGAAAATGGCATTCTGAAAACGAAATTAGGTTATGAACCCAGCACTGAAGGAGGAGGAGTTCAATGGAGAGGATGTAGTAGCCAATTAGTCTTAATTTTCCCCAGGGTCAAAAGGAAAAATATAATTGAGTGGCCCACAAGACCCCTTATATCTTAGTGTCAAAGTCCCAGGACCCAAAAACATTCTTCACCGAAATTTTAATTCAATGCACATGTCCTTAAGTTTCTTATCTGTCCCCCATTTACAGTCTCTAGTCACTAGGCCCCCTCCAGTCTCTGTGCAAAGGAATCTGCTGACTCCTGTATTTCTCCATTTAATTGACACAGACAACTTCCTGCTCCATTGTGAAGAAGAATTTAATGTAAATGGGAACATCACTCAACAATAACTAGAAATTCACTCCATTAAAAAATTATGGTTGGAATTCTTGTTACTCACTGCTACCGGAGAGCAACTGTGGGACCTTGAGGGGTACCTTCGCCTCTTAGACCCCAGTTGACTAATCTGTAAAACAGGAGGTCAGAGTAGACTTCTACTGTCTTAATTGGATGCTGAAACTGAGACCAAAATTAATTAAAATTAAATATAATTAAAAGTTGAAAACTCAGGTCCTTTGTTCCGCCAGAGACATTTGAAGCGTTTGATATCTGCATGTAGCTGGTGGATATAATACAAGATAGCTTAAATATTAGGACATCCCCACCCTCACTAGACAGAGCACCATGGTCCTGAGAAGATTAAGAATCCTGGTTTAGAGATGGAAACTGAAGTTCAGGCATGCCATGGTGGCTTGCCCAAGGCAGTGTTTTTTGATCTTGAGATTTCCCTGTATATTATATTTCACAGCCCACCTTATAAACAGATATACCTCCAACCCTGAGGGTGCTGAGGCCAAAGCTGCTCACTACCACGCGTAGGGACATTGGAAGCTGTGATAACAAGTGTGACTGGGGGAGCAATAGTTACATCACTGAGCTCACAGTGTGGTTCAGAGCAAGCTTTGCAAACTTAAAAATAAGAGAACCGACCATTTAAATCCATATGCATGTTTAAAAATTAAACACAATAAGCAAAATGCATATACTTTGGGTAATCAAATATCAAGACATGGAGGATAGACTGAGAATTAGTAAGTTTTTAGACATTTAAAAATGTATTTAAAAGTGGGGTTTATCAGTTCAGCATATTTGCCAGTCTTTCAGGAGATCTGAATTCAGTTCCCAATACCTATGATGAGTGGCTTATAACCACCTGTGGCTGCAACTCTACCAGGATATGAGTATTTTCGCTTCTGTGGCAACTTAAAAAGTATGTGCACACACCTACCAGACAGATATACATAAACCTAAATAAAAAGAAATTTTCATAGAAATTGATTTTAAATATTCTTTAGTGGTATGTTACTCGTATACAATGCTGCAATACATTTCCATTCACCCCTTAAAACCCTATCTGATGCCCCTCTCACTGACTCTCTCTTTCATGCTGTTGTCCCCCTTCTAGTCTCATTTTCCTTCTGTCTTTTTTTTTTTTTTTAATTATCAGGCCACTCCCAATGCAGGCAATCACAGGAATTCTGTGTGTTCAGATGCTATGGTAACAGCATGGCAATGCTATGTAACAGGAAGACTGTGGTCCTCTGTCTTCCTCTCATTCTTCAGCTTCCAAAGTCCTTCTAACTCTCCCCACTTTACTATGCTGGTTGAGCTTTGGAGGGGTGACGTACATGTCCTCTGTGGAGCCAGGCACTCAATTATCACTTATTCACAGAATTTGGACTTGTTAGGAGTCCTCATTTTGACTACTGCCCACTGTCAAAAGAGGCATCTCTGACTATAGGTGAGACCTTCCTATAGATATGTCTTTAGATATAGATATAAGTTTATATATATAAGTATTCACAAGGAAATTTATTTATACTTACATTTGTAAAACCATTACTAAATTCTCCCTAAGGGTCTGAGTCTCTCTAGCTATAGTCTTTGGACGAGTTCCATACTGTCAGGTATGTATGCCCTCCTGCTGAATCTGTTGCAAATCCAATCAGGAAATGGATGGTTACCTTTATACCATTCATGCTACTATTACCCTAGTAGACACATGTTGCCAGGCAGTTCACAATTTTAGCACTCAGGGCATACAGCTGAGTATGATCGTTAGTGAGTTCTCTTCCCCAGTAGCCTGCATTACCACTTCCAACTGTATGAATGCTAGCCAGCAGGAAGGAAGCTTCCAGCTGAGCTTCATCTTGGTCTCTGGGTTCTGTATGCAAAGTGTGTGACGACTTTATCAACAGGTTCTTACTGCCAAGTTCTAGTGGGCATCCAAGAGCAATGGCAATCACTTGCAGTATTTTGGTAGTCTCTCTGGGGGCTACCTATCCAACAACTCACAGAAGTATCTTGTACCTGGCACTGGGATTTTGGGATGAAAACTTATGACTTCTGAGAGTAGTATTAACCATTCATGCAGAGTACTCCTATTCTAGATTACCCCTGTCCATTTTTTTTTCCAAAATAGTGTTTTTCTGTGTGAACCTGGCAGTCCTGGGACCTTACTCTGTAGACCAGGCTATCCTTGAACTCAGAGAGAGATCTGCCTGCCTCTGCTTCCTGAGTGATGATTTTAAAGGGGTATCATCAAGCCTGGCACTAGAACCTTTTAAAACTCTATAAAAAGTTACAGGTGTCTCTATGACTCTTAAACACATCTTTAGTTTTGGTTGTCCACCCACTTCCCCTATTACCCCTACCTCCATTCCTTTTAAACCTCTCCTCCCCAAGTGTTTCTTCCTCTGCTCTCATCTTCCATTAGTATTATTACCTCCCTCTTGCCTCTCCTCCAAAGCCCTCTTGGTTTCATTCTTGCTGCCCATCTTCTACTGATACTCAGTCTAATGTAAACAAGGCTACCTAAAAAGATTAAGTCTAAGATCCACACATGATGAATAGTATTTGCCTTTCCAGGACTGGGTTAGGCCACTTCACTTAGTGTAATACTTTCCAGTCCCATCTATTCTTCTGTAAATTTAATAACTTAATTTTTATTTAGTTCTGAATAGAATTCCACTCAGTCAACATTCAACTTATCAGTTAATAGACAATTAGGCCAGTTCCACTCCTTAGCTTTTGTGAACAAGGCAGAAATGAAAATGTGTGTGTGCGGGTACCTATAATAGAGAACGGAGTCAACGTCTGTTTCTCACTAACTGTTATTTGCCTCTCTGTTCTAGCTTTGTTATGTTGCTGAGATAAAAACACTATACGCAAAAGCAACTAAGAACTTATTTGGCTTACATTTCCAGATCACAGCTCTTCACTGAGAGAAGTCAGGGCAGGAATTCAAGGCAGAAACCATGGGAAAGTGGTGTTTTCTGGCTTCCTCGAGGGCTCATGCTTAACTGGCCTTCCTATATTTTGTTCCTGGAGTAGGAGTCTATGGAATGGGGTTGTCCACAGTAGTCTGAACCACACTGTATCAATCAACAACCAAGAAAATAATCAAAACAATCAATTAAGACACAGGCATGCTCACAGATCAATCTGACTAGGGAATTCCTAGTTGAATCAAGTTGACCAAACTACATGGAACACTTTCTAAATGAAGCACATGCTTCATTTTGACTAATAAAGAGATTATATAAAAGGAAGAATGACCATGGTCTTTCTTATTCATCTCCAATATCTAAATAACTTTAAAAGTCCCACAGTCTTTACAAATTCTTACATATTAAATTTTCAATCCCTTTAAAATATCCAATATCTTTTGAAATTGAAAGTTTTTTTTTAACTGTGGGTTCCACTAAAATATGTTCTTACATCAAGGGAGAAAAAAATATCAGGGCACAGTCACAATCAAAATCAAAATCAAACTCTAACCATCCAATGTCTGGGATCTACTCATGATCTTCTGGACTCCTCCAAAGAAGGTTACTTCTCCAGCTCTACCCTTTGTAGCACATACCTTGTCCTCTAGGCTCCAGCTTCCTGTACTCCACTTCTGCTGCTGTTCTTGGTGATTATCTCATGGTACTGGCATCTCAAAAAACACTGCTGTCTTCTGCTGCAACTGAACTGTACTTTCAGAAATAGCTTGTCAAACACTCTTGTGGTGCTATGCCTCAACTTCTCTGCATGATCCCTTCAGTCCTGGGCCTTCAACTGCCACTGAGACTGCACCTTCCCAATGGCCTTTCCTGGCCTCTCACAGTGCCAAGCATCAGCTGCTACCCCTTCATGTTTCAAAACCAGTGCCACCTGAGTAACTCTTGTACATTACGAAGTCTGGCTGCTAACAGGAAGTACAACCATGGCTGCATCTGGAGCCCATCTTCTCTGTGTTCTCAGAAACCACTTCCCAGAAGATTTCACCTCAGTGATGCTTGTTCTCTTCTTAATCACTGCTAATTTCTTAGCACCAGCTAACCAGCATCCATCATCCCAGTAATGCAAAGGTTTTGTTTTAGTAGTTCTGGTATCTTGTTAATCACAGCTGATTCTTTTGGTTAGCCCCCGCTAACCAAAACCACAGAATCTTCACAATCAAAACAACAATGGCCCTGATACAAGTCTTTAATCTTCCTTCTGAAATTTCATAAGCCAGGCCTCCATCATTTGCACTGTTCTCAACATTATCTTCCAAGCTACTACAGAACATCCCACAGAGTTCTTAACATCCCAATGGCTCTTCTAGCTCAAAGTTCCAAAGTCCATCCATAGTCCTCCAAAAAACATAGTCTGGCTATGACAGGAATATCCTAGTCCCTGGTACCAACTTCTGTCTTAGGTAGGGTTTTATTCTTGTGAACAGACACCATGACCAAGGCAAGTCCTATAAAGGATAACATTTTATTGGGGCTGCCTTACAGGTTCAGGGGTTCTGTCCATTATCATCAAAGTGGGAGCATGGCAGCATCTAAGCAGGCATGATGTAGGCAGAGCTGAGATTTCTACATCTTCATCTGAAAGCTGTTAGTGTAAGACTGACTTCTAGGCAGCTAGGATGAGGGGCCTTAAAGACCACACCCACAATGGCACACCTACTCCAAGAAGACCATACCTACTCCAAAAGGACTGCACCTTCTAATAGGATCACTCCCTGTGCTGAGCGTATACAAACCATAACAATGGGTAATCAAAAGCAGTCGTTAGTACAGATATGATAAAAGATCTATTCATTTCTTTTTTCTCTTTTTGTCCTATGCTTGTATGTCTTCTAGTCCTTCCTGCAGTCTAATTCCCCCTGGCTTTCCAAATGGTGAAATGCAGTGACTTGCTCAGGTACTCTTCCCTCTATCCGGGTGTTTCTCTTGTCCTGGCCCCTGATTTTAAGGACTTATATTTCAGTTGAAATAGTCAGCTATGAAGACCACAGGCAACTCTGCTGGGAGCTCCAAATAGTGGATGCCAGTAAATATGGCATGTGCTGCCTTTAAGCTCCACTCTGTGAAGACTGAGGCAACGTTATGATAGTCTCTGGCCACATCACTCTCAAGAAGAGGCTTCCTCTTCATTGACAGCACACTGGTTTCATCAACTATTATAGAAGCAATTATATTTTCATGTTTTGTAATTTCAGAGCAAAAAGAGTTGAGACGAGACTCAAATAGAGTTTCTCCCCTAAAACGTGCAGCAGCTCTACTTCTTGAATAAACATGATTCCACCCTATTCAGAGCTGAATCTGATCCATCATTGTATAGACTTCTGATACTCTTTCCTCCAGGACTGTCCATCAGAGACTTCCTGTTCTCTCATAGGCTAGGTATAATATCAAACCTTGCTGACCAGAAGCCTCCTTTCCAGCAATAACAATAACAGCAACAGCAACAAAATGATCCAGGTAGCTAGGAGCAAGGAAAGCATGCCCTGGCCTAACTGCACTTGTGTGAGTTGCTTTGCTATGGTGAACTTGAGAAAATAATTTTTCTTAATCACTGGCATTCTCAAATACCTTTGGTTCCAAATTATTGTTCTGCCTCAGAAACTCCATTTGCTTGATGTCAAGAGTCTGTGATTTAAGTCTGTAAACTCCCTGGGATTCAGAGAGAGGGCACTTGCTCTTCAATCCTGCCAGACTCTATATCCTGGCACGTGTGTATTTGTAATGACAAACCGACAGTGTTTCTGTACATCTCTGTGATCCTTCAGCGAGATGGGAAAGCCAATCTGAGCTTTGCACTCTCAATCACATTTGGAATAGGAACATTTACTTGGCCAATCTTGTTTCTTCCACCATTCATTCATGAAGGAAAGCAAGCCACTCAACTAAATTACAAATCCCTGACTTGTGTAAATACATTGCATGTGCCAAGGACTAGTTAAGTTGACAGGGTTCAGCAAAGGGGCAAATGTGTGATAAAGAATCAGTCACAGAATCCATCAGGGGACTACTTAAAAATATTCTTAAAAACCAAGTCTCTTATAGGTTTTACTAAGTATAAAATGTTTCCTGATCTTAGGCCATTCTACCCATCAATACTGTGTCACTTTTAGGAAACAAGAGAACTGTGGTGCTAGAGATCAGTGAGAGTTGATGGGTTTGACTCCAAAAAAGAGGCTATATATCCCAATACTCAGAAGTCCAGCACCCCTTTTAAGAATGTCCATCACTCAATCAGAAATGATTTTGTGTTTACATCATATGATTCTAAAGCATGGGAAGACAACAAAAATCCAATCTTGAAGAGCTCAGGGCACGGATCTGGGTAAAGGTTTAAAGTACTTTACTGGCTGGTTATATGCTTAGGGACTTGCTCTAAAATATCAAACCAACATCTAGCAGTACTCTTGAGTCTAGAAATCACCAAACCTCACAGTGGTTAGAACACAGATAGATCACTGGGTGTATTCTCTTTCCAAGCAACAAAGAAAGTGTCTTAAATCGAAGATGACATTCAGCCAAACAGCCACATATTGTTAGTTAATTTATGCCAATTAACAAGATCCTTTAATTTCTTTAATTTTGCAATACAGTGCCTTATAGTAATTAGTCTCACTACTAAGAACATCTTTTATGTAGCCAGTCACTATAGAATATTTAAATGACTGTACTATGAAACTGTTACTGATACAAGAAATTATTTTTTTGACCTGTGACCTATACATCACAGCAAACAACAACTTGTAGTTTTTCTCCATTAGTTTCTTGAAGTGCATTCTGTTTAACTACTTCCTCAGTGGTTGCTAAGGTAGTGATGGTGTGCTCAGCTATTTTCTTCTTCCTTGGGTGCAGATAGAGACATGTCTAAAAAAATGGCCTCCCTGAAACAAAAGCCTGTGCAGTATATTAAACTTAAGGTCAAGAAAATTGAAAACAGAAGAAAAGAAATTAAAATGAGGAGAAAGAGATAGCCTGTCATAAATGAGTATATAGTTAAAATCAACCTCACATTTAATTGTGAGCTTCTCCGCAGCTTAGGTGCAATGTGAAGAATCAAAATGTTTCACATTAATCAGAGGAGTGGGGAGAACAATACTCACTCGTTAAGAGAAGCTAAGATTTATCTCACTCAGTATTTAGAGGCAAAATAATGTAAAGAAGTGCTTAAGAGTAAGTATTTTACAATAACCTCTGTAGTAATGGTAGAACTAAGTTTCTTGAGAGTAGAATGTTTGTTACAGGTACCTAGTGTCTCATTCCATATAGTACATCTGTTATACAGTGCTAAAAACTAGAGTAAACAATGATAAAGAGAAAGTTAACAACCACACACAGCATAGAGAACTCCATCCCAGGATGGGTAAAGAGAGATTTAAAACTGAGGAGCTAGGAAATAAGGCAGATGGGCATCTGCCAAAATTATCTTAACTGTATTTGAAAGGCAAAGGAGCCCATCTTAGTGAGAGAGATTGGTATAAAATTCACAGAGATAAAAATGTAGATGATTTCAATGAGCTGAACTGTTGGACCAGAGGATCCAGAAAGCCAGCAGGCCAATCAAGGCCTGGAATTGACAATGTGTAATCCAGAAAAATCTAAAGAACTAGAAATACAAGGAAGCCAGTACAGAAACAGAAATTCTATGAAACAATTCCATTTTCAGGGTCACTTCCTAACCCTCAGAGTCAAGGAACTATTCCTGCCCCTTCCAGGAACAGATGTCCCAGATTGAAAGAAAACAACCCATACTCTGTCAAAAGCTGGTAAAGGGCAAGCCTTGCGTACCGTGTCCTATTATAAGAGTTAAAACAAGAATCATTAAGGAGAACTTGGACTCATTGGCTCTCTTCCCATTCAGGGATGCAATTGCTAGGCTCCTTAAAACACTGACAAACCAGGGGACTTTTGCAGAGGAATGGGCAGAACCAGGAGATTGTCACACTGAGTAGTCACTGAACAAAGTGGCTAGGTTCACAAAGACCATCCTCATTCATGCCAATATATAGAGACAGCCAGTGCTTACCTAGGTAACCATTGCCCATTCTTAAATGTAAATGAAGAACTGAGGATCACAAGGCAGTCACAGGAATCATCTCTCGGAAAAGACAAGACAAACGAATCAATTAAAAAGAATATCAGTAGCTTGAAGAAAACGGCAGTGTGTGGGAAAGGAGAAAATGGCATATGTGATTATCACAAGATTTTAGCAAAAGAGAGGGCAAGGATAGTACAAAATAAGAAATGCATAAAAATCTAATGAGGTGTCCATGCATGTGTATGTTCGTGCGTGTATGCATATGTGCATATGGGTACGCATGTGTGTGTGTTTGTGTGTGTGTGTGTGTGTGTGTGTTTAAGGTAGGGTTAACCAAGCTCATAAAATTCCAACACAGCATTTAGAATAAAAACTTGAGGGAATTTCCCAAGGAAGCAGGGGAACAATGCAAGAGAAATGGGTAGCAGAAGACAGAAATGTAAGGAATCAAGACAGCTAGTATCATATGTAAATGTCGAGATCCAGAAGGGAAAATACATGAGACTAACGGGAGAAAACTACTGGAGAAATTTCATAGATTTGAAGAGCATGAAACTCGGGATCAAGAGAACAGATCAAGCTTCACAGTGACCCTGCAGGAAAGGAGATGACTTGGGTTTTAACATTCCAGCCAGCAAAACTGAAAACAAAGGAAAGGTCTGCTAAGTTTCCAGATATAACACTTTAAACAGCAGGAGAAGATTGAACAATCTGAATGCAAGGGACTCTTCAGGCAGACAACAAAGAAAGAAAGTTTAAAGGCATCTTGCCAAGACTCCAGTGTCCATCATAGAATCCCACAGTTGGCCAAATAGCAGTCAAGAATATAGATGATTCGCTCATTCTAGGGGGGGAGAGTTGTCAACTTTATTCTCAGGGAGCCACTGGACAAGTTGCTGTACTTAACCATGCCGTGGAACTGAGAGAGTAAAAGAGGGTTGGGGGAGGAAAGCTCTCAGCAGCAAACCAAACAAAAGACATCCCTCCCAGATTGAGCCTCAAGATCTCCACAAGAGAGTTGGGTACAGCTCTAGAAGAAGGCTCAATGACACCCCAGTCTTCACAGGAGTAGAAAAATAGTTCTTAACAGAATGCCTTAAAAGGAAACATATGGGTAGGTAGTTCAGCATGTAGGAACACTTGTTGAGCAAGCATAAGGAGCCAAGTTCAAGTCCCCAGCACCCTTGTAAAAGTTGGGTGTGGCTGGGCAGGTACCTGAAACCCCAATACTTAGGGAAGTGGGAGAGGAGAAGTAGGAGATGTAGAAAGGATTGCCAGGACTTTCTGGCAGCTGGGCTAGATCCTGGGTCAAACAGAGATCCTGTTTGCCCCTATATTTTACCATTGTGAACAGTGTTGCTATAAAGCAAGGTTAGGAAGTTTCCTTTGAGATTCCCTTTTCAATCATTTGCATAGAGAATCAGAAAAGGAATGAGATGCAATAGGACTGAATATAAAAATTAAGTATATCAGTTAATTCTATTAAGTATTTTGAAGGACAGCCATATAGTTTTCCATAGGAGCATTCTATATTCCATTAGTTTCTCCAATTCTGTCAACATTTATTCCATAGTTTTCTCATAGTTTTCTCAT
Source organism: Mastomys coucha (assembly GCF_008632895.1). Lineage (NCBI taxonomy): Eukaryota > Metazoa > Chordata > Mammalia > Rodentia > Muridae > Mastomys > Mastomys coucha. Next base: position 157,555,929 of record NW_022196904.1, on the reverse strand, counting down.
ACATGATATCCCATGTGGTTTAATTTGCATGGCTTTGAGATTTAGTGACATTAGTGTCTTTTTGATGCCCAATGGCCAACTAAAACAATTTGCAGACATGTGTAAGTCCTTAGCCTCGTTTTAAGTCAGGTTACTTGCTTTTTATTGTTGTTCAGCTGCAGAAGCACTGTTAATAGCCTGGATACGAAGTCTTAGCACATGTGTGGATTGAAATATTTTCTCCCATCCTGGGGTTGTCTTTTTAGTCTTTCGACTCTTCTTCAATTACACAAGCTTTGATTTTGAACCAGTCTAATGTATGTACCTTTCCTATTGCTGCCTGTGTTTTAGAGCATTATATCCAAGAACACAATGACTGAACTAATGTCATGAAGTATCACTTCATTGTTTTCTAAGGACTTTATAGTTACTATGTATATATACATATAAACACACATATGTATATAGATAGTTAGTATATTATATGTGTGTACGTGTATCTTAGAGTGTATCAAAGAACTATAGAGAATTATATGTCTATATAATTTAAAGTTATATGCATTTATACATATGATATACTTTTGTGTGTGTATAATGTGTATGAGTATTTTTCAGGTATTTTGCTTGCATACCAGTCTATATGCCATGTACATGTTTAGTGCCCACAGAAACCAAGAAGGAGCATCAGATCCCCTGGCACTAAAGTTATAGGCTGTCCTGAGCTGCTGGGTGGGTGCTGGAAATCAAATATTGGTCCTCTGCAAGAGCAGCAAATGTTTTTAACCATCAAGCCATCTTTCCATCCCCATGCAGTATACTTTTACATATCTACTTTGATTACAATGCTTATTCTGATTAAATCTAAATTATTCCCTATTGTCATTTTGCTAATCGATTTATTGATTTCTGTGTGCCGTATATTTATTTTTCAGTCCCTCATTTTCTCCTTTCCTTCCTTACTTTCTGTGCAGTTCCTCATTCCTCATGATATGATTTGATTCCCTTCTCACAGATTCTGTACATATTTATTCTGTGGTTACCATAGGGATTGTATACAATGTCCTCCAGTTACAACAATCAGTTGTAAAGTACTAACAACACCAATCACATATAAAATAGTATTTCTCTAAAGATCTATTCCCTCTCTTTGTCACTGACATCATGTTATACATTTGTATATATTTGAGCCATGTGTCTCTATAAGCAAATATTTACACTTTTTATGGTGTTGCCTTATAAGTTCCAACAAAGATAAAAATAATTCCAGTCCGGGTATGATACCCAGTGGCATGAGCATGAGGCAACTGACCTTCAGCAGACACTAATATATGACTGCAGCCCGGAAACAATAGTCACTTGACAGACTGCTGTTGTCTTTGGGGAGAATTGCAACTTTGTGGTTTTATTGATAAGTATTTCCTCAAACTCTCATTCCAAATCTGGGTGACAGAATATTACAGCTCATTAGAGAACAAAGCTGGGATTGTCACAAGTATGGGATGTTCTAGGGAAAGACAGAAGAATTGAATATGAATTCCGTCCAAATATCCTGCTGACTGATAAGATGCATTAACACACAGGAACCTGTAGCAAGCTCAACAAGAAGACAGGCAGAAACTAAATGGCTGTCTACTCTTGAAAGAAATCTCTGTCTCCTGATGAGATCCATCAGTTTATGCTTTCAATGGATCCATTTTTAACCCATGTATAGTTTGAATATCAAAAAAGTTAAAGCCCATGAGAAGGTGGGAGAGCTCAGTGAATAAGAGCACTTGAAACAAAGCTTAAGAGTCTATGGTTATATCACCAGGACCTACATGGCAGATCAAGAGAGCAACTTCTATAACTTATCTTCTGGCCACCCCTATCACCCCCTGCACATGTACAATTTCACTCATTGGGGAGATCATTGGGCTAAATAATTCAAAGGAAGCCACAAAAGCAGATATTCTACAGAGAGGGGGGAGATCGAAATATTTAGTATAAATATGCTAAACACTTCAAATCATTGCTAAACATTGATGGCACAAGAAAGATAGCCAGGCAACCATGCTAAAAAATGGCACGTTAGAGACAGACCAGCAATATGGCTCTTTGGTTAAGCATACACAAAGCTCTCTGGCTTCAATCCCTAGCACACCCAGCTCTCTGAAGGTGGAGGCTGGAGGATCAGAAGTTTTACTCTATTTTTTCTGTTCAATAGACTGTTGAGCAAACCAATTAATTAATAAACTTAACATAATGAATAAATTAGCTATTAAGCTTCTTTAGAAGCACCTCGTTTGGTGAAGGGCGATATAAACTGTTCAATAATGCAGTCAACAAAGGTACTGAGGGGCAACTACTTATAAAAACTGTGAGTTAGACACTTGAAAATGGACAGTGGAAACCACTGGGAAATTAATTTCTTCTTAAAATTCAAGAATGTAAGAGAAAATATTTGACAAGTTAATGAATATATGCTTACCTACAAGCTTGTGCAACTCAAATCTGTGAAGTATTTGTTATCTGTGCTTCTGTTTGTCATGACCCAAAGAATGGCAGTCCCTTTGACTTTAGGACACAGGGAGTAAGATGTGAAGGGCCTCTCAGAGTCCTGTACAGTGTGGGTCACAACCATCAGTGTGTAGAACAGTGTATGTAATGGGAGTCCTGACAAGGTGTCAAGACAGGGAAGGTTGGCAAGTCACCCTTGTTTCCAAGGCACCCTTGTTTCCAAGAAACCCTTGTTTCCAAGTAACTAGGATTTGGATTTGAAACTGAATCTATGTGTGCACTATTTTGACTAGAACAGAAGATGGAAACCTCTAGGACCCTACTGTAAACTGATCAGTCCTCATGGTAAGGCCATTTCTTTTCAACAGGTCATTTCCAACTTTTTTCTTGTATGTGGTCGTCCCTATAAGGTCTCCAAAGATTGTCTCAGCCCTAATAAAAGAGCCCCTAGCAAGCCCCACATATATCTATAATCTGGTAGGTGTCTGTGTTCTATAGTATTCTCTTTCAAATCACATCCTTCTGGATATTGATCACACGGATGCTTAACATGCATCCATGAGAGCTGGAATCACTCACAGCATACAACAGGCTCTTGAACACTATTTGTTAAAGGAATCTGCAAATATTTAATTAAACTAAGGATGATCCTAGATGAATTAATGTAGTCCAGGATAAAATGAAAGAAGAAGGTACTTGAGCTAAATAATAGTGTTACATGTTCACTTTAAAAGTGAAGAAAAGAAGAATTTACTGAAGAAAACCCTGTAAGACATAATCCCTATGCCCTCACCCCCAGCTTCTCTCACCTCTGTTCCCCAGCCTTGGATAACACACATGCAGTAGAGTGTCAGATAACTTCCTTCTACAATTGTAAAATAAATATAAATGATTGTTTGAAATTATAACTATCCCAAATATAAATCATGAAACTAATTATTCTAGGGCTAGTGTAAAGGTAACAGGTTTTTTTGCACTGTCGAAATTTGCTCTTCAGAATTGAACCATATTCACAAATAAATGCAGTTATGTTAGACATCATTTTGATGAACATTTCGTACTTTATGGTTTTTTGGGCCAATGACTTGTTACAGCTTATTTTGTTTATTTCATATGATGTCAGATGAAAAGAGAACTTGGAGGATCCATAATTATCTTGCCCCCCAAAACTTCTAACAAACCTAAAGTGTAGCTGTGGTTCAAGAACATTTGTCAAGGAGAACCTTGAAAATGAGTATCATACTGGCAACTTTTCCAATGCCAATCCTCATACGATGATGGGAGTGTAACCGTGCCCAAGAAGTAACACCCATCATTCAACAGTCATTGGGTAACTGAAGCAAACTAGAGAGATGAGAGTTCAGAAAGTCAGTGCCTCATGAGCTGATTAAAATATGATAGTTTTGAATTTTTTATCCTCTCTTATGCTATGCTACAATGAACCCCTTCCCAGTTGGATTGTGATGCAAGACAAAAATCTGACTGTATTTAACAACCAGTTATGACTCGCTCAGTAGTTGGATCAAGAAACTCTAAAGTCCTTCCCAAAGCCAAATTTGGACCAAGAAAATGTCATAGTCACTGTTGGTAAGCCTGCTTTACTCTACTAAGTACTCTGAACTCTTGCAAAACCAGTATATTTAAGAAGTATGCTTGTAATTGATGAAATACACTGAAAATTTCAATACTTACATTGATAAAAAGAAAGGAACCAATTCTTCTCCAATGCCCAAGTGTACTTTCCCAAACCAACATTTTGAACCTTGACTAAACTGAGCTATGAAGATGTTTCTCGTCCACCATATCCCATGACCTCTCACCAACTAACTACCACTTCTTCAAGCATCTCAGCAACTCTTTGCAGGGAAAACATTTCTACAACCAACAGGATTCAGGAAATGTTTTCCAAGAGGTTATTGCATCATTTGGCATGGAGTTTAAAAAAACATTTTAATTTTTCTCTTGTGTGTCTTCATGTACACCTGTGTGTGTGTGTCCATGTGAGTACAGTGTGTGTAGAGTCCAGAAGAGGGTGTTTGATCCATTGGAATCTCAGTCAATTGTGAGCCACCTGACATGGATACTAGGAACCAAGTTCAGATTTCGTGGAAGAGCAGTATATGCTCTTAACCATTGTGTCATATCTCCAGCCCCTGGGGCAGGGCTTTTTATGCTCAGGAACAACCTTATTTCTTGTTGGCAAAATATGTTGATAGTGATGGCTCTTATTGTGGTTAATAAAGGTATACTTGAACCTAACTAAAATTCATGAACCAAAACTGCAATTCCCTTTGCACCAAGCTAATAGAATACATATCAGCTATCTACCCATCTATCTATCCATAGAAAATCATCTAACCTATCTCGATAGAATTTCCTGATTAATTCAGCACCCCTGCCTTTACTGGGATAAAGGTTGAAGGCTACAATGAGTTTATATTAGGAGGTTGCTATAATGTTTTATGGCTCAATTTCATATGGATATGAATGTCTACCATTGGTGTCTACGTGGCTCCTCTGAGCAACTTAAAAAGACTTACCTTTGCAATGCTAGGCTAGTGTTGGGCCAGCTTACACCCCTATAGCAGGAACCTGTGTCATATTACTGTTAAAACCCATAGAATTTAATACTAAGAAAGTTAAATATGTTGGTATGTTTAGTATACATACATATTGGCTCCATTACTTACTCCACTCTGGTTGCAATTTCATGTGTATGCAGATTAGGCACCCATGTGATGTGGCATCTCATCAGGCAAAATTAGATTATATGACAAGGTGCTTGCTTAGGACTGAGCATTGAAGAGTGACTACTAATACAAAATTATATATATGTATATATATATATATATACATATATATATAATATGTATATATGTATTAATTGTCAAAGATTTTAAATCATCTAAATCATGACTTTCTTTATGTTTAGTGTGTTGGGGCAAAGTCATGTAAGACACATTGATAACTGAAACTTTTAAAATTTATTGTGATCAGTGTGCTGCTGAGGAATGCATAATTTGGGAATTTAACACTTGATTAGCTATTAAATGGCTGTCAGGAGAAACTTCTGCAGTAATCAGTTTAGCTTTTAGCCCCTAATTATCACTGCACAGTGGATTTGGGGTGAGATAATTGAGAACTGCAACACTTAAAGGCCTCCAGTCAGGCACTTTTTAATACAATGAAATGAATTATTTCTCTACCAGGGTTGCATTTAACAGGTATTTGTAACAAAGAAAGAAATGTGATAGTGTATGGAATTTCATAAAGTGATTTAAAGTAGTTGATTCATTCATTATGCAATTAAGTGGATCTCAGTTGTATATAACTTACCTGGTGTCTAAGTCAAAGAATGTCTTTCAAAACTCCATACAATTTGTTGGGAAGGATTTAACTTTAATCAAGAAGAGTTGAGGCTGCTGTCTGAACAATGCAATTGATTCAATCCTAGCTACGATGACCTTGGCCTGATTCATCTTTGTTTCTTGTATTCCCCATCTGCTCAGTGAAACACCTAGCATTCCTATCCTCTTTGCATAACAGCTCAGAAAAGCTAAGCCCTGGTAGATAGTTTTCACTCCTTGCTATCATGGACTGTTCAACTTAGCAAGGCTTGTGAGCTCTGTCCAGTCCTCACACCATCCTCTTTTTTTCTACCATCTTTGTGACTGATCACTCCAAATGCATGCATATCACCATGCATCGTTATCACCACTCTCCTATCCTTTAGAACCATCTAAATCATTTCCAGTCTATAAAGTTCCTATCAAATCAACAGGTGTCAATCTGATGGCTTCTCATGACAACACATTAACTGTAAAAACAATGTGTAACAATCTATGTCATTATTTAATCTACTAGGACACACAAACAGACATGCCACTTAGGTCGAGAAATGGAAGGACCAATTTGACAAATTTTGTGTACCTTAACACTGGCTTTGCATTCATTCCACCCGAAATAAATATCTTGACACTTGCTCAGTTTTCCCTCAACCAAGGAGCAGTAAATGCACTACTTTTATAATATATTCTTTTATCCATATTCCTATTTAAAACAACAAGAACAACAACAAGGAAATAGGCTATGACTGCTTATCTGGTGAGCATTCTATAGGACCCTTCTTCCCTGAGAAGAGAATCCTGAACAGAAATGGATTAACAAAACACCCACCCCTAAAAAAATAAATAATTAAACCATAATTTGTATAAACCAATAACAGCACTTATACCTTTGTAAGCAATTCACTACTTTAGACTACTATGCACATGAGTATGGAGATGTGTCATGGTTCTTGTATTTGAGATACACTCAAAAGCAAGCTTAGAGGCTTCTGGAAGTAAAAGAACTTTCTTTCTTTTCTGCCAGGATATTGGTCTAAGTAAAAGCTATGCCCACTGTGGAGGCTGACCAATCAGAACTACCTGAAGATCCTGGATGGGTTTTGGATAATTAGGATAGCTAGTATCATAGCTGTATTGCATGGTGGATGGTTTAAAATATCACGAAATTGACAGTACTTGCTTGTTTAAGAGTGCTGGGTAGCTATGGAGGCCATCAGTCCCATGCCACTAAAACTCTGGAAAGGGAGGATCCCAGAGATGAGCTAGATTTTGCAACTGTTTTCTCTCTGGTACCAGTTAGAGATCCTGGCCTTTGACAAAAGGTTTGGATTCTGGGATTTGTACCAACTTCTAGAAAATGGAGAAACTGGCAGAGTTTGGTTCTGGGCAATGGTGGGAGACTTCAGCATGACTAGCTTCGGGTTAAGGATAATTTCCAGATTCTAGAGTTAGCTAGGGATGGAGGTTGAAAGCTAAACAGAAAGCTCAAAAAAAAAAGAACAAAGTGTTGAATGGTTTTATGAACTAGATATTGTGACTCAGTGTCCACTCAAAGTATATTCGGAAATAGAGAAGGAATTTAGTTGAAAATCTTTGGGATAGACTAGAAAGATCACAGATAGCCCTTACTAGGAATTCCAACTTTCATTGGCTTGGTCCTAAGAGGTCAAAACAAGATAATGTCACTCTTAGTGGTGAAAGAAAGGATAGGTGGCTGCAGCCAGAGATGGTTTGACTCACGTTTTGACTTTATGGTGGCATGAAAATGGTATAATTCAAAAATAAGTGTTCTTTGAAATTTGAACTGTGAGCTTTTTGTGGGTGAGCTGATGAGGCGTCACACTGTCTTGGCACTGGAAGATTCAACTTGATACATCCCCTAGTAAGCATGTGAACACTGAGAAGCCTATTCATGCTACACAGTGTAGTGTGAATGGTGCTTTGAGTTGTTTGATGTTGATGTAGTTGATGAATTCTATGAGATGCTTGGTGCTCAATTATTAAGTAGGCATTGTGTTTTAGGACTTTGTGAAACTCTAAAGAAACATTTAAGTGTTCTGGAAATATTTAAGTTAGCTTAAGCTGTATTGTCCAGTAGGTAGGACCACCTAACTGCATTTTCAACTTAAGTTAGCTTCAATTTATTTAGTTTATCAGGAAGCAATCTCACTGCAAGTTGGAAAGCACATGACTGACAAACTAAAACTTCATCCACTAAAATTAAAACTCCATCCATTAAAACTAAAAATAAATCAGAGATCTTTTAAAACAAACATAAGCTAAGATAATTTACCATTAGCAAATCTACTTCCAAAAGAAATATGTTACGATATAGACAAAAAGGAAAATATCTTAGAAGAAAATAAAAACAAAATAAGTGAACTACAAAAGAAAGGGCAGAATATGGATAAATATAAATATATCCTGATTGAATTGTGGTGGGAGTGATAGTTTGTATTATATAAAACATGCATACAATTATAGACACATGAAAATAATAACACAGAAGATAGAGGAGTGAATAGTAAATGTTAAATAACAGAAAGGCAGAAATAGTAATCATTTGTTTTAGACAATAATATGCCATAATATAGCAAGTTATAAATGTATTCTCTACTATAGCAAATGAGGCAACTGTTCGCCAGGACAATGTAAACATTAAAATATTTTTGATTATTTGAAAAGAAGCCAAGAAAGATAAATATAAACATAAAATAGGTGAATCAGAAAGGATAAGATAATTTTTAAATCTTAGCTGTAACTGTAATTAAATTATACTTACATTAACTAAATGAGACATATAAAATATGCATATTGCCAGCTAGATGTAATGAAACCCAGTTCCATACTGATTACTGAAGATAAGCTTGAAACATAAATACTCATAGATTAAAGATACAGGTACATAATGTTCTATATAATATATATGGAAAACAGGTAACCATATTAAATAATACCACACTATTTCAGAGCAGTTATGCTATAGGGCAAGAATCTATTTAAAATTGGATATAGATATAAAGTGTAGATGACATAACATTCAGGGATTAGGACTGAGTACTGCCTTTCGCCTATAAATCAACTCAGTGTGAAGTTTAATCTCACTACCTGAGCTTTGGTAGTTTCAAAAGGCCTCTAAGTGGTTAACTGAGTGGGCTGTAAACAAGTAGTTATGTAATTGATATCTAATTGATTGGACTAACAGATGATGGACAACTAAATTATTCCCTGTACGTTGCTTCCATTTCCTATCATAAATGCTGGTTGGAAGTTTCAGAACCTGCACTGGTTCTAGAAGCTGCCATATTCATAAACCGCTTTGCTCAAATAAGTTTATTTATAAGATAAATAAATCTTATTTATCTAAAGCAATGTTTCTCAACCTGTTGTTCTTGACCCCTTTGGGGAGGTTGAATATCAAATATTTACAATTTGATTCATAACAGTAATAAAATTACAGTTATGTAGTGTCAACCAAATACTTTTATAGTTGGAGGGGGATCACCACAGCATGGGGAATTATATTACTGGAATTAGGAAGGTTGAGAACCACTAATCCAAGGACTCTCCTTATTAGCAAGATCCAAGCAAGACCAGAGAGTGGTATTTCACCATGCAGAAGTTAATCCACCAGGTAGGCATCACAAATCCTAAATCTATCACACTCAAGACCTATCACACTCAAGAGCTATAATTATGGACTAAGTGGCAAGCTTGATTCCAAAATTGAACCTTCCCTTCCAGAATTCCATTCAACATTTACTGTCAATAACTAGCTCAGTCCTTCCTTAAATGGATGTTAGAAGGACTCTCTGGCCCAATGTGTTTCATAGGTTCCCTGACTCAGTCACCATGGCTCCTCCTGCTTTGATCAGTCGTTACACCTCCTGTTTTCTAACCTTTTCTACCTCACCCATCTAACTCTGGGCTACATAAAAGCATCTAAAACACTTACCTGTTTCCTCTGGCCCCTACATGATGCCACACCAAAGCATCCTTGTGATTATTATATCCCTACTCCCTCTTTGACAGATTTGATGTCAGGGAACTATGCCATTCTTTCAATGTCCTGAGGTTCCGGTACTGTAAAATCACCTTTCTCACCCTCCCTTCTTTACTGGTGAGCTCTCTGCCCACAATCTATACAAATGTCGTTCATTTTTGGAAATTATGGTCAGATCTTTCCAACCCCTGGAATTAATGATTCTTCCTCAATGTTCCAAATCTCCAACAGCAGCTCTACTGTGCTCCTTTTCATATGTTAGCATCTCTCTTCCTGCTGCTAATTGGACTGATTTGTATAGGCAGAACTATAGTTGATTTGTCCCCCTGTACCCAAGATCTAACACAAGGGATAGCTTATAATAGTAGGGAAATGTTTGTCAATGAATAATAATTTATCCAAATGTATTGACCAGATTCCTCTAAAGAGGAAAAAGATCATGCAGAATCTCATAATCCATTGCTACTAGTAATGATGAAATGGAAATCCAAGGGGGCTAAAGAACTGGGTAAAGTCCCACACTAGCACAGGGAAAGGACGAAGCTGAGCCCTCCTGAGTACCATACCAAACTACTGCGACATCTTTCTCTCTGAGCTGCTTTAATGTTGTCACTACCACATAACTCAGCTTTATTCTCCACAACATTGTTCATCCCAGCAGGTGGCTGAAACATCTTACCAGTGAAAGAGGAAAATTCCATAGTTAAATAAGAGAAGAGAGCAACTGACAAGTTCAGGTGCAGATGGGAAAATGTTTAACCACATTTAATTTGAAAAGGTTTTAGATTCATCACCTACAGAAGCACAGGGCCACAAGTGTGCAGGAACATGGCTCTGTGCACTATGGACACATATATTGTTTGCTGACAGGGTCATTTTACATCTCACCTAAGAGAGCCAGAACGAGGGACAGTGTGCAATGCAGTCAAGTGCCATGTCTGGGCTGAAAAAGCCTTTACTACAGTCTCCGGGGACCATTGAAATAATGATGCAAAACCTCATTTCCAGGTCACTCTTTCTTCTTGCTGACAACAGATGATGAAAAATGGATGTCTTGTTCAGCTTCTTTCCCTACATTTGCTGTTGAGAGAACCTTGGACCCCAGCCTGCCACAGTACCCCAGTACCCCCACTGGAGGCACTAGGGTATCTAGATGTACTCGGCTTCTGGCTGTGTGACTGCAGGCAGCCAAATCCCCAGATGAGGGATTACTAAACAAGTTGGTGATTTTCAGTTGAAGGATATCAGCCAAGAAGTTTAAAGTGTTCCTGTGCAACCGAGGCTGCCAGTGAAATACCAATTTCTTCTTTTTTTAGAACAATTATTTCTTTTATTTTTCCCCAGACAAACCCTCAGACATTCTTCTCCTCCCTTCTGAGGCTTCTTTTTGAAAGAGCCAGTGCCATAGATCATGCAGGGTTACTCCCCAGGTAGAGCTGCAGAACACAGGTGCATGCTGGGGCTTCGGTGTCTGGCTTAGTCTCTGATTTGTTGCAGGAAAAAGACTCACTGTAGTTGCTCAATTCCCCTGTGTGCATACTTTGAAGATGGAGATGATGTATTAATTTTGTGTTTTTATAGATTTATGATCTGTGGACATAACTGTATTTTTCTAAGCAACGAAGCAAGAAGCAACTTCATAGTCTGAGTGGCAGAAATGTCACGAGGGTAGTGTCCGTCCGGCATTCTGACTTTATTGAGAGGGCACAAAAACTGCCCGAAATGAAGAGTCTGTTATTTAACTTGGTGTCTGGGAAGAACTCATTTCCATACTTCATGTTGTTGCTATAAAAACTGATATGGGTGCATCTGAACAGACTACTTACTGTACATGTGCACAAGTAAAACTGTATGGCAAGTGTATTTCTTATTTTGCCCCTCATCTCATCCTGAAATATCAGGTCTTTGTTGGTGAGTGTGTGGCCAATCCTAGCAAAGTAAAAAGGTTTACTGATGGTTTAAAAGCTTTGAAGGACAGACCATGAGCACCACAGTTGTGAGAGGTACAGTCCTACGGTACAAAATGTGGACCATAGACCTAATAAAGTAACAGAAGCAAGAGACATTAAGTACAATTCTTTTGTACCTTTCAATGCTACCTTAAACCTCTTCCTCCAATGTTTAAGACTCTTCAGCATTAGTGACAATAATACGACCTAGTAATTGCCTAGAAAGCTGCTTTATTGTTTTCAAGGACTTTTCAGATCTGTTTCCTCTTTGAGCCCTTCAGCAATCTTGGAAAATAGACAAGAGAAATCCACAGTCATGTTTAGTGAAAAGCAAGCAAGATGCCACTGACTTATTTTGGCTAGGGAGAAGAAGCTGTCTCTGACTCTGGGTGCTGAGTTGAGAGATGTGGTGGGAACTGGGATGGGGAGGCTTCCTGGAGTAAGAATCAGATGCTGGATGCAATTGCCCTGACCCTCTTGCTGCAGCATTTGTTCTTTCTCTAGGCAATAGAGTGTTAGCAGAAGAAACCCTCCAGCCAGCATGGCCTTCTGGGATTGCTTCAGGTACAAAGCTGCCTCACTTAAATTCATGCCCAAGGCAGGGACCTACAGTGGGACACTGTTGTAAGGGGCCAGACATTTTAGCCAAACTCTATACAGCTCTGAGAAGTCACTTTGACTTTGGAGTGCATCGTGGTTTGTGGATGACATAACACTTTAATTAACTCCTCTTTCAGCACATCCTTTATCAAATACCTTGTATGTTAAACTGGCTCAGAATTGCAATCGTGGTTACTCAATATATATACTTTGTGATCCCAAGTTGCCCAAGGGTGCAGCTGGCAGCTGGGGTTTGTGACTGTATTACCCACCCATTACCAGGTTATGTATCTATAGTCAACTGATTGCATAGGTGACTGTTTCTCTGTGAAGAAGTCCCATACCACACAATATGTGTGCCTAGGAAATATTCTCTCACTTTTCCCCCAAAGGAACCTTAACCATTCATCCAGCTGACTCCACACTCCAGGCAAGAGGATGTCTAAACACCATTGAAACTATTAGCCATAGGGCCGGTGTCTCAGTCTATTCAGATTGACATAATGAAATAACAAAGACTAAGTCTTTTGTAATATAATTTTATTGTCCACAGCTCTGGAGCCTGGGAAATCCCAAATTAAGTGGGTAGTAGATTCAATGTCTGCTGACAGTCTCCTTACTGATGGCATCTTTGTGCTTTGTTTTCATGTGGTAGAAGAGGCAAGACGTTCCTTCAGGCCTATTTATACTATTGTAATTTTTATTTTGTGTGTATATGTATATGCATGCTCATATGTATGGGGACACATGTTTGTATGTGTGTACATGTGTGTACAAGCAAGAGGACAAGCTTAAGTCCTGTTCCTCAGGCACCATCCATTATTTTGGGAAACAAGATCTCTTGCTGGCTTGATACTCTCCTACTAGGCTAGGATGCTGATCAGCTAACCTCAAGAATCCCAGCACTTGAGAGGCAGAGGCAGGCAGATTTCTGAGTTCAAGGCCAGCCTGTTCTACAGAGTGAGTTCCAGGACAGCCAGGGCTACACAGAGAAACCCTGTCTCAAAAAACAAAACAAAACAAAAAAATCCACCTATCTCTACTTTCCCCTAGATTATTGGTGCCCACTTGGTTTCATAAGATGTATTTTGGGGATCAGATTTAGATTCTGGTGATTGGATGCCAAACAAGTTGCTAACTGAGTTGTTCTCCCAATTTCCCTTATAAGAGAAACAATTTCAAATGTCCCACTTCTTTTTTAGATTTATTTATTTGTTTTATCTAAGTACACTGTCAGTGTCTTCAGACACACCAGAAGACGGCATCAGATCCCATTACAAATGATTGTGAGCCACTATGTGGTTGCTGGGAATTGAACTCAGGATCTTTGGAAGAGCAGTCAGTACTCTTAAACGCTGAGCCACCTCTCTTGCCCATGTGTCACCTCTTAATACCATTGCATAAGGATTTTAGGAAGACTAAAACATTCAGGTCATAGTGGTAGAGCTAGCTGAATCCTTAACTAGAAGACTCTTAGTTAAGGTTTCTATTGCTGTGATAAAACACTATAATAAAAAGCAACTTGGGGAGGAAAGAGTTTATTTTAGCCTCCATGTTCCAATCATAGTCTGTTAGGAAAGAAAGTCAAGGAAGAAACTCAAGGCAGGAGCTGCTGTGGAAGTAAGTCATGGAGGGGTGTTGTTTACTGGCTTGCTACTCATTGCTTGCTCAGCCTACTTTCATATAGCACCCAGAAAAAGGCCAGGGGTGGCATCACCCACAGTAAGCTGAGATCTTCTATATCAATCACCAATGAAGAAGATGCATGAAAAACTTACAGACCAATTTTGTGTGGGCATTTTCTCAGTTGAGGTTCTTTATTCCAAAATAACTCTAGCCTGTGTCAAGTTGACAAAAGTTAGCCAGCATAGAAGGGTTGGTTCATAATCTGAATCCTGACTGAGCTTCAGCTCAGAGTGGGCCCACTGTGTTCTCAAACTCTTGCATTTAGTATTTGTCTAATTCTCTGAAACTGAAAGAAACATATATGCTATCAATACAGTTCCCACAGTAGGTTCTTTAGCTCAAGAAAAAGGACCACCTTGATGGAAAGCCAAACAGAAATCTCTAAAATTGATTTTTTCTCTACACCTCTCCCCTAGAAGACAGGTAAGTATCATATTATGTACCAAATATTATAAGAAATTAGTGCTATTCATGGGGACTACATGTTGTGGACATGGTAGTATCTGTCAATCATGTTCTCATTTAATTTAGCAGTCTGGTCTCTGAAGAAACCAGACACATCCCAGCATGGGTGCTAATGTCCCCCTAACTTCACAGATGGACTCCTCCCTAAATTTAGTTAACCTTCTGTGATCTGTATGGTCTAGCCCTTTCCAAGACCATGAAGCCACACCCAATTAGGACCGAATTACATACAAATGGCCAGGAGGTTCAGGAGGGTGTGGCTTGAGTCTCCCAGGTGAGTGCCCAGTGGCTCTCCTTAGACTCATCAGTCAATGATCTCAGTCTGGGAATTTCTTGCAAGTGGTCACAGCTCTTCTGATGAAGATAACATCTATTACTCCCAGAGTAAAGTGCTCTTCAACAGTTGCACTGACTAACTACTTTGCTAATGTTGTTATTCTTATAGAGTTACATAAACAAGGAGTAGTTAGTACTGTAGTAGCTTGACTGAGTTATACACATATGGAGTAGCATAGAGATACTTCTTACAAAGAACAAGAGGCTTGCCACATTAATAAAACTTAGGAAGAAATGTTCAGTGTGTATTGTTACTCTTGGACATCCTATGCAAACTAAAATTCTAATTGTATCAGCATGCTTCTCCCATTATGACAAAGGATGCCCACTACTCGTTAGGCTGTTTTTATTTTTCCAGCATCATTTTCCACATATATAGAATTCACACACAGAGGGCTTCCAATTTTTAAACGCCAAATCAGAAAAGAACTGTGCATAGCAGGTCGACATTGAAAGCATCCGGTAGATTTTCTAACATCATAAGTACTAATGTTGGAGAAAAATGGCTCCTGGTAAGTCCCAGTAGGAGAATAACAAGACAGATGCCTGAGTTTCTAGAGTAATTCATGTCATTTGAGTTTGGGAACTCTGTACTTTTTTGGAAAAGAATTTGGATGTGTTGTTGATTTTGATAGATACAAAAGATTTGGACACTTTTGACCATGAAAAATCAAGCAACTTTAATTTAGAACATAGTATCATAAACTGGATCCTTTCTGGGCCATACAGTCATAAGGTCAGCAGGTCCAGCAACAGTACATTAAGAGAAGGAAGTGAAGTGTCTGAAATAAATCACAAATGGAGCAAGGGGAAATGCAAGCCAGCTGCATGGAGACTTGATTCCATGTCATCTATCACTGTGTACTAGCATTGTCTCAGATCGCAGCCACAGTCATGTGGTGTAAGCAGGCAAGGTTCTTTAAAACAGGCTGACCTAGGAGAAAGGGGACTACTTAACACACACGGATGGGGTGGGTTATTTTATTTGCTTAACTGGAATTGGAACTTTGCATTGTATTTCAACCAAGGTTGCCTTCAAAATCACTTAGGAGAGTAACTTTTCCTAGCATATGCTTTCTTCTGTGAATTGATACGGGATCTAAGACCTGATATTCAGAGACCTCACATTTGCAGGTTTATGGGTTACCTTCGTAGAAGAGCTGATTGCCTGCTAAGAGGAGAAAAGTGGATTACAAAGGAAGAAGAATACAAGAAGAATGGCCTGAAGTCTAAATGTGTCCAGATACACAGGTAGTGGTGTCTGAGGAGTTAAAATGGGAAGAATAGAAACAAGATAGCTTCAGGGTGTCATGTGTACATGAGTGTGCATACTAGTGTGAAATTTTTCCAACACACTTAAATACCTACCCAGAAGTTTATTCAATATCAGAAATCATAAACAAGTCGGCAGAAAAGATGACATGGATAGTTCATGTCATATAGCCTCTGTCACAGTTACCCTAGTTTTAGCATCATGAGCAGTGGAGTAACATTGCCAAAAAGACAGGGATGAACATATTTTCTGATTTAAAACAGTAGACTCTCATACTTTGAATGTGGCCATTGAGTATCCAATTTCACCAAACACTCAAACCTAATCATCAGTTACTGATATGGTGCTATTAGAATACTGTTTGGCATTCAAGTTGACTGCAATGAACCAACTAACCTTGAGAATGATTCATAATCATTGATAAAACAGAATTAAATCTCAGGTATAGATGTGCTTTTATTGCTTGAGAAGACTCAATACATATATGAGGAATTATAGTTTTTGATCTACTAGTATAGAGAAATAGGGATATAATAACCAGGACCCCGAACAGCAGAGACTCAGAGTGAATAGATGATGCGATCATACAGCGGTCAAAAGAGTGCATCTTACCACCTAAGTACAGCAAAACGTGAATGGGTTTCAGAAGGCATAGAAAAGCACTAGTTTATATGAGATACTTTACATGAATGATGCATCAGTGCCTGGAACATAGATGATACTTTGAATCACAGATCTGCATCCAGGGCTCTGTCTCCAGTGGTCATAACACATGAAACTTTGAATGAAAATGCAGAGTAGGAATAGTCTAGTTACCGTCTCTCCTTGCTGGATCACTGAACTGATCACTGTGTGCTTTCTCTCTCACACTGGGATCTGGGAGTGTAGAAGTCCTGGCCACACAAGTCAGAGTATTTTAATCAAAGGATACAGCTAAGCTGCACAGAACTACAAGACAGAGATTCTCTATGCTCACTTCATGATTCATGTGTCTAGAAGCCAGCAGAAAAGTAGGGATGTTATATTTTCAGGGAGAACTAGCCATCCTTCAGGGGTTGCTGTTATACAACAGGGAAGTACAAGACTATATTTAACATCCAGGAGAACTATCTGAGTGCCTTTTGGTACTCTCTTGCCTCATACTGAAAGTAAATGCACAATAAAGTGTCATGGGACTAAGTTTCACAGTACACAGTGCCCGAGGATCTGGGTCACCAACCCATATGAGCAGAGGTGCTGCTACAGGAGGTTGCAGGCTCTGACATGCGCAATGGTTCTAAGACAAGTTCCAGCAGCACAGGCTATCAGGTTTTCCCGTTTTTCTTCACCCTGTAAGTTTCCTCCACGAAAAAGAAACGTGACTCCAAGAGACCCTGAAGGTTTTTCTCCTTGAATGTACAGTCAAGAAGAATAAGGGCATGCTGTTGTAGACACTTCAATTTATCAGCAAGCTTTCTCCTCCAGAAAAGACATTTTATCCTAGATACTGTGAACGCTATCAGAGGAAAGTCTTCAATGTCGCCTGCCCCAAGCTCATGGCTGCTCCTCAGATAACTGATATCCAGTGAACATTCGGTGACAACTTCACATAGTTTGCTGTTTCAACAGAAGTTGAGAGCATCTTGGCAGACCATGGTAGCTCTGGATATTTTTTTGTGTGTGTGACACTGGTTTGGTTGTATAACTACTGAATTTCTCCTGACATGATTTTTCCTTTCTCATTTCTTTCAGATGTATATCCAAAAGGCAGTAAGAATCCTGCATGCTAAAGTCCACCTAAGATTCTGCTTTCTAGAAATCCAAATTTTCTCTTCAAAATAATTCCATGTATATTGTCTTATTTTCCCTTTGTAGTAATCCTGTGAGCTAGGCAAAACAGATTTTATTTTGTAGATGCAAAGGGCCCTAGAGAAGTTAAATGCAGTTTCCAGCATTTAACAGTAGAACTCACCATTGACAGGCACACCTACGACACGCCCACCATGTCTGCTTTTCTTATTCTACCATGTGTCTTTTCTGTGCAGAAGGAGTCAGACTAGGCTGTATTCATCCTCTGCTGTGCAACATGCCCAGATCTTAAGGCTCAGTCTCTTAAAGGGTTCTAGGAGATGTAGTCTCACATCACCAACAAGGCAATTCATAACCAGAAAGAGAAGGATGTTTTAATGATGCTTTTATGATATATTGGTCCCATATCACAAAAAGTATTTTAAAAGTTTTAGTCAAAACCAGATCATGCTAATAGAATACAAAGGGTGTCACTTACAATGAAAAAAAAAAAAACAGGTGATTTAGAAGGAGTATCCAACTTCAGGATCATCTTGTAGATAATCATGTAAATCAAAACTAGAAAAGATTTGGTATTAGGAATCGCACAGGTAACTTACTGATGTCAGGGCTGGGTGTACCCTGTTGTAGAGAGTGATAGTCATGTGACTGTCCAAGATGCTTAACTGAGGGCTTGATTTCATGAGAGCTTGCTTTCCTTGTGTCTCATTCACTTTCTTTGTAAGCATGCCTCTAAAATGACTACATTCATCCTGCATCCTTAAAGAGAGATGGAAGACTGGATCTGTGTGAGATAAGAAACACTGGACATATCCAGAGATGTACTCTCTAGCAGTAGATCTGAAGTTTAAATAAGCTTAGCTTCACTGTGTGTGTGTGTGTGTGTGTGTGTGTCACTGTCTCTGTGGTCTTTCCTAATCCAGGAAAAGGATTATCTGAAAGTGAAAAGAGATCAGGATGCTCACTGGTCCCTTCCAGTGCTCAGCCAGGCACCACTCAACCCTGGCTTTCTCAGTTTTTCTTGCCTGAGCTGCTTTGGATTTCTGACTTTACACAGACCAGAAGGAAAGTCCAGGACTTAGACTGTAAGTATCAGAAGTGATGGAAGAGGATGTAACGTGGTGGAGTGACTACAATTTATAGTGGATGACTTGTATAGATTTAGCTCTACAGAGAGGACTAGAGTCAATGGTACCATGACAATAATGAAACCACATCATGCTCTTTTAATGAGGGGTTTGATGAAGTCATTCATACAAAGGGATTTGAGTTTATAATTAATACTCTGGGAATACAACCTCTGTCCTCTACATCTAGCACATTTAAAACTTTCAAGAAAATGAAATCAAGTGAAAATTTCCATATCCCAGCTTCCAAAAGGAGACTATAACATGTACTAGCCTGATGGGAAGCATGTGTTATCTCTGTAGGGGTTAAGTAAATCAGCAGTAATGTATCCAGTGGTTAGAGAATAAATTATCACTTAAATTCAAACAAGAATAGCTTCAATTAAGTGTAGTAGTTGACTACCTAATGGTGTATTTGAAATTATGGAGATATTCCATTAATATTTGCTTTCTCCCTACTTTGCAGTTACCAAAGCTCCAACATGTCTCTTCTGTATTTCTCTTATTTTTCTGAAAGTAGAGGTGTCCAATATTCTTATGAGGAGCAGTTACATTGCTTTTACTTTAACACCTGTCAGAAGTTTGAGAATAAGAGGAATGATCAACTGTGACTGGATTAGGAAAGACCCTAACTCAATTATAGCTTCTCCCCAGGACTGGACTCTAACAGCCACAGACAGACAACTCACAGTAACAGACTGTGAACAACACGGCCTCATACAGGTGAGCAAGAACAACACGGCCTCATACAGGTGGGCAAGGACATGCCTGCCCTTTCCTTTATCATTTTTTTCTATCATGCACAATGCTTACTCCTATGTCTACACCCAAAGAGAGCATCTGTTCTAAAGTTCTAAAGAGGACAATCTGCAGACAGACTCAGTAATCTGACTATGGGCAAAACAGACACGAATGCATCCTTTCCTGGGCAGGATGTGAGTCCAAGATCCCTACTAAAGCAGCAGCCACAGATGGAGACAAAGAGCCCTGAATGCATTCTTAAAGTAGACTGGCTGATATCTCCAGGGCAAGATTCCACTGTGTCCAGACAGATCCCAGTGGCTGTCTTAGAGATCCTAGTGTTTTCCTCCCTGTTTAAATATAGGCATTCCTGAGAGAGTTAGCATCAAAGAGGTTTGCGGGTAAGAAACTGAATGTCAGACAGTAGAATAAGATTTGAGAACAAGGATTCAAAACGAGGAGAGAGAGATCTTGAAAATGAAGACTTAGGCTTTCTAGAGAAAACATCTCAGGAACAAAATAGGAGGGCTGAATTAGAGTCTGCTCACGTCAGCATTCCATGTAGATGAGCAAAGCCTAGATGCATTTTCTTAGCTGTTGTTTCCAAAGTTGATCATACAGCAATGGCCATCATCTGGCATTTAGTGTAGGGTAGTATGGTAACTGGGAACTTTAAAGTCCAGCAAGATTAAGGAATGTTCAAAGGTAGCAATGTGTTGTGGGGTCAGAGATCTGTTTCCTCATGTGTAAAATGACATTTCCTTGACTGCTTTTTCACAGGATGAAGTCAGGTGACACAGGCAATCAAGATGGCAGCAGGGCTGCAACTCTGCATAGCTTCACAAAGACTCTGATGTAGGGGACATCTACAAGGGCCAGTGAATTACCTAGGAGATTCCTGTCAATAACTGACCCATGATATGTGCTCAGTAAACATTAACTTTTCTCCCTTAGCTTTAGGAAACATTTAGTTTCTCTATTTCATACAGACTTTGAAGCAACAATCTGTCTTCTCTCTATGATAAAATCAAAACATGTTTGGATCCATCTTTATTTGACAAAAGTTCTTATGGGTTCAGTGTAATCTTATTACCACTACCACCACCCTCTAAGAAAGCACTCAGAGTCCATATTATTCTGTGTCTGCACTCTGACAATGTGTTTGACACTCTTTAATTAATTAGTTTCCCTTCTAGCTCCTGCATGCTGGGACCTGCTGGCCAACTTTGGCATTTTTTTCCGAGTCGGTGCCCCCTGGGTGTTGCACGCACGTTTTGTGACTAGTGTAGCCTGTCAGCACTTCCCTTTCAGGGGCTTTATCTCCCCCATTCAAGTCTGTTTTCATCTTCTCTGACAGGATCTGGCAGAACCTCAGTCTTTTTCAACAGAATTCCAAAGAGCATACCAACTATCCAATTGCTTTTCTGATTATGCCTAGAATAGAAGAGATCTAATCCCACATTGAAAACCATGCTATACAATGACTGTTGACATCAGAACAGCAAACACTGCAAAGCTATTAAAAGAATGGCAGACTGTGGTAATATTTTATCTGTGCCTAAGGGGGTCTTAAGTTAAGAGAGAGTTTACTTATGAGATTGTATCAGCAGACATCAGGTTTAAAGAAAATGCTATTTATCCTACCAATCACACCATGGGTATGAAATGCTTTCTGAATTCTCACAGCCTAGCTTTCCATACTGCCATGCTGGACAGCACCAACACAGAGGTGGATAAAAAGGGAGAAAGTCAGCAAGTGGAACTTCAGGACTGTCTTGATGGCAGCAGGAAGATTACTATGAGCTCAAGACCAATCTGGGTTACTTAGTAAGTTACAGGGCAATCTGGCCTAAAGTGGGAGACTTGTCTTAACACACAGAAAAACAGGGAGGGGAACTAGAAGTCTCTGGCTCCGCTCCATTTTTATGTACTCCTCATCCTTCAAGATTAGCGCAAAATCAACTTTCTTTGTGTTGATTACTCTTCATAAGCAATATGTCACTCTACAAACCCTACAGTTCTTTGTGTTTATCTGTATTTTTTAATGAAGAATCATTTAAAGCACTTATTAGCATGACAATATCTCCAGCACTATAAATGTCCTAGACTACACATGTCTTTTTGATATCTCTACTTCTGGCACTTAGTGGAGTCCCTAATTAAATGCTCAATGAATGCTGGAAGAATGGATGATTGAATGAATGACTAAACTTCTAGACACTTGCTGTGCTCTGTACTCTCCTGGGGGCATGAAAGAAACAGATGTTCTGGTCAGTCATTATGAGGACCAAAGTTCTATGACTGGGCTGGTCCACAGGAGTCTGCAAGAGAAGTTATAAAGCTTTCTTGGGTTATGATAGCATATTCACTGACATGAACCTCTAACCAAACAGCATTAGAACTTCCTGTAGACAAAATCCTTTTACAGATAGATGTTGCCAACCATTCCCTTCACCACAAGGATATGGGAGTTGAGTTCTAGGAAAGTACAGTGAAATATTGATTTTATGTAACTGTGATGGAAGATCTGAGAGTAGAGCTTATATAACCAGATTAGAGATTAGAACAGGGCTTTTATAGCGAGGTCATTCCTGTAGCCTCTATAGGCTACTATGCACAAGACTGACTAATGTGTAGTTTGATAACTGTGTATTGGTTCATAAGTAGAAACATCTGGCTGTTTCCTCATGTGATAGAAGGAGAAAGCCAGTGGTTTCATATAATCACCTCCCCAAAAGGCCTTACACCTGAATACTTTCACATCACAGGTTAAGTGTCATTATATTATTCTGGACATAATTGAACATACAAGTCATCTGGGTAGTAGTGGTGAATGCCTTTGATCCCAGCACTTGGGAGGCAGAGGCAGGAGGATCTTTGCAAGTTCACAGCCAGCCTGGTTGCAGAGTGAGTTCCAGAACAGCCAGGGATACACAAGAGAAATTCTGTCTTGAAAAACAAAAAGGAAAACAAAACAAAACAAAAGCTATAGCAATTATGGTGTGTGTGATGTACATGTATGTGCATGGGTGAGTGTATGCATATATGTGTGTGTTTCACTATTTGTCTTAAGTGAAATTTTTATTGCTGTGATAAAGTATCATGATAAAAAACAATAAAAACCCTAAGACAATAACGCACACACACACACACACACACACACACACACACACACATTGAAAAAGTGGGGCTTGTTTCAGCTTATATTTCAACAGCATACTACATCACCAAAGGAGATCATGGCAGGAATTCAAGCAGGGCAGGAATCTGGAGACAGGAGCTGATACAGAGGCGATAAAGAAGTACAGTTTACTGGATTTTACCCTACAGCTTACTTAACCTGCTTTCCTATATATCATCAGCCCAATTCACTTTGTGTGATGCCTAAGAATCTTTGGCATGTTTTCCAAGTTGATGTCCCCTGGGTGCTGCATGCATGTTTTGTGACTGGTGTAACCTGTCAGCACTTCCCTTTCAGGCGCTTTATTTCTCCTATTCAAGTCTGTTTTCTTCTTTGACAGGACCTGGCAGAACCTCATTCTTAAGAATGAGAATCACCAATCAACAAAATGCACCACGGGCTTGCCTACAGGCTAATCTGGTGGGAACATTTTCTTAATTGTTTTCCTTTCTTCTAAAATGATTGTAGCTTATGTCAAGTTGACATAAAACTAGCTAGCGTATGGCTGAACTACTATTCTTTTCCAGAACATTCTTTCAGTGGAGCTTGTGCCCATTAAACAACAATTCCTTTCCCCTTCCTCCAAGCTCATAATAACCAATCTGACTTTACTTCTATAAATTTCTATTCTAAGAATTGTACAGAGTGCAACCATACAGTTGCTGCCCCTTTGTGTTTGGTTTATTCCACTTAACATAATGTCCTCCAAGTTGATCCATATGCTAGCATGTGTCCAAATCTGTTTCTTTTTTAAAACCTCTGTACATATCTGTATATATCTGTGTGTATAGACCCAATATTGATTATCTATTCACAAGTTAATAGATAATCTTGAGATGTTTCTACATTTTGGCTGTTGTAAAATTTTGCGATGAACATTAGTATAAAATATCTATTTGAGTCCCCACTTTTAGTTCATACTGAAGAAACATATTTTATGGATTATATAAAATATCTCAAGTCCTGGGCAGGCTGGAAGCCATGTTAATCTCAATGTTAATTCCTAGTATGTTAAATGTTTAAAATGTGAAGATTACTGACTCTACATCTAGATGAACTCTTCAGCTGTGCTCAGGGCATCTGACCCATATAAACTTTGTGCTTGTTGTTTGGTATGTACCTATCTACAATGCAATATCAGAGTAGAAGGAGAAAGTTCTGGTGAACAAGGACACAAGATAAAATATACATAACAGTACAACACACTCAGAGGAAGAGAGAAGGGAATGACTGATGGTGGTGAGTTTAATGGATTATTGATGGAAGTTCACTGAATCTTCACAGTCACAGAGATGGCATTTAGGCAGGAAATAAGAATTCCTGGAAAACACATTCCAGAAAAATGATTGATAAACTCATATTCAAACATAAGAGAAAAGGGAAAGCTATGGTGTTTAGTTTAATCTGCCTCAAGCTTAAATTGTGAGCAAACATCAGAAAATAACTGTGGAGCACTAAAGCAAGCCATGAAGGGTCTTACGCTTAGGCTAATGGCCTTGAGTTTTACACTCTGCTCTTGAGGGGAGAGTAGGTCCTGTAGGATTTGCAGCAAGAACATGGTAGTATGAGTTTGGTGCTTTACATAGATCCCTCTGTACTGTGTGTGGGGTGATTGACAGGGAATGAAGGTTAGCTGGGCATCAGGACTATTAATCTTTGCAACAGTCAGGGCCACTGAGAATGAGGAATGAAGCAGAGGCAGAGGTTTGGTGACTGGATAGCTGATTGTGGAAGAGGGAGGGATGCTAGTAGAGAAAGTAGTCAGAGGTGACCCAGAGGTTATAGGCAGGTTAAATGGGCTATTACTAGGCCTATTTCCTGGAGAATGTGAGAATCAGGAAGAGGAAGCTGGGGAAGAGAATGATGACCTCAGTTTTGACCATATTGACTACAAGGTCTAAAAGAGAAATTTAGCGAGAATTCAAAATGAAAGACAATATTTGTGCTCAAATTTGGTTGACTTTAGAAGAAATAAGCCACTCTAGTCACTTTATGCAACAAAATAAGTATTTATGTAGTGGATTTAATATTGGCAAAATCATGAGAAAAGTTGAAGAATTCAGAACTAAGTGAATTTGCAGAAATACCATCTATGAGATAGAAAAGGTATAAACATAATGTGCCAGAAAGCCAAACTATCCATCACAATTGGGAAGCTCAATTGAGTAAAGTGGAGACCACTTCCACCATTGCATATACACCTTATTTTAGTCTTACTCTCAACCATTCTGGTAAATATACTCTGATAAATGAATTTTAAGGAAGAACGGGTTTCCTTGGCTTATGGTTACTGGTTGCAAGCTACTCCAGAGGTGGGGAGGTGGGGAGAGTCAAGTCAAGACCGAACTTGAAAGTTGGGTCACATTCCCTCATAGTCAAGATTAGAAGGCAATGAATTAATGCATACATTCTAGTCCTTAAGTGCCTGCTCCTTTTTATTCAGCCCAGGGACAAGCCCATAAAATGATTTCCATCCTCATTCAGGGTAAGTCTTCACAACTAATTATCCAATTTAAAAAAAAAAATCCCTAATTGGCATGCCCACAGGCCAACATAATCTAGACAATTCCTCATTAAAATTCTTTTCCTAGATGTGTCAATTACACAATGAAGACTAGCCATCACATGCCTCCACATGTAAGAAGCTAATGAACAGATACAATAAAACTGCTGTGGAGACTCTGCTGCTCCCATGATTGTTCTTGCCAGCAGCAACCATCAAGTATAACAAGCAGATGGTGTTGGCCTTTTTTCAGTTTTTCAAATCTTATATATCTGTATTTTCTTGACTGTGATAGTAGTTGTAAAACTGTGAATATATGAGGAGCCATTGAATTATACATTGTGGTAAGTGGGTGAATGTTTTGGTATAGCAGTTATATACCAATTCAGTTGGTAAAATTTAATCTACCCTCTGAATTCTAGCTGCAAGGGAGTCTGAGAAGAATCATGTGTCACTTTACAATTATGTACAAAAAGATACAATATAAAGATGTTGAAGTGAAT
Source organism: Mastomys coucha (assembly GCF_008632895.1). Taxonomy (NCBI): domain Eukaryota; kingdom Metazoa; phylum Chordata; class Mammalia; order Rodentia; family Muridae; genus Mastomys; species Mastomys coucha. The sequence goes on along the minus strand of NW_022196904.1, from coordinate 157,529,952 downwards.
ATTGAGTAAACAATTTTTTTGGTGTTTTTACAGGGGTAAGTGGATCTTCCAAGTAATAATATGTAAAAAGAATAAAAATGCAAATGAAGATCTGGTGCTAATATTTCAGAAAATACAGAAAAACAAGTTCTTAAAATGAGACTGAAAAATGACAAATTATGAAGCACAAATACAATCCTGGAAGCCAAAAGGAAAATATCAATGTGGGGAGGTAGAAAAGTAATTAATATGCACCACTACATAGGTAGGTGGATTAGATAAGTCCCTTATGTGCATCTTGGGATTCTACAGAAATGCTTATTATTACACCTACTTAGCTGTTTTCTGGGAAATCAATAAAGACAATTCAAGTAAAATCATTCAATTTCAAACTACATATTGCTTGTATCAGTACTACCTGCGATTATTTTGAAGATATATTATTGATTTATTTTTCTCTCCTGGAAGCTTATAGGGCACCTTAAGACACTATGAGAGCTAGCTGGGAAACGGTCACTACGTTAGCTACAGATCAATATCTCTGAGTCCCAGGACCGAAGGGTATGGTGTCTTCATCAGTAGGGACTTAACTCTAACTTCTGGAAGACAACTAAAGGTAACAATAACAACAACCTTTATTGTTCTAGGGAGTCTCTTGGACCCTCCTGACAAGGAACTTAAAGGGAGATTTGTCATGCCTGGCACTGGGGGTTTTGTTACATAGTCTTTGGCTTGAGGGTTGAGAGTATTATCTGGCATAGCTTCATTTAAAGTATATATAAGTGTGCATGTGTGTGTGTGTGTGTGCGTGTGTGTGTGTAGTATACATATATGTGTAAGACTCTATAAAGTATATATTGTATAAGCTTATGTGTGAGTATGCATGTTTTATAGATATGCTTTTAAGTAAGCATATAAAATAATGTTTTTCTGTGGCTTTTTCAAACGCCTTTAGTGTTATTTATCTCCTGTTCCTCCATCTTTCTTCCCAATTAAAGCCACCAAGTGCTTTTCCCTTTTCCTGTGTCATAGCACCTGTTTCCTACTATCCCCCTCTGTAGTGCCCCTTCCTCCTCTCTAGCCCCATGGGAAATATAATTTCTAACTGTATTAAAATACTTACCTTTATACCCTCAGATAAATGTAGCTCTCAAAGAAGCTTCTTTCTCACAGTAGATGGAAACTATTACAGAGATCCACACCTGTTCAAAATACAGAGAGTATATGACTGTGGGGTGCCACATCTTAACCAATACAACCTATAATCTACAATACAATGCAATCTATCATGCCTCCCCAACAACTGAGGCTCATAGAATATATAGCAGAAGAGAATGTGGAAAGATTGTACGAGGAAAGGTCCAGCATACCTGCTTCTTGATAGGGTCTTCTAGACAAAAAGGAGATGGTGCACATGTGAAATCTCAACAACAAACTAAACAAGATCTGCATATTGACAACAGTAGATGACATGCTAATGTAGATAGAAGAAACTTCCCGAGGCCCTGCCCCTAGATGAAAAGCTACAAGGAGTCGATGGCTGCTGAAAGAGGGGGAATCAACTCCCCTCTCCAGGAATGAGCCCCCTGATAGGTTATCTAACACAAAATATTCACATCAAAACAATGTACATATGAGCAAAATAAATATATGTGTGTATCTATGTACAAACTTATAAATGTAACAATAATTATAAAAATGAGTCTTGAAAGTGAAGAGAGGGGCATGGGATGAGTTTGAATATATATAAATATATAAATACAGTATTCACAGATGACAGTCTCAATTGTTTTTTTTTTAATCTTAAACAAGTTCATGTAGCCTCTACTTTTCTAACTAACATACTTGAACAAAAACTCTCACCACAAATTCAATAGAAACAAAGAATGACTTCTCATAGAAAGCAATATGCCATCCACATGTATGCATACAGACAGCCACACAGCATCCTCATTATCACGGATCTGAGAATTGATCAACAATACAATCTACTTCCCATCACATTCTTACATGGTCATGCTCAGGTAAAAGATACCGGCTCCTAAAGCCAGTGGACATGTGGAGCACTGCTCCTGGCCTGACCCTCATCCCCTCAGGTCCCATTACCATCCTTCCAGCCATCTCATTTTCTGACTCTCAAACACAGAGAGCCTGCATGCTTAGGAGTGGGATTCCAATCATCCTACTTCTCAGGCACTCGGCTACATTTGTAACACACCAGCTGTTTCTGAGAACACATTCTTAATATAGGAACAGCAAGACATTCTGCTGTCACTGTCCTAGGCCATGCCAGAGCTCTGTCACAGTGGTGCATCATATTGAAGAACAAAATCAAAGCTGGGGCTTCGGAGCACTTGCTTGGGATCTCTCTCTGAGAGTCTCAGCCCACATTGGCTCATTCTGGTCATGAGATGTAGGTCTGGAGGTGCTTTGGAGGACAAGATGAGGTAAGATGGGATCCAGACACAATTCCCTAGCAGTCCACAGGGGTGGAAAATAATGAGCCCAGAGTCATAGCTGACTAGACACCATTTTCAGACAGTCTCTATACAGTGGCTACCGTGTACTGCCATTTCAGAGACCTCTGCTAAGAAAAGCAAATTAAAGTGGATTCTTTGGCCTAGAAATAGAGTGCACCCTCTCTACTTAATCAGGATGCACCATTCATCACAAGGGTCGCTTGACATTTGTTGACTTTGTATTTGAGGAAATGTGCTATTTAATAGTCTGGACTTGGAGCCAGGCAGTCTTAGATGACTGGATTCCTGGATCTGCCTCTTCCTGGGTATGGAAACTTGAATAAGTTCCATGCCTTCTCAGTCCCGAATGTTCTTCTCTCTAAAAGAAAAAAAAAAATCATGCAAAGTGCTGAGCACAATGTTTGGGCCATAATAATCCTACTGTAAATGTAAGCCCTTATTATTCACTACTGCAATTTTGCCTTAAGAATTTGCAATACTTTAGATCATTTTAAGTATTTATTTATGGCATATATGAAAAGAGAAGCTATTCTCCTCAATATTAGTAATGTTCTGAACTGAACTGAACTGAATGGGGACAAAAGAACATATAATCATACTTTGAGGGGACTTTACATTGCAGTTTAAATCATATTTACTTTTACGGAGTGTATACTCTGTGTTAGTGTTTGCCAACTGGCATGTTCTTTGGGGGTCTTTCTCCAAATGGGTGATCACATCTGCCTTCTTTGGCAAGGTGAATCTTTTCAACAAAATAAAGCTTTGGTGACATGGAAGAAAAGATGACTAGCAATAAAATAAGGGAATGGTGTTTATGGAGGGAAAGTGTGCCAATGTTTATTAAAACACAAAACTCTTGCCTGACCTGTCCTAAGCCCAAGTAGAGCTGCAGATTTCCCTGTGCTTTGAAATGACCTACATTCCCGCAATCTTGTGAGATACTGACTAGAACAAATTTTTTGTTAGGGTTTTTTTCCCAATTTGGTTAAAATATTAAGTAGATGTCCCTGCTAATGTTAGGCTGAACTAAAATTGAAATTTTTCTTTTGGTCAACCATACATCAAGATTGTGAATAAAGTTTAGCTCTGCTCATTTGCTCCATTCTGCTAAAACTTAAAAACTGAAGAAAGTTGACATTGTACATCACAGAGGCCTCATCCCTAAATATTACACACACACAGACACACACACACATACACACATATACACAATGTACTCATGCACACACTCACAAACACACATGTACACAAAAACATGTATACATATACACACTCATATACATGCATACATACACCACAGTCATACACATAAAGTGATACACGTGTGTACAAACATTCACACATGCATACTCACCTGCATATACACATGCAGACATATGTACACACACATACATGCACACATACATCTCTCACACACACTCACACATACACTCACACATACACACAAACTCATACACACTGACACACATACAAACACAAATACATACCACACACACACACACACACACACACACACACACACACACACATACTGTGTTCCCTTTCTGGATCTGGATCAGCCTACTTCCAATAGCTGGATCTAATAATCTGGGAAAAGCTGTTGTGGACTTCAAAAAAGCAGGTTTCATAAGGCTCAGTACACTGGTCCCCTCTAAAAATAAATCTAAATTCAGTTCCTTACCAAAGAAACAAATGACCAATAGGTGCTTAGTTCTAGATCTCAAGAGCACTTCAAAGATGGAATATATAAAAATTATAATTGATTTTCTGAGATGTTTAGGTCAACCCCCAGTATGCACCTGGCCTCTTGGAAGAAGAGTGAAGAATTCTTCTGTCCTATTTCTCACACCCAAGCATTATTAACAAAGATCCTTTATGGTCTTCACATCACCATTCATAAAAATTTCCTGTTTATCTACTTGTTTTCCAGACTAGCATCTTTCCTTATTAGAATGAAAATAGAAAGCAGAAACCTTTTCATCTTATTTGCCACCTGCCATCATCCCTATCCCCAGAATCTATGTCAGAGCCTAAAACATTGTAGGCAGACAATGAATATTTTCAACTGGATGAATATGTATTTACCAACTTACCCAACTAACCTCAGGGGGTTGGTTTTTATGGCCAAATGCAGCTTAGGAATAGAATAGAATTGAAAATTTCATATTTAAGTATGTTTTTTTTAATACAGCATTAGAAACCATGCCTTGGAAAGTCATAACATGCAACTAATTTCCCCCAAATTAAAATTATGTTATATAATCTTGATGTTCTAAAATCCAGAGGCCAAATGGAGATGTGCTAATGAGAGCATGCAATAGCAAATGCTAAATCATGTGAGCCCCAACTCTCATTTCTCATTCACATCAGTTCCCGTGCATGCTGGAAGGTGTGTGCTATGGATAGGAGAGTGGAGAATGGCACAGAAGTGGCTCTGTGTGCTGCCATCCAGACACCAGGCTTATTATGTTCTATGGCCTGTATCCTCTAGTGACAGTTTCTCCTCTCCCCATCAGTGGAAGAGAAGGATGAGCAGATACTAGGACCTCAGGAGGCCAGACCCAGATGCTGCTCAGAAGATGACCACAAGCCACTACAAGGGAAGCTGAGCTCGAAAAACACAGGAACTGGGGCTAGCTGTTGTATGAGGGTACCCCAGCATTCCTGTTGTTTGGTCTTTGGAGCTCCTTAAGGTAATGCTTTCCTTTGAAGTCTCCAAGCATTTGTTTCATCTATCGAGAGCTCTACTTAAAATAAAATAAATCAAGTTGAAATTTAAAGTTCCATTGATTATACTTCCATATTGGATAGTGTAACAGGGTAAGTTTGGTGCCAATTAGAAATGTATTTCCCAAGTTTGTAACCGTGAACAACCCAAAAACATTGGCAAAGGGTTGGTGCACAATGGTTAAAACAACAACAACAACAACAACAAAACCCGATGTATTGTCGTATAATCAACCAGATCCCCGCCCCCGCCCCGGAGCTCCCAGGGACTAAACCACCAACCAAAAAGTACACATGGAGGGACCCATGGCTCCAGCTGCATAAGTAGCAGAGGATGGCCTCATCTGGCCTCAATGGGAGGAGAGCCCCTTGGTCCTGCGAAGGCTCAATGCCCCAGTGTAGGAGAATGCTAGGGTTTTGGGGTGGGAGCTAGTGAGTGTGTGTGGGAGCACCCTCATAGAAGCAAGGGGAGGAGGGTGGGATGGGGGTTTGCAGAGGGGAAACTGGGAAAGAGGATAACAGTTGAAATGTAAACAAATTATCCAACAAATTTTTTTTTTAAATGATACTACCAGAACTTATCAAACTCTAAAATTCACTTACTATGACAGAATGAATATTGACAGTACAGCATACCACATCCTCTCAGGCATTTTATGTTATCACTGGGCTTTGAGGCTGCTGCCTCCCAAGTTAAAGAAATGTTTGAGCTTAACAAACCAAACCTCATTTAACTGTGAGTGCACTTCTGTCCAGAGACTTGAGCTCACCTTTACTTCCCTCGCCCACACTCCTACTGCCCTGAGCAGCTCCTGATGGATGCTAACCAATATTGCCCCTGTGGTCCTCCAGACAGCAAGCAATGCAAGACAAAAGGCATGGAAGCAAAACAGCCTCCCAAGGTTTTGGCCACCCTCAGGGAAGCTAGAGCAGTGCCGACATGTCAGGAATAGTGAGTCTGAAGAAGAAGGACAGGGCACTGTGGGGAAGAACAATGAAGCTTTGGATCCCCAAGTTCAAGAGCTTATGCTGGCGGCAAGCTGGATAAACCTGCCTCGACATTTCAAATGCTCATCAGTTTTCTGTTTCAAAAGGTGATTTTTCTTGTGTGTGGTTTTTTTTTTTTTTCCTTGCCCCGCTAGGTGGATTCTGGGTTGAGTGGCAGAACCAGACCCTCAGGGAAGCTGAATTTTTGGAAGAAAATGATCAGACTTGGTACCTTCCAGGCAGGGGCCCAATGCTAACGTCCCATTCTGGGTATATCCTTAGGATTCAGATTAATGCTGACTCTACTCTTCATTGCAAAAAATACATCAGAATTTAAGAGAAAATGATTAGAAAAGAGGTGAGCATGAGATAAAGCTGTGCACATGTGATTGGAACTTCACCTCCACCCCAGCCAGGTTCTCTGCTCTATCCACTCCCATAATTTGTGTGCCCCACCTCAACTCTGCCCTGCCTGGGTCATAGCTGCTACAGGACATCTATCACCAGAGCTGCCTCTAACCAGATATGGATGCTGCTGCCGCCCCTCCCAGTGTCTAAGAACCCAGAGTGTCATGTGCCCATGCATGGGCAGGGGAGTACTCCTAGATAAGTGTGGCTTCCTGTATTTGCTGTGTGCTGCAGCACAGAGTCTGCAGTTATTGGGGTAGCCAACCTCCACAGCCCCTGACATTCTTTGCTCCTTCAGGAGACAGTAATACATTACAGGTGTTATAACTTTTCCTCGGAATCAGACTGCCTGGGGAACTGTAAATCTAAATCATGGCTGCCCTTAGGAAACCCGTGGGCCTGTAAACACAGAGAAATGAGTGAGATGAAAGCATCCGAGGGAGAAAATGAATCTCAGGCATCCCACTGAAGTCTATTTCATTTTTACAGGCTGGTCACCCCCCTGTGGCAGGGGCAGCGCCTGGGAGGGACAGGCTGTCTTCTGACTGACAGCCGACAAGTGAAGTTCTTCATGGAAGCCTTAGCTCTCAGACCTCATTGAGAGAAAAGAACTACAGCATATTTTAACTGTCCCCAGCTAGCCGAGGAGGACTCAATAAGTTTTTGCTGGGAGGCCAGACCTGCCCAAACACGCATTTGTAATGAAGGCCGTTCTTAAAGGCAAAGGGAGCTAGCATGGCACATTCAGGTGCACAGACTATGAGGAAGGAGAGAGAGATGAGAAAGAGAAGGAAGGAATATAAGAAAAGAGAAGGGAAGAGAAAGGAAGAGAAGGTGCCATCCTGAAGATTCACAGTTCTATTGTGTATCTTGGGCCTTTACTCTGCAAGCCAAAGTAAGATGGCCCAGTATTGTGCACAACTTGTCCTGGACGCAGACAGACACACAACAGGAGCAAGGCCATTATTACACAATTACCAGAGGGTGTTTAATGTGACAATCTGAATGTCCCAACAGCCAAACCAAATTTCTTCAGCCATACATGAGAACATTTGAAACCCATCACTACAAGAATGATGTCATTTCCTTCTAAGGAAGAAGTTGGACCTAATTCTGTTTTGATATTTTACTATTGTTAATTTTTTTTTTACTTAAATATAACCATTTTGCCTCTTGTAACATGGCCTATTGACTGAATGGCTAACTCAGGTCAATGTGAAGTGGTTTTTGGTCAGTGTTGACTCTCCTACTCATGGATGAGTTGCCAAATGCTTATAACCATGATCTCAGAGTCACTTCTGCTCTGACAGAATTCTATAATAAAATCTGAAAGCAATGTTCAAATTCTTAGTGCATTCCCCCACTCTAACTCACATTTTACATATTCTGGCAATGAGAGCAAAACTGCAAAGGCCTGAGTTTCATAGTTTTGTTTTGGGTTTTAATCACCTGGAGTAGCTTGTAGTGTAAATAATATCCTAAAGCTCTGGAAATTATTTCTTGATATTTCATCTTCCAGATTGTTGCTGTAGAGGCAGGAGAGTGTAAAGGATGAGGCCTCGATTTGGGAGCCAGACTTTCTTGAATCCAATTTCTGCTTCTCCCCTGCTTCATGTGCAATCTTTGGCAAGTATCTTTTTTTTTCTTCAATTTTTTTTTATTAGATGTTTTCTTTATTTACAATATCTCCTTTCCCAGGTTATCCTCGAAAAGAAAATAAGAAAAAATAAAAAAATAAAAATAAAACCTAAAACTAAAACAATCCCCTGTTCCCTCCTCCCCCCTCCCCCTGCTCACCACCCCACCCTCTCCCACTTCCTGGCCCTGGCATTCCCCTACACTGGGGCATAAAACCTTCACAGGGCCAAGGGCCTCTCCTCTCATTGATGACCGACTTGGCCATCCTCTGCTATACACATGCTGCTGGAGCCATGAGTTCCCCCATGTGTACTCTTTGGTTGGAGTTTAGTCCCTGGGAGCTCTGAGGGTACTAGTTAGTTCATATTGTTGTTAGCCCTAAGGGGCTGCAAAACCCTTCAGCTCCTTGGGTCCTTTCTCTAGCTCCTTCATTGGGGAGCCTGTACTCAGTCCAATGGTTGTCTGTGAGCCTCTACTTCTGTATTAGTCGTATACTGTCAGAGCCTCAGAGACTGCTCCAACTGGCAATTATCTTAACATCTCAGTGCTTCAGTTTTCTCCTCTATGAAAGGATCTATCACTAACAGCAATACTCTCAGCTAACGAAACACACGAAGGATGTAAGAGAGCCTGGTGTTTAGCAGGCAGTGAATGTGATCCTTCATATAGCTAGTGAAATTTTTGAAAATTTTACATTTCTTTTGAATAATTCTAAGGATTCTTCATAATAATTCATAATAAAAGTTACAAAATATGATCTTTCACCTAATTTTTTTTTCCTGCTCAGCCATCAGGCTAGGTCACAGGTGAATGCAGGTCTCAGCTTTATATGTGATACCCAGCATGACTTTAACCAAAAATGTTCTTGGCCTGTAGACTACTGGGAGAAAACTCCCTCTTCCTGAAGGGGGGCTTCCGGGAGACTTGCCTCCATGCCCCTTTCCCACATCACTGAGCGAGCTTCCAAGGCTGCCTCCTTCCTCTGTCCATCTCTGTACTTTCCTGGGATGAAACATTTGCTGGATCACAGTGAGGCTGAGTCTCAAACCCCTGATAGGAAAGGACACGCCTGTGATAAACCTTGTAGTTTCCAAGGCATTCTGTGAGGAATCACAGGGGAGGAAGAGATCAAAAAAAAGGTACCCAGAATTGTATGGAAATATAAAATGACGGAAAACCAGACCCTTTAAGAGTCCTACAGAGCACGAAGGCTAAACATCATGGCCTTAGCAGCTACCTTCTAGATGACTGCAATGTATGTATGTGTCTGTGTGTGTCTGTGTGTGCCCACACACCCACATACATCACTCATACACACACACACATACACACACACTCCAATAAACCCAACACAGTTTTGTCATAACTGATTTAACAAATGCATTTTAAACCATTTAGTTTTCTTACTATCCACGGCAGAATCATTGTCCCTACTTAAGCGAAAGTAAGGTCTCATCCTAAGAAGTTGGAAGGGTTCGAATGCTGAGTGTTCTGTTCACATTCACTTCATCAAATAGGGATCAAAACAAAGATTAGAGCACATGTAAAAGTTAACTTTCAGTGCAGGGAAATGAAAACTTTTTTTTGTGGTCTTCTGAGACCATTTGATCAGAAGATTTTAAATTCAATTTGTTTTCCCAGTTTCTCCTATCTGCACACATGCAGCTTCTAAGGCAAAATAGCATGCATCATAAGAAGGAAGGCATTTAATAATGAGGGCTCACAGTACGGAACACTTACAACGAGCTCACGCTCTGCTCTAGGATTTCCTGTGAACTTGGTGGGTTAATCCTCAGGCATTCTTTTTCCCAATGAGCAGATCAAAACAGAAGAGAAACAGCCATAATTTGTCGCTCTAATCATGACTGCGTTGCATGCCACGTACTTTCAAATACCCTACATACCAACAGAGCAATAGAAGGCTTCCTTAATTGTTAATTCACATTGCAGACTAGTTAATCTCTGACAAGAAGGGGGGGCACTCACAAGGAGCTGCAAGAAAAAGACACCTCTGCAGACAGCACAAAGCCGTCACCCCCAACGCTACCTGTCTGTGAGTTGTTTTCTACTTATTGTACAAGTCAAAGCACAGGGGAATGTAAAATAAACGCCCTAAACCTTCCTGCGCTCCCTCGCCTTTGTCTGCAGGAACTTATATTAATTCCAGGTACATGTTCAAATGAATGAGCAGATATGTCATCGGGACAGAGGCCAAAGCACGCTGTGTCTGCACAGTGTTCTTCTGTCTCCCTGTTTCTCCCTTGTCACTTATTGTCTTCTCTGGCTTTCTCCTTTCCTCATTCTTGGTTCCATAAAACAAAATTTTCCTTATATGTCCAGCGTGAGAATCCATACAAGGGGAGGCTTTTTGAAGAACATTATTCATCTTCGTTGAGAGGAAAAATGAGGGGTACAGCTGTACCCTTATATCCTATCAGATGAGTTTCTGGAACTCAAGTCAGAATTAGCAAAAGCTTTGTTCCAGAAAAGGCTGTTTTCCTTCCAAACCCATTTTCTGGTCCACTCTGAGACACAACAGCCGGCCCACAACAGCCGGCAGGCAGGCTATGGTTTCTTGTAAAGAGCATGCGCACTACAAAGCTTGTAATTTCGGAATGCAAACTTCCCTCCTGAAGTCCTCTCCAGGTAACTTCTCAGCCCAGAGCCTGTATCAATTTTCTCTGAAGACCCTGAGAAGGGAAGTTTCTGAGTAATACTAAAAAAATGAACGAGGGGAGTTCCCATGACTGTCTGCTTTATTTTGAATCATTCTTTTGTGGTGAGAAGTTCAGTCTTAAAGCCTGACAGAATAGTACAATGCATTTGAAAGCTTCGGCCCTGGACACTTTTGATTTAATGCTGTACCTTGTAGAATATGGAAGCAGGTGGGGGAAGGGTAGTCTTTGCTGTTTCATTTAAGGAGTAGAAAATGTCAAAATTTGGAATAATGAAAAAGTCAAATAAACACTGTTGGAATTTAGAATTACACCACCCCACCCTGATACAGGACCTAAAGCTCTCCAGTCTACAACAGATTTTTTTTTCATTGAGATTCCCAATGAGTCCTTCCCAGTGGTTGAATACCTCCAGCTGTAGAGACCATGATCCTGATTAAAAAAAAAAAAAAAAAAAAAAAAAAAAAACCTTACAGGCAGGTATTATGGCCTGTCAGGTCAAAAGCAATATTTTTTTTTTGTTTCTTGTTGAAGAAAAGATCTTTCTTTAACACTATTAAAGTCTGATAGGAAGAGTGTGTTTTTAAAATGTGTCTCTGCCTTTAGAGAATTCCAGACACTAATGGCTTCAAAGTAATTCTTGTACACTTTAGAATAAATGACATCTTTAAGAAACGTCTGACTTGGTATTTACGCGTATTCATATTCCCATGCTTCCTGTCTAGTTTGTCAACGCTCAAATACATCTTTAAGAAGAATGCTTTAAAAAGAGAAAAATTACAGTACTAAGAAGTATGAAAATGACATGGAGAAACCCCCACTTTGCCTTTGCATATGCACACCCATCAAAGCTAATGGAATTTATCTTTATACAAGTGGTTTATTTTTCAAATTGACAAATTCCCTGAGACTTAAGTTGAGATTCTTAGCTTGGTGATTCCATTTCATAGAGTTAAGAGCTCTCCTAATTAACAGTGTGTTGAAGATCATGTTATAGAACCGATTGACATAGGCAGGTTTTTTTGTTGTTTTTTGTTGTTGTTGTTGTTTTTGTTTGTTTGTTTTGATTCTGGGAAACATGGGGGCAGGAACTCCTGAACATTTTTTTTTTTTTTTTTTTTTGGAATATATTGAGGGTTTTGGATCTAGTTTGCTTTGCTCTGACTTGTCAATCATGATTAATGGAGTCCAGGCACAGAGATGAGGCAACTTCAACCTCCATACACTGAAGGATCAGAGAATCAAGAGATTCTGCAGGGCTGCTTAAGCCTTGAAACAGTAGCAAGGGCAAAATGTCAAGGGGCGCTGTGGACTCTAGCTCAATTGTAAAACTAGTTTCTAAGAATTTTCCCTAGGTAGGTTGGTTTTGGTATATCGTGAGTCTAAGAGCACCCATTTCTTCTCCTCCCTCATCCCTGTTCTGCCATCAGAATTTATTTTAGTCTAGTTTGTCTTTCTCTGAGCCCCACACAAGCAGATGTTAAGCCCATTATTTCCTAAAGCTGTTATAGACACCCACAACAAAGTCATAAACCAATAAAGGTTTATCCTCCTGCAGTATGAAGAGATTGGGGATTCAAAACCAAGGTTTTCACCAGAAACCTGAACAGCAGCTACCTCCAATCAGGGCAGAAACAATGCCTCTTCAATTTTTTTTATTAGATATTTTCTTTACTTACATTTCAAATGATATGCCTTCTCCCAGTTTCCCTTGGGGGGGGGAACTATTCCCTCCCCCGTCCTCCTGCTCACCAACCCACCCTCTCATGCTTCCTGGCCCTAGCATTCCCCTACACTGGGACATAGAGCCTTCACAGGACCAAGGGCCTCTCCTCCTATTGATGACTGACTAATATGAACTAACCAGTACCCTCAGAGCCCCCAGGGACTAAACCACCAACCAAAGAGTACACATAGTGGGACTCACGGCTCTAGCTGCATATGTAGCCTCTTTAAGTTTTTAGTAGCTCCAGGCTTTGCTTAATTTTTAACCACGTTATTCTAACCTTTGGTTCTATGGTCACATGGCCTCCTCTTTGAATGTCTCTGTCTTTCCTTCTGTCCCTGATAAGGAGCCTTGTTTATGGATTTATAGTCCACTTAGATAATCTAACAAGATCTCATCTCACTGTTGTTAGCTTAATTATACATACAAAGACACCCTCTCTAAATAAGATTATACCCACAAACAAAGATGACAGTCACAGTTTGCAGGTATTGATTTAAACTTCAGGTATTCATCCCACTACACTGACCCTTACCCTACCGACTTCTTACATGGTGCCTGGGCCATGAAGTGATCCCTAAGGATTCTTGAAATGAAGAGCAAATGTTCTATGCAGACAGCTCCCTTCTTCCCTAGATACCTTATCAAAGCTCACCACTAGCCTGATGGCCCCAGGCAGAATCCCTACTCCATCATTAACCACCAAACTTTACCATAATCCAGGGGCCATACATCCTTTGCTCTAACCCATTAGCTCTGGGAGGCATATTAGACATAACTGTGGCCATGAAAGCTTCCAGAATTCTCTATTTCATAGCTCAGTTCAACAAATAGAAATGTGTAATCATTGGGTTTGTTCACATTTTAAGTTCTTGTGACTAAGTAGCAACAGTAAATGAAATAAATAAGGGCTTTTTTATAGGAGGGAGTTAGGGGTTTTACAGAAGCATTGCCAATACAACCTGGAACAAGCTGTGTTATACTTTTGCACAAATCCATCTGTGCATGGTCAGACCAAGCATTCCCTCCCACAAACAACAACAAAAAAGACTAACGGTAGTGAAATGAGAGGATTTTTCCCCTTATTTGTGTGCACATACATGTATGTATAGGCATGCACATATGCATATGATGGAGGCTACCTTAGTTTGGATTTTATTGCTATGAAGAGACATGATGATGATGGCATCTCTTAAAAAGGAAAGCATTTAATTGGGGCTGGCTTACAGTTACAGAGGTTCAGTCTATTATTCTCACGGCAGGAACATGGCAACATGCAGGCAGACATGATGCTAGAGGAGGAACTGACAGTTCTACATATTGTTCTGCAGGAGCAAGGAGGAGACTGTCTTCCACACTGGGCATAGCTTGAGCCTCCAGCCCCACAGTGGCATACATCTTCCAACCTCCTGATAGGGCTACTCTCTATGGTCAAACATTCAAACACATGAATCTATGGGGGCCATACTCACTCAAATCACCACATTCTACTCCCTGGCCCCATAGACTTGTAGCCATAACATAATGCCAACTGTGTTTAGTCCAATCTCAAAAGTCCCCATAATCTATCACAGTCCCAACAACGTTTAAAAGTCCAAAGTTCAAAGTCTCTTCTGAGATGTAATCTTTTAGCTGTAATGACCTATAAAATCAAAATAAAAGAGCAGAGCACATACTTCCAACATATCATGGCACAGGATATTCATTATTGTTCCAAAATGTAGGGAAGGGAGCACAGGGAGGAAATTTTGGACCAAACAAAGCAAGACCAAAAACAAGCTGGGCAAACTCCAAATCCTGAATCTCCATGTATGATATCAAAATGCTCTTCAGGTCTCCAAATCCTTTCAGCTTTGTTAACTGCAGCATATGCCTTTCTCATGTGCTGGTTATACTCTCTGTTAGCAGCTTTCCTTGACAAGTATTCTATGGCCCTGGCATCTCTTATCATCTGAGAGTCTCCAAGAAGATCCAGGCTTCACCTTCACAGTTTCATGCTAAGGCTTCTTTAAGCCTTCATTCAGAGATACAGGGACACCCTGGCCACACAACTGGTCTCAGCCACTTTACTTAGATTCAGAGGGAGATTCCATAACCCCTTTTACACAATGGCCTCCCTGGACCTCCATGCAGGGACATTCCTGACACATTCCTTGCCTAAGCAGTTTTCCTTAGTTGTGGAGGGAAAGCTCATAATCCCTTTCTTCAGTCCTTAATTCTAAAGCCAAAACCACATGGCCAAAGCTGCTATTTGCTGCTTGCTAGGGCTGGAACATGGCCCACTTGTTCTATTACATCTTCACCAGCATTCTGGTTTTGATGGCTTCCTTCACTGCCTAAGCTTGGCTGTTCTGGAACTTGCTCTATAGACTAGGCTGGCCTTGAACTCAGATGTCTGCATAATCTATCTCCTGAGTGCTAGGATTAAAGGTATATGTCACCATGCCTGGGTCTAAGCTTTTCTTAACTCCTTTTCAGAAGATAGAAGCATAGCTGAGTGAGATCTTGTCCTGAGGTCACTGATCTCTTAATTTTATTTAATATTGTTAATCTGCCTATCTCATTGAATATAGGATTTAGCTCTTTTCCACTTCCTGATGCCTCTTAAATCCTTGAACCATACATTTTGTACTGTTCCTTTCTAAGCTTGTTCCATTTCATCAAAATGCTCTTCATAAGAGTGAACCATAGGACAGAGTCTAGGCTATGCTGTTTTGAGATTTCTTTTCTCAATGCAAAACTCTTTACTTTAGCTTCATGCAAACTTTTTGGACAATGGCAAAAAGCAACCATATTTTTCACCAAAATAACATAAGAGCAATGTCTAGACAACATACTAAAATTCTTCTCCTCTGAAACCTCTTGCACCAGGCCCCCATGTTAAAATAACTATCAGCACCACTGTCTTTGATGCTTCTACTTGTATGGCCCATTAAGTTCCTCGTAAAGCACCCCACTGGTTGTTTCCTAATCCAAATCCACATTCCAAAAAGAAAAAGATGCATGGTCAGGTCTATTACAGTAATGCCCTAGTCCCTAATACCAACTTCCATCTTAGTTTGGGTTTTATTGCTGTGAAGAGACATGATGACCATGGCAACTTTGATAAAGGAAAACACTTAATTGGGGATGACTTACAGTTTCAGAGGTTCAGCCCACTATTATTATGGAAGGAAGCATGACAGCATAAAGATAGTCATGGTATTGGAGGAGCTGAGAATTCTACATCTTGGTCCTCAGGCAGCAAGGAAGAGACTGTCTTCTACACTGGGCAGAGCTTGAGCATATATAACCTCAAAACCTCTAACCCCACAATGACATACCTCCTGACCCCACAGTGAAAACAAGGCAATATCTCCTGATAATGCCATTCCCTATGATCAAACATTCAAATACATGACTCTCTGGAGGCCATACCTATTCAAATCACCACAGAGGCAAAAGGTCATTCTTATATATCTTCCTTGAGCTTTCTCTAGCTTAATTTTGAGACTTTCTCGCACTGAATCTAGAACTCATCAATTAAGCTAAGTAAGCTGGTTAATGAGCTTCAGGATCTGTCTCTGCCTCTTCCCAGCTCTGGGGTTAATGGATGCATGCTATTCTGCCTAGCTTTTACATGGGTGTTGAGGATCCAAACTGAAGTCCTCATGTTTATTGGGCAGGCACTTTATTGATTGGATTATTTACTCAGCCCTGGTAACTGTAATATTATACATTATGATTTTAATTTTCTTTAAAAAATGTATTTTTGATCAATCTATTTTGATCACATTTTTCCCCTCCCTCAAGTCTTCCCAAATCCTTCCTATTTCCCTACTTATCCAATTTCAAGTTCTCTTGCCAAAGAAAAGAACAGACAAAACAACAACAAAATCCCAGAAAAAAAGCAAAAACAAAAAGACAAAGCCACTAAACTATAACACACAAAAAAAAGTACACAGTAAAGCATGGAGTCCTTGTCTTAGGCAACTACTCCTAAGTATGAGACCTTCCCTGGAGTATAGAAAACTTGATTTTCTCTCCCTCCTATCATGTACCAATTACAAATAACTTCTTGGTTATAGGTGAGATTTTGCGCTCACTTTCCCTTCTCCTGCTGGGATTTTGTCTAGATTGAATTTGGACAGATCTTGTACGCGCTGTTACAATCTCTATGTGTCATAAGTGCATTAACACTGTTGTGTCTGAAAGCCTGTTTCCTTGGAGGCATCCACCACCTCTGGTTCTTGCCACCTTTCCCACACAGCTCTCTGAGATTTTCATATCAGGTATGAATTATATCTTGAATTGTTGGACAAAGGGGTCCCAAAGACACCCTAATCCAGACGTTACAGGACATTTCCAATATTGTTGATCATCTTCTACAATCTAACAGTAATACATTATTGCTAAAGACATCACTTACTTATGTTACCTAGCATGAAGAAATTGAGCTGATAGCTAAGTAGAAGCTCAACCCTACCGACTAGGATTTATAGTGTTGGAAGATAGCATGTAGAGTAGAGCACTACAGTATATTATACTATACTGTACTATAGTTGTATATGTCTTACTAGAAGAGAAAAGTCATCATCAATGTCACCCAGCTATGAATCCTGAAACCTACAAACATGACCTATCTACAAGATATAAGAAACTGAGGTATCATGTCTATTTGATAGTGATAACAATACTGTTTTTAATAACAATGACCATGTATTGGATACTATAGATGTGCAACCTGTGGGTTCCCAAGAGAGATGAGGAATAGTATAGCACTGCCCAGACCCCAAATATCTCTCAGGAAGCATGGCAAGAATGGGGCCACTCGCTACCCAAATAAGGCTTGGGCCTACTCAAACCCAAGAGACAAAGGTTAGGCTTCTATTTCCCTACAGAAAACTGGTTTCTCAGAAATCATGTGACTGGCAGAGTGCTAATCTAACTAATTAGAAAGACTCCTCCCTCATGTTTTGGTATCTGAATTGGTGTATGATTAACATTTGCCTGTCTTCAATCAGATCTGCATATGCAAATTAGGTGCATTTTCTCCCTTGTCCTTTTTTTCACCCCTCCCCACCTGACTCAATCTATATAAACTAGGCCTGCCATTTTAATAACTGAGCTGTCCACTGACACAGTCTCTGCGGTTGTTTATATCTGCCTTACTTGCCACCACCCAGGACCCAAATCCCCAGCTTCTCCACACATGAGACCACAGGTGTGCAAAAGCCAATGGGGGACAAGAGGCCCACACCATCATACACAGACAATGGAATTTACCACAAGGTATTATTCAACAACAGTAATAACAACCATAGCACAAGTTAATACTTGTAAAGTTCTAACTGTATAGAGTCACAACACTAAATGTTTTATGTGTGATAAATCTTTAGTTTTCAAAATTGTCGTATGAGGAGAAACTTTTATTTTAGCCATTAACATATAAACAGTGGCTTCAGGAACACTACTTTAATGACATTGTAAGTAGCAGATCTGGATATAGAATCTAAACATGTTGGACTCCAGTACCTTCACTTTAAGCATGATATGCAGTTTGTATCCTTTCTGCCTTTTCAATTACTTTCTCCCCATGCATAGTCCCTTGTCAATATTAAATAACATCTAAGCATCTTCCTTTACCTATACTTCAATTAGAAGGCTATGTTTTTCCTCTATAGGATCCCAATTTCAATGTTGATTTCAATACAAAAAGTATTTTGCTGAGCATAAAAGCTGAAGTCTCCATCTGTCCAAGTCCCAGAATAATGGGACAGTAGAACTCTAAGAGAAGCTTTCACACCCCCTCTAAAATGCATGTGGGACTCCAGATGTATGGTACCACCCTATGATCAGCCTTCGGCCTCTCCTACTCATCCATCACTTCTCTCCTATTTTACTCTGTGCTATGAAGAACAGAATCTAAAGGAAGCTGTGCATACAAAAAGACACCCTTCCAATAGCATTAACTTACAAACGTCATCTGTAATGAGACCTATCATTCACTGTACCTTTATGAATGAGAGCCCAGTCAAGAGCTTGACTTGAGAAGTATAGCATCACAGAATTGAGCATATGAGAACTGGACCCAAACTGTGTTAGTTTTAATCATGGTTTTGCTATTAACTTTACAAACCAAAATGAATTATTCAATCTTCTCTGAACCATTGATGGTTAACATTGATTGGATTGAGGTAAACTTAAAAGATTACCATCTATGAGGGAATTTTCAGAGATGATTAACAAAAAGAAGGTAGATATAGCTATAGATTGAATGTAAACTGTTCCCAAGTGTTTGAATACTTGGTTCCAAATTGTTGCTGCTGTTTTGGGAGAGACCTTTAGCAGGTAGGGTCTTTGTAGAGAACATGGGTCAATCCAGGGTAGGGTCACATGGACTACAATGCTGCCTCTTTACAGCTCTGACTGCCCAAGTGATATAACAAGTCACTTCAATTTCTTCAGTCATTGCTGTGAATTCCTGCCATTGTGCCTTCTCCACCATTCTGGACTATATCCCTGAACCATAAACTAGAATTCCTCTTTGAAGTTGTTTTGATTCTGTTGCTGGTATTCTGTTATAGCAATGAGAAAAGTACCCATTGCATATCCTGGTCATGGTCTTTACTAACTGAGGGTCTAGATGGAATTAGTGAGGAGAACAGGAGAAGCTGACTAGCACAGGCATGCTTGCTCCTCTAGTTCACTGGCAACCATGGTACACACTCATGCTTTTCTTTCATGATCTTTCTTACCATTCACCAGAAACATGGTGCCAACTGACCATAGGTTGAACTCTCCATAACTCCGAGCCAAAATGGATCCTTCCTCCCTTGTATCTTTCAGGAATTTGGTTACAGTAACAAAAAACAAATAAAATCAAGCAGGCAAAAATATAAAATTAACACATATACATTTACACATATATACATATGTATGAGAACAAAATATAAGATTAACATAAGGATAATGCTAATAATTATAGAAATTATTATTAGTAAACGTGAAGCATGTAGCTAAATCAATGAAAAGACCATCCAATACAGTAATCTCTGCCAAATATGAGCTGGTATCACTCAATTACTTACCTGCTTGATTCTTAGAACAACTAACTGTTATTCATGTTTTCCTGGTGGCAAATAGTCCCACAGAGCCTGAGTGGCTTCCCAAAGCCATACAATTAAGATGGGAACAGAGGTTCCTGTTATCCCCACTAAGTCACCTAGCATATTCCATGTTTCCTTTGTGTTTGTTTGTTTTTATTCACTTTATATGCTATTCATTGTCCCCTTCTGGTCACACTCTCCCACTGTCCTCTCCCCACTCCCTTCATCTTCTCCTCTGAGAGGGTGGGGGCCTTCAGGGTATCCTCCCACCCTAGTACATCAAGTCTCTGTGGGTCTAGACCATCTCTCCCACTGAGGCTAGACATGGCAGCCCACATAGAAGAACATATCCCATGGACAAAGCAACAGCTTTTGGGATAGCTCCTGCTTCAGTTGTTCTGGACCCACATGAAGACTGAGCTCCACATCTGCTACATGTGTGCGGGGAGGCCTAGGTCCAGCCTATATATGCTCTTTCATTGGTGGTTTAGTCTCTGAGAGCCCTAAGGGTCCAGGTTAGTTAACTCATTGGTCTTTCTGTGGCGTTACTATTCCATTCGGGGCCCACAATTCTTCCCCCTACTCCTCAATAAGAGTCCACAAGCTTCATCGACTGTTCGGCTGTAGTTACATACATCTGTCTGAGTCAGCTGCTAGGTGGAGCCTCTTTGCAACTGACAGGGGTAACGAGGTAGGGAGCATCTCCAGGATGAGACAGAGACCTGGGATAAGGGAGGCACCCAAGAATCAATAGAAGTGACCTTAGCTGTGACTCACAGCACTGGAGATGTGGAACCTGAAGAGGCCACCTCTTGTAGCCAGGCAGGAGCCCCAGTGGAACAATAGGGACACCAACCCACCACAAAACTTTCAACCCCAAATTTATCCTGTCTATAAGAAATGCAGGCACAGGGGATGGAGCAGAGACTGAGGGAATGGCCAACCAGGCCCAACTTGAGACCTAACCCATGGACAAGCATCAATTCCTGGCACTATTGTTGATCTTCTCTTATGATTGCAGACAGGAGTCTAGCATGTTCCCTTTCTTTATGCTGCAGATCCTTTATGAGGACCCTTTCCTCTGGGTATCAGTTAACATAAACATAGAGCTACAAGAACATTCATCATCATCATCATCATCATCATCACCATTCATTCAAAATGATGGGTAAAGTATAAGTCAATGTGTTGAGAAAAAATTAACTAAATTAACTAAACTTAATAAAATCACATTTCAAATGAAATTATTTAAAATAGACTACAAAGTTTCAATTTTGCCCCAGATTTTTGGTCCATGATGTTGCCATTTCTTAATGCAGAGGTGGGATGTTTTAAAAATACCAGTAGGTAGAGAGCATTATACAACGTAACTAGGAAAAGAGTACTTCATGGTACTATCATAAAAGGGCAGTGGTATTAAAAGTGGAAATCAAATAGAAATTAAAGCAATAACTAAATTCAATGGTTCTAATTCAAATTTCTAAGATTGCCCTGTAGAGGGTTCTAGACACGATTTCCTGGCTCCTTACTGCAGGCTAGGAAAGTGCTGTATGGACATATTATGCGTTTTTCTAAGAGGACTGTTTTTGTATTTTCCTCTATGACTCTACACTAAGCTGTTGGGCATCACAGATCATCCATTCCGATTATTAGTGCAGAGGAAGAAGTTTTAACTTTGTGCAGTGCTAAAAACAAAGCTCAGCATTTGGACCTGAAGAATCTAACCACTTACGACTATGTGTGTAGGCCTGTGTACTGGAGGCTATCCGTGGAATAGATCTCTGGCCTGGTCAGGTGAGAGGGTTCAAATGAAGGGGAAATGGCATGAGCAGTTCTCTTCCCTGGCAGTGTTACAGCTCTCTGACTGACTCTTTCAGACAGAGTAACTATCACACACCTTTATTTCTTCTGGATAGGATCTTATATACAATTTTGGGGTAGGTGGGGTCTGACAATAGGTGCTTCCTATTGGCTTTGTCTGAGACGTGAGGGATGCCTCATTTACATGTGGAAGGGCTTGGGGTGTTGCCCCTATGTGACTGCTGGCCACGAATTTCTTTATGGGGGGAGGGCTGCAGTTATGTGACAGGGTCCTGGTACGGGGAACAAACAAAGCTCCTACTGTCCCTTCAGGGTCTCCAGGGCTTCTAGCCTTAGCTCAACCTTAACAGGCTTTTTCTCAGGATCCACATATGGGAATATTCCTACATATGGGAAGATTGAGAATATAGCTATATGACAAGATCTGTCAGTGAGAGGTGAACCTCAATGTGTTGACTGTAGAGGACAGTCAATGTCGGGGATCTTTGACAAAATGACCTATAGGAAAAAAGAATATTGTGCTGGATAGTTTTATGCCAAGTTGACACAGTTGTTCTTTCTTAAAAAAATACTTTATGTGTATTAGTATCTGTGTGCATGAGTTCATGTGCATGCACCACGCTTGTGCAAAGGCTCAAAGAAAGGGCATTGGAACTCTTACAAATGCAGTTAATAGATGGTGAGGAGCCACTATGTGGGTACTGGGTTTTGAACCCAGGTTGTCTGCAAAAGTAGAAAGTGCTCTTAATTGTTAAACAGTCTGTGTAGCCACAAATTTGATCATTTTTATTTGATTTGATTATGAGATTAAACCATAATTATCTGTGGGTTGAAGAGTGTAAGTTTCTTCATGGTAAGAAACAATTGCCTAGGTGCAAACTAAATATTGGCATCATATATTTATCTTCAATACAATGACAAATGTATATTTTGAACTTCCAATAATAATTTCAGAAACTACTAAATATTAGAAAGTTATATCTTACAGGAAGTTTCTTGGCTTATACTACCTTCATTTTTATTTTACAAAAATTATAAGTTATGGGAGCAGGTGCTTAGTAAAATTTAGATAATACAGATGAAATGGAAGTAAAAATAATTTGTGTTTTCATTACCAAGATGACCTCATTAACAATATGAATTACTGTCTATGATTTTTCTGCATATACACCTATTTGAAAATTATACATGATAAAGTGAAGTATGCAGTATACAGTGTCTTTGCCTACATAATTATATGTTGGGCACATCTTTCAGTGATAACATATGCATATTTATGATATTACTTTTAATATGAGCATAGTTTTTCTTTACAAGTATATGGGATAATTATTTACCAATAACTTCCTTTACAAATCTATTTCCAATGGGTTTTTATCATAAAAGTGAATTTGGTTTGCATAATATTTTCATGCTTTTATAATTTGTCCTTTAGGATAAACACTTTCATGTGAAATTGTAGGATAATAATTATAATATATATCATATATAGGTTTTATAGGTTATGTAGATTTTTAAGAGTATTAAGACAGATTGCCAAATTAAACTATAAAGTGTGTATACTAATTTACATTCTCACTAGCCTAGTTTTGCTTGATATTGCTAGTTATATTTTTATCAATATACTCTAACAATAAGAAATACTTTATTGTCAGGCAGAGTGGCTCATGCTTTTAATCCTGATATTTGGGAGGCAGAAGCAGAAGGATCTCTGTGTTCTGGGCCTTTCTGATCTACATAGCAAATCACAGGCCCACTAAGGCTACATAGTGAGACCTTCCCCCATCCAAGTACATGATTAATCTAATTAGTAAATATTATTATCAAACTATCATCTTTTTTCTGAAGCTTTGTGACATTTTAAAATGATTTATTAATTTGGAGGTTTGTCTGTGAGTGTTTCAGCTTCATGTATGCATGTGTGTCTGTGTTGAAGTGCCTGAATAGGCCAAAGGCGGTCCATTAGATCTCCTGGCACTGGAGTTAGACAATTGTATGTAGCCATGTGGCTGCTGGGAACTGAACCCAGGTCTTCTGCAAGAGAAGCAGGTACTTTTAACTTCTCTTCAACTTCCTCAGGACAATGTTACTCAAGAAAGACATCACAGCAGGCAAGCTATAAATCTAAGTGGCTACTCTGGGGAAAAGAGAGGGTAGAAAGCCATATCATGAGTCAAGCCAGCATGTGCTCAAACTATTATCTTAGCATTCCTTTGGTTATCAGATAAATTGCTCAACTTCACTTCATCAGACATTCAAAGATATGCCTCCTCATTTGCTTAATATGGCTAATGTTTTCAAATTATGTTTCCATGTTCATTAAGAATGAGATGTAGATTCTGTAGGTTTTCTTGTGATGTCATTGACCTCTCTGGACTTTTTAAACCTTCTTCCCTTACCCTCCTCCACAAGATCCCACGAGCTCTGTCTAATGTTTGACTGTGGGGATCTGCATCTGTTTTCACGAGGTGCTGGGTGAAGCCACTCAGATGACAGTGTCAGGTGTGGGCTTTCTGGGAAGAGAGGAGGGAGGGGAAGATCTGATTGGGATGCAATGCAAGTTAATTAATTAATAAAAAAGCAAACACACAAGAATGGTGTATAGAAACAAGACTGACCATCTTCAAGTTAGTTCTCACAAGTTTTGCCTCCTGGGATTCATAAGCTTGTACAGTCACATTGCCCGAGTCATGGGTAGAAACAGTTCCTTCGAAACAGCAAAAGTCCTGGGTTGTCAGTTCTGACTTTAGTGGCAGACTATGGTTCCCAGGTTACTGGTCTTCTCCTTCCCTCTCAGAGCCCCCATTCTAGAGGAGATAGCTGCCATGTAATGGACAGCCCTAGGAGAGGATTATGTCTTCAACCCATAACAATGAAGAAACCAAACCAGGAGTCATACGTGTACAAGTAGAGTCTTGCCCCAGTTCATCCATGGAGTGACTAAAGTTCTAGCAGATAAGCTAGCTGCAGCAGCCTCATGACAGACAAGTTGAATACATATCTGACTCACAGAATTGATGAGAGACTAGTCACTTGTCATTTGTACCAAGTACTAAGATAATTCTTAATACACTGAGCTTTGCAGTAATATGGAATATAGAATTGTCAGAGACTGTACACCTTATAATACAGTGTAGATTGCAGATGTATTTCTTAATATGGACATGAACTCCCCAGAAAAAAATTAGATTCTCAGATGCAAGAAATGACAAGGAGTGTAAGCCAGTAAACACTAAACAACCATGAGAGTCTGTTTTGCACCCTGAAGGAATAGGTGCTGGCTTTTGAAGGACTAATGAGAGAGGCAAAGCCTTGGATCAAAATAGTTTTGGGAAATCTGATGGGAACTCTCGCATTACTCACATGTAGTCTAAAGTGCATATTTCCAGTAATGACTTGGGAAAAATCTACTATACAGAAGGAAATATCCATGCTAAGTCTCTGGCTCAACTTTGGACAAAACATAGAGAGTTAATATTAAAGTATAACATCAAAATCTCTAACCACAATTCTTGCCTTCTCCTAGCTGATCACTCTTCAAAAGTTCATCATAGAAGTAAATACAACTTCTTTCTCAATGAAATAGTATATGTACATCCCTAAAAGAGTTTCCATAAAGCCACAGATGGATAGTTACAAGGTGTAAGAACTAAAATCACACTGAGCACAGGAGAAAACTAGGCATCGGGATGAAAATCAAGAGCAAAAGCAAGGCACATCATCACATCTGCAAAAGCAACAACTAGCATATAGTTGGAAACAACCTAGATGTCCCACAACAGAAGAATGGATACAGAAAATGTGGTTCATTTACACAATGGAATACTACTCAGCTATAAGAATGAGGACATCCTGAGTTTTGCAGACAAGTGGATGGAACTAGAAAATATCATCCTGAGTGAGGTAACTCAGACCAAAAAGAATGTGCATGGTATGTACTCACTAATAAGTAGATATTAGTAAAAAAAAAAAAAAAAAAAAAAAAAAAAAAAAAAAAAAAAAAAAAAAAGTACAAAATACCAAGATCCAGTCCACAGAACTCAAAAAGGTCAACAAGCTGAAGTGCCCAAGTGAGGACGCCTCAGTTCCACTTGAGAGAGAAAAGAAAGCAATCACAAGTGGAGTGGGAGGGAGGGACCTGGGAGGGAAAGTGGTGGACTGGTGGGGTTGCGGGGGGCAGTGGTGGGAAGAGGGGAAGTTGACCTGGTATTGGGTGAAGGAAAAGGACTGAAGCACTGAGGGCCAGCAGAAAGAATGGAAACAGACAATCTCAGGAAACAGGAGGTTCAGGGGGACTCTCCAGTATGCACTAGAGACCTGGGAGGTAAGAGACTCTCAGGAATCAAAGGGAGGGACCTTAGATGAAATGCCTGACAGTAGGGAGAGGGAACTTATAGAGCCCACCTCCAGCAGGGAGACAGTGCATCAAGTGAGGGATGGGGTTGCCATCCCACAGTCACATCTCTGATCCATAATTGTTCCTGTCTGAAAGAATTACAAGGATGGAAATGGAGAGGAGCCTGAGGAAAAGAAGGTCCAGCAACATGCCCAAAGTGGGATCCAGCTCAAGGGGAAGTCCCCAGGCTTGACATTATTATTGAGGCTATGGAGCACCTAGCCTCAATAGGGACCTAGCATGACTGCCCTCCGAAAGACCCAACAAACAAAGGAAAGAGTAATATGCAGATATTTGCGCCCAACCACTGGACAGAAGCTGCTGAACCCTGTGATTGAATTAGGGAAAGGCTGAAAGAAGCTGAGGAGGAGGAGGGCCATCAGTCTCAACTAATCTGGACCCCGGAGATCTCTAAACATTGGACTACCAAATAGACAGCATACACTAGCTGATATGAGACCCCAATACACATACAGTAGAGGACTTCTGGGTCTGTGTTCATTCAGAGATGATGCACCTAACCCTCAAGAGACTGGACGCCCCAGGGAGTTTAGAGGTCAGGTGGGGTTGGGGGTGGGGGCATCCACAAGGAGACAGGGGAGTGGGGAGGAGGTGTGGGATGTGGAGCAGTCAGAGGGTAGATCAGGAGTCGAGGGTAGGGAATGGAATATAGAGTGTAAAAAAATTAATTTAATAAAAAAAGGGAAAAAAGAGAGAAAATTGAATAGAAAGTACCACATTTAATATTATATGCTTACAGGAGTAAAAGAACCTGTTGGGTGTATAGTGAGAGATAAGTATACTATCAAGATGATCAGGTACATTTGCAAAAGATCAAGGTAGAACTTTTAAAATTGTGAAGCATAGTGATTTCCATTGAGAGTCTAAGAGCAGAACAGTGATTAGACATAACTGAGGAGGGAAGATGGAAAGTAGACCTGATGATAAATTGCAAAGCACACAGACATATATGTAAACTATGGATGAGGAATTTAACAGTATGGATGAAGTTTAAAAGATCTTCAAATAAACTGAGTTCCCAGGGCTCTCCCTGGGAGAGAGATATAAGAGGAAGTAATAGGTGAGAATTTTCTATCAATGATGAAATGGGGAGTCAAATGAATCTAAAGCTTGAAAGATAAAACAATACCTCTAGACACCAAGATAAGTCAGGATACTGAGGGAAATTTGAGAATGGTATAAAAAAGCAAGACAAAGCCAAACAAGTAATAAGAAGAGCATAATTTGATGGCAGATTATATTTGTTTCCAATTGGTGTTGTAATAAATTGCCACAAACTTAGCAACAATAACATTGATAACAACAACAGACAATAAACCCCCAGACCTTTATTTTCTTAAAATTCTCAAGGCCAAAAGTTTTAAGGATATCTCATAACTCTAAAGTTGGAGTGTTGATAACAATACTTCTTTCTCAAGAGCCCCAAAAAAGATGTTTCTTCAAGAGGATCCTCATCCTCGCTGCCTCTCTCTGATATCCACCGTCATTACATTTCTTCCTTCTGTTCTTGGCCCTCCTGCCTATGTCTGCTAATTACTCTTGTGACTCCTGAGCAAATAATCTATGATGAGTTCTGTATCTCAAGATCCTTGACTTCACATCTGTCAGCTTCTTTGACCAAGAGAGGTAAGACACTTAGGTCACTAAATGCTCCCAAGGAGTAGAATGTGGACACTTGGGGAACTATTTTAAGAGAAAGATCATAGAAACACATGCTCACAAATACTGAAACCTAGATTCTATATCTAGCAAAAACAAATCTTAAGGAATTAGATTAAATATGATTATTAAAGCAATCAAAGTAGCATTTGTTGTGCAAACCACTCAAGAAATTCTTAAAGGATGAAATTCAGAGGAAAAAAGAACCACCCTAGAGTAGAAATATGAATACCAAAAGTTCCAGAAAAAAATCATTAATAAGGATTTTCTGGATAAAACAATATAAAATCACATGGAAGAAGTAAGAAATATCTTCAAATGAAAGCAGAGAATAGGAAGTACGTAGACCAGACTTGCAAAGTTTAAGAGGAACAATGCCCAGAGGAAAATTTGTAGGCACAACTCTGAGCATTGAAAAGGAAGGAAGATTTTAAATAACAACTAAATTTACACCTAAGGAATTGGGAAAAGTAATAGTAAACAGAACTCAAATTCGACAAAGAAAGAATGAAGACAGAGAAGAGAAGAATACAGTAATTTTTTAAAACCTTAGTCCTTCAAAAAGTTGAAATAACAACAAGGCATTAACTATATTGACTATGAATAAAAGACAGAGGATTCAAAAATTTTTAATAAGGAGCTATCTAGTAAATACTATTAGGAGTTTTACTGTAGCAAAGACACTAAGGAGAATACTCTAAAATTATATGCCAATAAAATGGGTTACCTAAATGAAACAATTAATCTCCTATGAATACATTCAAGCCTGACTGAATCAGAAGGCACAGTAAGTTTGAACAGACACAAAACTAGTCTGAAGGTTGGATGAATAATCAAAAAAGAAAAACCTCTCAATAGATAAAATTTCAGGATGGATAGCTTGTCTGGCAAATACTACCAAGCATTTAAGGAATAATTAATAGTTGTATTTTAAATTTTTCCTAATAGCTGAAGAACATTTCCAAGCTCATTCTTGAGGCCAATGTCACAATACACTTATCACAAAGCCAAACAAAGGCCATGAAAGAAAAAAAAGACAGATATATTAATGAAAAACACCTTAATAATACTAGCAAACCAAATTAAAAGACTTCCATAATATGCCTGTGACAGTTAATATTGACTACCAGCTTGACAGGATATATCTCTGTGGAGACAAGCCTCTAGGCATGGCTGTGAGGGACTGTTTAGATTGGCTTAACCTCTGGCCATACTTATGAGAGATTATCTTTTTAAAATATTCAATTTAATATTTATATATGCATAGAGCATGTTTATTTCAACCCTACCCTCACTCCCTCTTCTCCAACTTCCTGGTATCCACCCCATCCTTCTCCCTGCTAACTTCACATGTTCCTTTTCCCCTAATTATGTTGATTAAGTTTGGAACACTCACCCTAAAAGTAGGAATCCCTATTCTTTTGGCTTCAGTACTAGACTAAATTTAAAATGTGCCAGCCAAGACAATAGCCCATCTAGTTTTTTGGCTGGCAATGCATTATGACTGTTTCCTCATCTCTGTTGCCATGAATTGACCACCAAGTTAAGCTATACTCTTAAACTGCAAGACAAAATACTTACCCCCTTTTCTATACTACTTTTGTCATGGAATTTTATTATAGCAACAGGCAAGGAAACGAACACAATGTCCAAGTAGAATACTTTTCTTTACCACATTGACTCTGTCATATGAGAACAGGAAGTGTAACACATCACATCACCTTCTGACTAATAAAATACATCATGCAAGATCATCTTAATTGGTGCACAGAAAGCATATGGAAGAATTCCCATCTCCTCTGTAATAATATAAATCATTCAAAAAAGAAACCCAAGGCACATATCTTCATATAAGAAAAGTTATATTGGAAAATCCCACAGAGAACTTCATCTTTGATGGTGAAAAATTAAATTTTTTTTATTTAATATTTGAAGGGAGACCAGGATATTGTTTTTACCATTTCTAGATGGACCTAACCATTTGGGGAAAGAAAAGAAGCAAAAGTCCTCCAAACTAAAAAGAAAAAAGCAAAAATATTTATTTGAATGTGGCTTGACCTCATATGTAGAAAACCCTGGACACACACATACTCACACGCACAAGAGCGTGCACATGTGCGCGCGCACACACACACATACACACACACTCACAGAGAGAGAGAGACAGAGAGACAGAGAGACAGAGAGAGACAGACACAGAGACAGAGAGAGACAGAGAGACAGAGCTAAAACTAACAAATTCAGAAAATTTGAAGGATGCAAAATCAACCACCAAATCCAATTGGATTTATATGTACAATGAACAATAGAAAAGTAAAATTTAAAAAGTGATTTCATTTACAACAGCATCAAATGTTATAAAGTACATAGGAATAATGTTAGTTAATGAGACAAAGCCTAAAGAACATTTATTCAACAAAACTATAAAATATGACTGAATCAAGTCATAGAAGACACAAATAAATGAATTGATATTAAATGGACATGAAATGGAGCACTATGTTATTTAAGTTACCATGCTATCGCAAATAACCTACAGATTCAATACAACACCTGCCAAAATCCCTGTGATGTTTTCAGAGAAACAGAAAAAAAAAATGAATCCTAAAATTTTTGTAGAAAATCCTCCAGGACCATGAATACTAAAACAGTCATGGGAGAGAACACAGAAAGATGTTTCACATGTTACTGTATTAAACTGATCACAAAGCTACCAAAATCCAAAGAGTGGAGCATCGGAGTGAAAGTACTCACACAGGGGCATGGGATTGGAGAGGGGCCTGAAAAATAACCCCTTATACATCTGTTCAAACTTATTTTGATAAAGGTCCTAAAAATATCCAATGGGCAAAAGATTTTTTTTTCAAAGAATCATTCTGGGTAAACAGAAAATTCCCCAAAAACAAAATTAATGCTATACACATCAGGAAGCTAAATGAGAGGCATGAAGCCCTAAGAAGAAAATATGGAAAATTGGTCAGACTTTTCTTAGCTGTAACACTCAAGATACACATAAGAAAAGAAAATAGGAATAAAGGATTTCATAAAGTTTTTAAATTTGTACATCAATATCAACAAAATTAAAAGACCACCCACAGAAGATAGAACAGACCTTCAAACAATATATTTCATAAATAGGTAATGACAGACTATTCTGATACTGTCTGTGTAGAACACAGCAAATCCAGTTAGAAAGGGCAAAGTTCAGATGCATATATTTCCCCAAAGGTGAGATAGCAGCCAATCCTTGTCTGTGAATAGAGGTCTACAATATTCCCATACAGCAAAATTTATTGTCATATTGTAGATGCTCATGGGTAATTGAAATTGTAGATATCCAAATTGCAACTCAGGTTAGACCCCCAAGACAAACATGAACAAGTATAGTACATCACCAATCATTAGGAAATGCAATCCGCCTAGCACTAGATGCCTTGTATCTGTTAGGATGGCTACTACCAAAATTAAAGTTCCCAATCAGAAAAATGACAAAGCTTGACAGGATGTGGGAGGAGAAACTGAGCCCTTGATAGTGGAAATGGAGAAAAAAAACTGCAGAATAACCCTTAAAAAGTAAAGAGAAACTGATCTACACTTCAATGTGGATGAGCCCTGAGAACATTATGTAGAGTGGAATAAACCAATCACAGGAAGACAAATATCACATGATTCCAACGAATGGGATACTCAGATGATTCACAATCATTGAAACAGCAAGTAGGATCTCCACCTAGCCAGGGAATGTGGGTAAGGGGAAATGGTTCTAGTATAATAAGCATAGCTTTTGTTCCAGAAGATGAAAAAATTTGTTTCTGTTACATCCAAGTTAGAGCTGAATACTCATTATGAATGTGTTTGATGCCATTGATCTATACATGTACAGTGCTTGAGGATTTAAGTGTTTTATAACAATCTTGAGAAAGTGAAAGAAAGTTCACTTACTTCAAAATACTTTTCCACATCTACAGTCATACATTTTCTATAATGTACTCTATGTCTTCATAGCCTTCTTCATGCGTTATCACACTGCCATGCATGATCTTTGATAGATTGATGGATTTTATTTGCTAACACTTAACTTTATGGTTTTCCTTCTTTCTCTCTCTCTCTTTCTCTCTTTCTTTCTTTCTTTTTTTTTATAGCTAGACAGATGGCCGTGAGCTATCATGTGTGTGACTGCTGGGAATTGAACTCAGGAGCTCTGCCGGCCCTGCTTGCTCCAGCCCCACTCACTCCGGCCCTACTCACTCCAGAGTAATTCACTGTAGCTGTCTTCAGGGCACCAGAAGAGGGCTTCAGATCTCATTACAGGTGGTTGTGAACCACCATGTGGTTGCTGGGATCTGAACTCAGGACCTTTGGAAGAGCAGTTAGTGCTCTTACCTGCTGAGCCATATGGCCAGCCCTTTATAAGTTAAACTTCATAGTTTTCTTTTAACCTACTATCATAAGGACGATTGGTATACTACATTCTGTCACCATTCACTTATCTTCTTTGTTTTCTAGGATATGTTAGCTCTGTAAACTGACTAGGGACGTTTTCTCTCTGCTTGTGCTTCAGAAGAATCATCTGCTCTTTGGGGGCTTGAAACGCTTGTAACATCATCTAATGAGTCATTTTCTCCAAAATGTCATCTCTTAAATTATTTAGTGTGTGTGAGCACATGCACACACACACAGGCACAAGCATGCATATATGAATGCATGAGATATACAGGTGAACATGCACGGCATGCCTGTGGAGGTCAGAGGGCAACTCTGTAGAGCTGGTTCTCTTCATCAATGTGTACACAGGCTCTCAGGATCACATTCAGATCTCCAGGCTTGAAGGCAGTGCCTTTATCCACTGGGCTATTTCATTGGCCCAACCTCCCCATAACATTTACTACACTTCCATAACAAAATGGTCTCTTATGATGGTTGTTTCTAATCACACTGTACATTCCTCCACAGCTAGAAGTCAAGGAAAGAGTGTGGTCGCTTCGGTTTCTAATGGAATGAGGCTTAGAAGCAAGGTGTCAGCAATTCAAAGAGGTTAGATACTCATGTGAGAGAGGCAGGAAAGGGGAATGAATGTCTGTGAGGACTGTGAGGAAAGAGGTCTCTGTGAAGAGAGTGTGTGGTGTTTATGGGATGTCATGGGAGATTTTCTGGCTGAAGGGACCTAATATTCCCTGACCTTCCCTTTGAACCTTCAAAGAACTTCTGTGCTGCCCAGACGTTGGATTAACTTGAGGAAAATTCTCAGTCTGTCCATATTGAAAGCATCACATAAGGATGCCTAGCTAGGTCCTAAACATAAGGGATTCTGACACTCGATGCTCATGGTTAAGCAAGGTTCTCAAGTCTTGTTAACCTAATAGCTGATGTATATCATCCTAGCAAAGGAATACCAATACACTGCCTGTGGAGTGCATGTTCATCACTTCACCTACATATCTCATCTAGTCTCATGAGATGATGAAAACATTTAAATATGCTGTATGCATTCAAGACATAGAAAGTTACAAAAACTGCCTTAAAAACACTAAGGAGTTTCAGATACCTGGGCTGATATGTAAAATAAATACATAAATTGGATGAGCAAGAGTATTTCTCAAACAAATCCTATAGTAAGAATGTATAAAGACTTGCCCCAGCATACATGCATAAAGTAAGCCCCAGTTTCTGACTATACCATTTCTCCTCTCTTGGCAAATAACAGTGTTGAAGCAGTAGGACCTACACCCCACCCCCACCCCCGAGAGACAGCAAGCCTTCACGTTACTCAGCATGGTACTCAATGGAATCAAGGGGAGAGGGCAGATAGAATCTGTGGAATGGGAGTCATAGACTGCTAAGATCCTACTTTAACAAGCAGAAGCAAAGGCCAGACTCCAGTAGGCCTTCAGTGGAGTAGCTGGGCAGCCTCTGTCAATGTCCACACAATAGAGTCAGAGTCTACCTAGAAACAGAACTCAAACAGGCCTGGGTGGACCCAAGAGCTGCATCTCTAATGTGGTTCCAGGGATGCTGAGGTTTTTATGCCTGCCTCACTGTTTAGAACTGCACACTTAGCTAATTAGGTCATTCACAGAGCTTTTAACTGTGGGCTTTAGATGTAGCCCTTGGTCCTAGAGTTGACATTAGCTTAATAGCACCCTAAAGACTCTGGCTTCTAAAGAATGAGTATTCCTTGATCTCTAGATTGTAGAATCACCTCAGAAGGGAATTCATTTAGGTCTAATTGTGGATTTCATTACAACTCACAACAAGCATTGCAATCTTTAGTACCACATAATCACACACATGCACACGTACACACACACACACACACCACAATCAAAATAAAAAATTTACAAAGTAGTATTTATCCTTTCTTCCCATAAGGCATTCTGATTTAGTCTTTTAAATACGGCATGAAACACACTAAACTGTTTTCATGACTTACCAAAAGATGACAATTGGTAATTTAAAAATAAGTCAGGAGTTAGGTGAAAAGGGGGCTGTGCAAATAGTGATTGTGCGCATAGTGCTGCAATGGTGAACAGAGTGACTTGGGTGAGAGAAGTTAATTCATCTAACAGAATGGATCAAGCCAAGCCCATATTAGTTGAACTGATAAATGCAAGTTGCCACAGACAACTTGCTCCTCGCTTTCCCATTCTCATCTCATAGAGTCTTATGTCTTCTGATCAAATGTATATCCTTTGTGGGTTTTGCTTGTGTGTTTGTTTTGGTTTGTTTTTCAGTGCTGGGACTGAATTCAACCTTCCTCGTGTTAGGCAATTGCTCAAGAGCTGCCTCTCTAGCCCTCATATACATTCTTACATAAAACATAATTTAAAATGCAAGTATCAATAAGTACGTCTAAACTCAATGTAAAATTATATATTTACAGAATAAAACAGCTAAAACTTACATCTTATCCTTCCAAGCTTTCTAAATTAACATAGTAGACTCTAAAATAAATCCCATTGAACTTATTGAGCTTCCCTAGGTGTGTAAATAGCACAGTGTGTGTGTCCAAACGTAAAACCGTGGGAACAACGTAGCACCTGGGCACATGTTAGAAAGGGTAACACATTTTTTTCTGAGTGTGTTGAAGGTGTGTGGATGGTGAGAGCTGACACCAGCTTCAGAATCCACAGGCATCTTGCAGTAAAATAGGAATATGTGATGAAGTTGCAGCTGTGGGCAAAAATTTAATTATCAGTAAAGTCAGTTTTGCTTATGAAATGACTGAGATAAAAATATACATAAAAAAGATGCCAAACAATGTGTACTGAAATAAACCAAACTACCATGTCTGCAGGAAAATAAGCTGAAGCAACCTGATGAGTTCTCTTGTGCTACTGTTGAATGGCTGATCTAATGGCGCTCAAATTTCATGTAACTTTTACCGAGTTTCAGTGACAATGTAAATGTGGCTTGCATAGCACAGGATGCCTTTCAGTTAACCAACTATTCAGTAATGATAGAAATAGGTACAGGGAGGAAGACCAGAATCTGATGACCATTCCAAAATGGCAACACGTAAAAGGAAAATGGAGGTTGATAGTTTCTTCAATGTCTTTCTACCAAATTAAGAGCACTCTTTGGTGTGTTTATGACTGCCTCCTCTTTCTCTGAAAAACATTGATTCACACAGCACTGGATCACTGGAGAGCCAAACTGAATGCAAGGTGGTTCTTCAAAGTGTTGAACAGCTCCAAGGGCCCAGTGGCCCTCACACTAACTTGACCCCTGTTCTCAGCAGTCAGTTCACTGTCACAGCTTCTGGGAAGAATTGTTTTTCCAGACTAGGCAGAATGGTCATTGCTTCCCACTGTGAGAAACACTATTTGTTTTGTAAAATAATTTCCTGGCACTTACTAGGATTTTTTCCCATAAATCACTTCCTCCCACAGTTAAATGAACTAAATAAACCATTTGGTACAAAACACTCCAAATGGCATAGGATGTATATCAGATGCATCTCTTCTTCGTTCCCAATGTCTAATCATTCATTTGCATCAACCTAGACACAGACTTGCTGGTAAGCAGTGCTATGCCTGTATCTTCCCTCCTCATAGTGAACAAATGGACGAGCTTCTATCTACTGTTTGTCTGAAAGAGGCTCTCTGAGACAACCAGCACCACACACACACACACACACACACACACACACACACCACACACACACACACACACACACACACACACACACACACACAGCTCCCAGTTTAGATGCATTCCCTTACAAATGGGATGCTTGCAAACAATAAACCACCATTTTGCCTCATAGTCCCAGATTCCAAATTATCTAATTTTGTTGGAACATTCTCTCGACTAACCACTTTTTTTTCTCCCAGTGGAAAATTAAGAAAATAATTTCCATAAAGTTCTCTACCTCTTGCCTCCTAACATATTAGTTCTTTAAAATAACCAGGCTGGGTATGTGAGGGGCATTTCTGTCTTGGAGCACATGACCAGAATACCCCACTAAGAGGGCCATGACAACTGACCATGTAGCATGGAGCCTAGAGTTCTCCATACTAATGAGGCATCTAGGGCCCCCAAGTGTTTAGCCAATGAGCATCCCTCCCTACAAAAGGTATTTAATTTCTGGTTCACCCTGAATAAGTCATATGCATTGTCATCTGCTATGAATAAAGCAGATTGGATCACCAAAGACTATCTCCTTCATCAAGAACAGCAGGGCAGGAGGTAGGAAGGCTTTCATCATATAGAACCACACCTAAGTCTCCTGCAGAAGGTCCCTCTGTACTCCTGGTGCTCATTGTGAGCTAACCCAGATCACCACTTCCACCCCCATCTCCTGCCCTGGGCTCATCACAGGCCTGAGGCCCATTCTCAACTCCTTGCAGTTCCCAGTGGCATCTGGGTGCACTGGAGTTCAACAATCACAGCCTTCATCCGAGTCCCTGTATTTTCTCACCTGGAGAAACATGAGCCCGGACCCCTATCTTAGACTGTGTTTTCCTTCCCCTGAGCAGCATGTTGGGTCTGACACCCATGAGTCTGACACCCCAGCAGCCGAGAACCCCTGTATTTTGCCTCCCTGAGTGGTAGTCCAGCACTCCAGTGGTGAGGCAAACACCAGGAACTACAGGGATGCACTAAATTTTTTATGTATCTTAAGCAATTGATTTGGTTTCCTACATCCTGGCTCTTCAATCTTATGAGTCTTGCTTTCTCTTTTCTGAAAAATGAATTGAAAAATACTTATTACCTATTTACTATCTGCTAAGTGTATTTTGGTGAGCTAGAAATACAAGAATGAAGGAGAGCATTCTCTGTCCTAACAGAGCACACATTTAGAAGGACAGATAAGAAAGTAATAAAGCAAGTATAATATGTTATACTACACGATCCTGTTGTGAGGATACAGTAATAGAGTGAATGATGGTGATGAGGGTTTATTATTTTAAACAGGTATCAGGAATGGCATTTCTGGAGGGCTGATGGTTGAGCAAAGAGAGACCTGAACTGAGGGATGAGAATGGTACTTCAGTGAGTGATGAGGTTCAGCAGGAGGAAAGCAGGTCAACAACTTAGGAAGAAGCATGGGCTACAGGGAAGCCAATAAGACTGGCACCAATGCCTTTAGGAGAAGAGCAAGAGAAGAACTTGGCATAATCCATAACAAGGGGTGAGGATCACACTGAGTGAGAGCTACTATCCACTTAAGACTAAGAGCAGAGTCTAGATCACTGTGAGTAAAGACAAACAACTTAAAGACTTTGTGCAGGAAATGATTTGAATTTAAAGTCAAGTTTTAGACATGATAGGCTAAGCCAGTGGGGGAATTGCCATGTGTTGCTCCAGAGAGGATTTGCGGGTTCAGAGGTAATGCTGGGCCTGTAACATATAGTTGTGCTTGTCAGAAGTTAGAGAGCATCTAAGTTCAAGGAACTAGACAGAACATTTAAGTGCAAGGAGTGGGGTAAGCAAACTAAGGATAAAGTTTGACAGTGATGGATATTTGGTAAAGAATACCCAGTCCATGGCCGCTAGCCCAGGAGGTAAGCATGGATGTAATGGAGTAGTGTTCAAACTTATAAAAAACATCCTTCCAGTTTAGAATAGTCAGATTCTTTTTATCAATTACTTCTAATTGTAGCTCTATAAAGCCAATAAAGAAAACATCTTTAAGCTACTGACTTAGGAAGGAAGGTATATGGAGGTTGTTGGAATTCTACCACTGGCAGAAAACCCTTCCCAGACATAGGACTTTTTGAAAGTCAATTGTAAATGCAAAGATCAATTGTCCAGTCCACACAGAGTTTTAGGTTTCTATCTAAACTTTAGTTCACATCCATACCACATTGTAAGTTCTTGATCCCACTAAGTGGCTCTTCACTCTGTGTATTTCTCAAACTCCCAGGATCCAGCAGGAAGGGAGGTGTACTGGCTGGTTTTGTGTGTCAACTTGACACAGGCTGGAGTTATTACAGAGAAGGAGGCTTCAGTTGGGAAAGTGCCTCCATGAGATCCCGCTGTGGGGCATTTTCTCAATTAGTGATCAAGGGGGTAGGGCACCTTGTGGGTGGTGCTATCCCTGGGCTGGAAATCTTGGGTTCTATAAGAGAGCAGGCTGAGCAAGCCAGGGGAAGCAAGCCAGTAAGGAACATCTCTCCATGGCCTCTGCATCAGCTCCTGCTTCCTGACTTGCTTGAGTTCCAGGCCTGACTTCCTCTGGTGATCAACAGCAATGTGGAAGTAAGCTGAGTAAACCTTTTCCTCCCCAACTTGCTTCATGGTCATGATATTTGTACAGGAATAGAAACCCTGACTAAGACAGGACGGTTAAACATTACGCTCTGGTAAGCCTGGATGTGGAGGGAGAGAGTGCAAGAGAGGTTGCGTTAACAAGGGTTATGGTCTGAATGTGTCTCTTTCTAAAAATCCTAATCTCTGATGTAACAGTATCAGAGTTCAGGCTTTGAAGAACTAGTTGGATCTTGAGTCCTTGAAATATGATTAATAGTACTTCCTTAAAAGGTAGAAATGAGCTTGCTTCTTCTCTCTTCCCTAACCCTCATCTCCAAACAAAGACACAAGGAAACAGAAAGTAGCTTTCTCAAGTCAGCTGGCTTCTTGGTCCTGGACTTGCCAGACTCCAGAATTAGGAGACATTTCTACTATTTAAGGCAACTGCGTCTGTCTTACTATAGTAGCTGGAACTGACTAACATGGGCAGGAGGTGGAGAAACCATGTCTGTCTAGCCAGAGGCCTAGTAACAGCAGCAAACAATGAAAACATGGGAGGTGGGTGAGGATGGCAAAGGCCTGCCTCCCTCTCCTGGGTCTTGCTTTGGAACTTGTATATCTTGATGGAATTTGGCCAGTGTGCTGGTGAAGAGCAAACACATTTCATCCAAAGAGTTGAGTATTTTCATTTGAAACGAGCGTGCTATCACACTAGCAACAGGGACATAATGATTCTGACAATGAAATAGAATAAAGTATGTTCCCTACTGAAATTACATATTTTGAATAGCTTCTGAGCATGGTTCCTCATCATACAATACAAAGCATCATATGGATGGAGGATGCATGCCCCACTCTCAGGTCTGGAGTATAGGGAATGGGCTACCTATGGCCAATTGCTTTTGAACTCACCTGTGCATGTGCTCGAAAGAAAAATAAACTCTAGGAAATTGTTTTTGGTTTCCATCAAGCCGTAGGTCTTTTCTCTTCTCTGAAAGTGAAGTTTAAACATCTTTATTATTGTCAGAGTCCCGTGCCGTAAGTCCTTTGATTCCCATAATTTTCTGGTTTAATCTTCTCCAAAATGTTCACTTAGCCGATATTTAGTGAACACCTACCAGGAATTGGATACTGAGTTTGGAACTGGCACAGAATAAAACAGAAAAACACTGCAGGTGTGGAGCATGCATTATGCAGAGAGAGAGAGAGAGAGAGAGAGAGAGACAGAGACAGAGACAGAGACAGAGACAGAGACGGAGACACAGAGTCAGCGACACACAGAGAGAGATAGAGAGACAGAGAGACGGAGTCAGAGACAGAGACAGAGAATGTAGACAGATTCTCACCATAGCTAGAGTTAATAGTATAATAAAAGTAATCTGACAATCAAGGAAGCCACTTTAGGTTGGCTGATCAGAGATGCATATTCTGAAAGATTAACATCTGAACTTATGGCTGAGACTGAAACATCTGTATTAAGGACTTGGACAAGAGTCCTGGTGCAAGGAAAAAATATGCAGGTTCAGAAAGGGAAGCAAACTGGCATGGCTAAATAACAGGGAACAGCATCTGTGAATCAGAGGGAGGAAAGCAGGGGGGAAGGGGAGATAGTATGACAAAGGATAGATGATGCCAGACCATTTATGACCCAGAAAGATGTTCTGATTTGATTCTAAGGGGAGTATAGTCAAATACTTTTCAATAAAATGTATACTTGATACAGTTTACATTTTCACTGAAGTAGTTTCATGTATGGTAACTGTAGACTCCTAGGCAATTATAAGAAATAAATAAAACAGAAATATCCCACCACTCTATGTAGTCTCAATAATAAT
Organism: Mastomys coucha; assembly: GCF_008632895.1. Classification (NCBI taxonomy): domain Eukaryota; kingdom Metazoa; phylum Chordata; class Mammalia; order Rodentia; family Muridae; genus Mastomys; species Mastomys coucha. The sequence goes on along the minus strand of NW_022196904.1, from coordinate 157,489,817 downwards.
ATCTTACAAAACCTCAGTACAAAACCACTGCCAGATATTGACATTGTCACAACTCACTGATCTTTTTCATTTCTACTTGTATTCATGTGTTTGCGTCATTCTGTGGGACTTTTAAAGGCAGTTGTGATTTTTTAAAAAAAACTACATGATATTGGTACAGTGACAGGCAGGTGGACCAATGGAATAGAATTGAAGACCCAGAAATGAACCCATATACCTATGGTCACTTGATCTTTGATAAAGGATCTAAAACCACCCAGTGGAAAAAGAAGACAGCATTTTCAACAAATTGTGCTGGCTCAACTGGCAGTTAGCATGTAGAAGAATGCAAATCAACCCATCCCTATCTCCTTGTACAAAGCTCAAGTCCAAGTGGATCAAGGACTCCACATAAAACCAGATACATTGAAACTAATAGAAAAGAAGGTGGGGAAGAGCCTTGAGCACATGGGCACAGGGGAAAATTTCCTGAACAGAACACCAATAGCTTATGCTCTAAGATCAAAAATTGACAAATGGGACCTCATAAAATTGCAAAGCTTCTGTAAGGCAAAGGACATTGTCAATAGCACAAACTGCAACAAACAGACTGGGAAAAGAACTTTACCAATTCTATATCTCATAGAGGGCTAGTATCCAATATATACAAAGAACTCAAGAAGTTAGAGTCCAGAGAACAAAATAATCTTATTAAAAAATTGAGTATAGAGCTAAACAAAGAATTCTCAACTGAGGAGTACTGAATGGCTGAGAAGCACCTAAAGAAATGGTCAACATCCTTAGTCATCAGGGAAATGCAAATCAAAACAAGCCTGATATAGCTGTCTCCTGAGAGGCTCTGACAGTACCCGACTAATACAGAAGTATAGGCTCACAGTCATCCATTGGACTGAGCACAGGGTCCCCAGTGAAGGAGCTAGAGAAAGAACCCAAAGAGCTGAAGGAGTTTACAGCCCCTTAGGAGAAATAACAATATGAACTAACTAGAATGCTCAGAGCTCCCAGGGACTAAACCACCAACCAAAGAGTACACATGATGGGACTCATGGCTCCAGCTGCATATGTACATCAGAGGATGGCCTATTCAGTCATCAATGGAAGGAGAAGCCCTTGGTCCTGTGAAAGTTCTATGCCCTAGTGTAGGGGAATGCCAGGGCCAGGAAGCAGGAGAGGGTGGGTTGGTGAGCAGGGGATGGGGAGGGGAACAGTTTTTTTTTTTCCAGAGGGGAAACCAGGAAAGAGGATATCATTTGAAATGTAAATAAAGAAATATCTAATAAAAAAATCCCCCCTCCAAAAAAAATAATAAAGTCAGTTTCTGGTTCACAGAAAAACTGAACAGAAAAATCTCTTATGCTCTTGCCTCTTCCCTTCTGGCAAATCCTCCCAATGCACTATCATCATGGCATACTACAGTGATACATGTCTGCAATTGACAGAACTGACATATCTTCATCATCTATGTTCCAGAGTCTTCACTGGCACACATTCTTTTTCACTTAAGTTATTTTTTGAGAATCTCATGCATTTACATTATTTCTACTGCTTCTTCCCTCCAACTCCTCCCATGTTCCTGCCACTTTCTTTCAAAATCATGACCTTGTTTTAAATTATGTTTACATATTCATATGAACGCACACACATGTGCACACACATACATGCATATGTACACACACACACACAGCACTGCTTATTTGTCAATGAATGTAGGGCTGACGCCACTTGTGACTGGATGACCTATCAGGGCCATATTCCTGGAAAAGACTGCTTTTCCTTCTCTCAACAGCCTGTGTTGTTGAAAGATTACTTTCTTGTGTCTTCTAGAGTGTAGTTTTACTCCTTATGTTGGTGTTTTCCATCTATTATCCTTTGTAGGGCTGGATTTGTGGAAAGATATTGTGTAAATTTGGTTTTGTCATGGAATATCTTGTTTTCTCCGTCTATGGCAATTGAGAGTTTTGCTGAGTATAGTAAGTAGCCTTGGCTGGCATTTGTGTTCTCGTAGGGTCTGTATGACATCTGCCCAGGATCTTCTAGCTTTCATAGTCTTTGGTGAGAAGTCTGGTGTAATTCTGATAGGCCTGCCTTTATATGTTACTTGACCATTTTTCCTTACTGCTTTTAAATTTCTTTATTTGTTTAGTGCATTTGGTGTTTTGATTATTATGTGACAATGGGAGGAAATTCTTTTCTGGTCCAGTCTATTTGGAGTTCTGTAGGCTTCTTGTATGTTCATGGGCATCTCTTTCTTTAGGTTAGGGAAGTTCTCTTCTATAATTGTGTTGAAGATATTTACTGGCCCTTTAAATTGGGAATCTTCTCTCTTCTATACCTATTATCCTTAGATTTGGTCTTCTCATTGCATCCTGGATTTCCTGGAAGCTTTTTTGCTTTTTGTGTTTTCTTTGACTGTTGTGTCAATGTTTTCTATGGTATCTTCTGCCCCTGAGATTCTCTCTCCTATCTCTTGTATTCTGTTGGCGATGCTTGCATCTATGACTCCTGATCTTATGTTTTCTAACTCCAGGGTTGTCTCCTTTTGTGATTTCTTTATTGTTTCTATTTCCATTTTTAGATCCTGGATGGTTTTATTCACTTCCTTTACCTGTTTGATTTTGTTTTCCTGAAATTCTTTAAGGGATTTTTCAGTTTCCTCTTTAAGGGCTGCTAGCTGTTTACCTGTGTTCTCCTATATTTCTTTGAGTGACTTATTTATGTCCCTCTTAAAGTCCTCTATCACCATTATGAAAAGTGATTTTAAATCTGAATCTTGCTTTTCCAGTATGATGATGTATCCAGGATTTGCTATGGTGGGAGAACTGGGTTTTGATTTTGCCAAATAACTTTGGTTTCTGTTGCTTATGCTCTTATGCTTGTCTCAACCATTTGGCTATCTCTAGTGCTAACTGCCCTGGCTATATCTGACTGAAGCTCATCCTTCTTGTGTTCTTGGTTATGGCAGAACTCCTCAGAATCAAGCTGTCTCTGTGATCCTGTGATCTTGAGATCCTGAATGTGTCAGAGCTCCTGGGACCCTGAGATCCTGGTGTGACCAAGCTCCTGGGATCATGTGATCCTGGGAGTATTAGAGCACCTGGGAGAGGAGCTTCCTCTGGCTATATGGGACTGGGTGCAGAGTTTGCACCCAAGGTCTGCTCAGGGCACTGGCCCAGACCAGAAGGAACCCATTCCAGTGGTCTGCTAGAGTTCCTGCATGCCTGGGTCCTGTTGGTTCTCTTTACTCTCAGTGTTGGGATGAATGTTGTGTCCTCCTCACCTATGATCCTGTGATCCTGGGCGTGGTAGAGTGCCTGAGAATGGTGCTTCCTCTGGGTGTTGTGGCACTGGCTGCAGAGTTTGCACCCAAGTTCTGCTCAAGGTACCAGCCAAGACTGAAAGGTAACATTCATTCTTGAGAGTGTATATTCTATGTACTTTTGAGATCTATGTGCCCATCCTTTGGAATAGTTTCATGGCTCTAAATGTCCTCATCCAATTCATCCTTCTCCCCCCAACTCCTGTAACACCAACATTTATGGTCCCCATACTTTTGTGTTTTCCAGAATGTCATTAAGTTGAGCTCTACAGTATTTACCGATTCTAGCTTCTTATACTTAGAAGTCTATGTGTAAGATTCCTCTATGTCTTCTGTGACTTTATAGCTCATGATCCTTTCTGCTGAATGATATTCAAACATCTGGCTGTGCCACTGTGTGTGTATCCATTCACTGGCTGCAGACATTATTTTTGCTTTGGACCAGATATGAGGAAAGTGAATAAAGCTGCTACAAAGGTAAGCACCTCCTTTTGTATGGACATGTTTTCAACTCCTTTAGATTAATACTTAGGACCACAATTACTAGTTTCAATTTTAGATTGTATGAACTTTTGTTATTAAGAATAAAGAGGAAGGTACTTCACACTGGTTGACATTGGCTTCCAACATTAGCATTTTGTATGCCCCCCAAGCCTCGTCAGAAGCTTGCTAGCTGTCATATTGTCATTGTTTCGGGTTGTGGCCATTTTAACAGTCCTGTTTAGTGATAGTTCATTGTTGTGCTGATTTGCAATTCCCTAGTGACATGATGTTGGGTATCTTTTCATATGCTTATGTGCCATCTGTATGTCATCTTTGGTGTATCCATTTAGTTTTCTTTTCTCATTTTAATTTGGTTGTTCATTTTCTTACTGTTGAGATTTAAGAACTCTTTGGGAAATTTTAATAGTCATCCTTTATCAAGTATATCCTTTGCAATTGGTTTGAGTTCAAAGCATTGTTAGCAATTATCTTCCAACACAGGCAAGTTACAGGAAGTTCTATCACCACAATATTTTCTAATAAATACAATTTACTGACCATATCCTACTGTCTCTTGATCCTCCCTTATGTCTTTCTCCCTACTACTTATTTTATTTTAAAAAATAAATGATGTTTATAAATGAAATTACAGTATATAATCTTAGGATACTGGCTTGCTTCCGTCAGGGTGTAATGCTCTCAATATTCAGCCACATTTTTAACTATATGTTTGTCACGTGTATTTCTTTCTACTGACGAGTAATGTACTATAAAATGGCTGTGCCATAGTTTGTAGAACCATTCCACCACTGAAGGACATATGAGTTAATTTGCATCTTTAGATATAACAAATAAAACTATAAATATTTATGACTTAGTGTTTTTCCCCCCACAGACATACATTTTCATTGCACTGGTACATTTGTCAGTATAGAGTAACTACATAATTACATGTTTAGTTTTATAAGGAATTTCAAAGGTATCTTGTAAGGATGTTATACCCTTTCACATTTCTAGCAGCAATGTATATGTGATCTGATTTCTCCTAATTCCCCTCCAAACTGCATGTTGCCATTACTTTACTTTTAGTCATGGTGATACCTCAAGATGATAGTTTACTGTAGTTTTATTTTGTGTTTACCTAGCAGCTAATAGTGTCAAATATGTCTGCCTGTGCTTAGCAGTCATCTGTATATTCTGCTCAATGAATGTCTGTTCCTGTATTTCCTTATTTTTATTTTGTATATAAATTACTTGCTAGATAGGTAATTTGTAAAATAGTCTGTGGCAGTTTTTAATTCTCACAGAGCCATTTGTATAACAAGCATTTAATTTTAATAAAGTTAAATGTATCATTTTAATGTATCCTGCATTTGGCAGAATAAGAAGCACTTACCTACTTTGCCATCTCTGCCTTTTAATTAGCATATTTAGAACATTTACATTTAGTGTAATGGCTCATATATTAGAGCTTACATGTATCACTTTGTTAGCTATTTTTTCATGTACCTCCCTTTCTCTTTTCTTGTCTTTGTATGTGTACTGAAGAATTTTCAGAATTTTTATTTTTAATAGTACTTTGGAGTATACCTCTTTATGTAGTTTTATAACTAGCTATCTTTGAGTTTATATCTATAAAAGGTCACAGGTATCTAAAATGATTTTGAAAGCAGGAAATAGAAGAGATCAATAAAGTTATTGAGGTTATTACAAGTTAGCGATGAATCCTTTTTCCTAAGCCAAACATCTAAGAACTTGCCTAAATGCTCTGTTCACATTCACCACTCCCTCTCCTTCCCACATCACAAAATCCACTGTGGCCCCTTTCTAGCCACTACCTTAAGCATCCATGGTAGATTCTGTTTACTTTTCTCCTTTCTCTTCTATTACCTTAGTTCAGACTGCTCTTATCTCTTCCAGTTATTAGTTTAACTTCCTAACTGATTTCTATTCTGCTAAGCTGTCTCTGCTCTAATTTCCTCTTAATAACTATGACAATATTGTTAAACTCAGCTTTTATCATGGTATATTTCAGATGACTAACTTCACAGCTTTGGTCTGGGGGTCGATGGCTTTCCTAAAACACAAAACTTGCAATGTTAGAACTGGTTGTTTCAGAGTACTATGTCAGCTGGTGACTCTGGTCTCATCAACCCTTCCAGTCCTTGTCCTCAGGAGATAGACTTGTATAGATTGGAAGGCTTGGTTACTGTTTCTCCTTCAGTTACAAGCCCATCTCCTATCCTTGTCTCAGTTTTGCTTGGGTACTTCTTCTTTTCACACTCAGATCCTCTATGGTGAACATTCCCCTATGTTCCTCTGTCTCACATATTTCACATTCTGGAGTCTTTATGATCTTTTATCAAGTCTCTTTCATCTACAACCTTGAAGATTTCTAAGACTGGTATTCCAGCTTGCTTTCTTTGCCCACCCAATCCCAATTCATTATAGAACTACCCATAGTACTTGCCCCTTCTGGCTACTTTAATGTCCTTAAGAGCAAGATCTGTGAAGTAGTTTGTCAACTTTCCAGACAGTCTGAGTTCTGACAGTCCCTCGAACCAACCAACCAACCAAACAAACAAACAAAATCTACCACTGCCCCCTCCAAAACAACAACAAAAACCCCACTTAAATCCAGGATAACGAATTTTATGAGACATATTTGAGATCTTAATAGGCAAATTGTTTCCAAAACATTTGATCTCCAAGTTACCAATATGTTTTAGAACCACAGGAGAAATTAAAATTTAAATATTGATACTTTAAACTACATTTTACAATGTTTGCTTTTACTGGTTCTGTTGAAATTCAGTTATCAGAAACAAAAGAAATGTTAATCATTTATTCATTAGAGCACTGTGTTCTTTCCAGGATTTTTGAAGTGCTCTTTCTGGTCACTTAAGAATACTGCTGGGGAAACGTTTCTAGGGAGAAGAGCCATACTTTCCTCATGGCACCACGAGTTCCATTCGTTAGCATCTGAGATGACCACTGCCTTCAATTTCTCTGAGGCTCCAGAGATTAACAAAACCAAAGTTTCCCTTTTTATCTTCCATGAAACTGCAACTCAACCCACAGTGCTCATATATCTCCAAGAAGTGGCCCCAAAACAGTGTCTGCAGAAATCTTCACATCCAGGTTTTACATTTTTGCACAAGGGTGGGTGAGGGATTCCGCACAGGATTCAGGACTCAAAACATGCTGACATGCAGTATGAGGATAGAGATGGAAACATTATAAAAAGTTATATCACCACAGGAAAAAAAAAATCAAAGAACATGATACTGCTCCTCCAGGAGACAAGCCATCGGGCCAGGCTGCCTCTATCTTACTATCAAAAGCAGGAAAGTCCTGAGATTCTTTGAGATTCTCTTAAAGCAACATAGAAAAAATTTCCCATCCAGGAACAACTAGCTGCCTTGATTTTAATCTGGCTCCTATTTTCATTCACTGACATCTTGGGGTTAATAATTAAAGTTGAAAAAGATCAGAGGAAGAAATGTCAGTGGTGATACACAGTGAGCATCTTGAATTTTCCAAGGAATGATTTTCACAAGAACCACAAGATGGCATTGTCTGCTGTGGGACTGAGTTCTGACATAGCAAGAAGACTGTGTAAGAGCAGAGACTAGAGGCCAAATTGTTTCCTATCCCTCATTTTATGTCAAAGGCCAGCCTTCCACATCTGTCCTGGTCATTGTGCTCTGTGGTCTTGTTGTGCCTTGGTAGGAAAGAAGCAAAGTGACTAGGCCAGGGGATAGGCAGCCTGGAGAAGGTGCTAGCAGGCTGTGTAAACTAGCCACCAGAGCAGTGGTAGGTGGGAAGGTAGCTGCTTTGACTGGCTAGTACCCTGGACAGAAAGATGGTGTGCGCTTACTCAATGAAAAAGGGGATTTAGATCTGATGAGGTTATAGTTCAAACAATCCTGATATTTTGTTCAAACTAATCAACTGTTGTTATCTTTTATTCTTTCCATTTTGATATCACATATCCACACACACACAGATAATTTTAGAGCTCTCATAGTGTGTGTAAGATGGAAGGGTGCCTTTCACATCAAGTCTGTGAGCAGGGTACCATCACAGAAGACAAATGGAACAAATCTATTGCAAGTCCCTTGTACTAGGGTAAAAGTTGCTCATGTGAATCCCCAGCAATCTCAAGTACAGGGGTAGAGATTCAGGAACCAAGGCTCACAAGGTTAGGGAAGTACTCTAAGATCAATCACAAAGGGGCGCTCTATGATTTAGCCTCAGGCTACAATTCTAAGCCTCATGGACTTTGCCCTGTACCATGCTATTCTCAGACACTAGCCAGTGGAACAAAGCTAGTCTGTGAGTTCTCTCTTCTGCTACAGCATGCCTCTCTGTATCAGGACAATTGGCTGCACGTGCCTACTTCCTTCACAAGCAGCACCACTGGCACTCCATATTTCTGTTCTCTAATGTTCTGGTTAAGGTATCTAAGCAAAAGAATACAGGCCATAGTTGAATAAGCTCCTTTTGAAACTCAGTGAACCAGAAGTGGGTTTGCATTGATAATGTAATAGAAACTTTTGGATATGATTTATTAGTTTTCCAGTTTACTCCATATCTTATGCATGTTCTGTGTCATGTATAACAAAGCTGACCTTACCTTGAGAACCTAGAGATGAGGAGAAGATAGCAGTCCGAGATGCCTGATGAATAAGATATGATGCTTATCCTTAAGATACTTAGAAACAATTACTTTTCTAAGTGTTATGAAAGAGATAGGCAGTGGAAATCAAGTGAACACAGAGAGTATTCACTACATCTCCTAGACTCAGTGTGGGCTGGGTACTTTCCTGGTTAAGGAACTCATCAGGCTTATCTTGAAGGATAAACTAAAGGGGAAGGAATTGGCTGCTCTGTCTTTCCCTGACTTCCTATACTTCACTGAACAGCTTCTCAGTAGAAGATCTACCAAGGCTCGATCAGGTAATTATTCTAAAGGCACAAGGGTCTATCTCCGTCTCCCCTTCCTCCAGAGGTGCTTTATTCCTTTTCCCTGAGAGACTCCCTACTAAAGATTCCATTATCTAGGCTCTGTCCACTTTAGCATTAACTGGGCTTGGTCAATATGGAAGGAGGTAATCTCACCAGCAACTGCAGACAAGAGCAGTAATTATGACATACATTTTAGTTGTGCCTCATGCTAACCCTACCTATGACTATGGCTTCTGTTGGTGGCACTGACCTTACCTATAGCTGTCAAGTAGATGCTAGGAAACCCATTGGCACTCACTTTCTGTTGGCATTGCATGCCACAATGGCTCCTGTGTGTGTGTGTGTGTTTAACCAGAAAGGAGACCAGTGTAGGTGAGGAGAAATGAATGAAAGAAAGATAGCATATATGGGGATGGGGGGTGGAAGGGTGGAAGGAGAATCACAAACTGTGATATATTTGGGAAACTTCCTATAGGAAACTTGACAATATGTACAATGAACACATACCAATTTTAAAAGAATGTAAACAAGAATAAGATGCAATTAATCTGGTAGAAAAGATAATGCAGAATGTTCCTACCCAAGTTGTTCTTGGTTGTGGTGGTTCATCACAGCAATAGAAAGCCAAACTGAGACACCTAGTAATCCATACTAGGTTCCTGTGTAAACAGGAACCAAGGCTTCCAAGATAAACTGATAAATTTATCTCTCTTGATAAATTTAAGAATTTTCAGATTAGCTTTTTATATTACCCATACATAGATTACTAACACATATAAGAATTTTACTTTTTACTTTTCAATTTTATTTATTTATTAATTTAAGATAGGATCTTGCTTTGTAGCCAAGATTAGACCCAAACTTATGAGTTTTCTGCCTCAGCCTCCTGAGGGCTCAGATTGCGTGCATGGCACCACACTGACTACCATCTCACTCTTGAATGTAAAACTTTCAAGTCATTTAATCTGCAAATCAATGAAATAAATTTTGGGGCCCATGGAGTTGGCTAACTCAGACTCAGATCATCTCTGTACATTTTCAGATCTCCAGCTTCTTTAATCTAAAGAGTCTTCTTGGTGATGCCAACGTTCTGTTGATCTACTCTCTTCCGTAGCACTACACGACTACACATGCTAACAAGTGAAAACACTATATGTTAAGTGCTATTATACAAAGTCACCCCACTTCTCCCAAATAGCAAGTTCCTTTGGCTTCTGAACCATGCTTGATTAATCTGCTAAAATCATGGACAGACAACCTTTTACTTACTGACTAAATTAAAAGCAATAGAGATTCAAGTGGATCTACTCAATATTATTACTTTAACATTCGAAGCATTAAGTTTGGCCCATCATACAACTCCCCAAAGAGAATATCATGACATGGACTTTCAATAACTCAGGAAGAATATCCTTCATCCGCCTGTGAATTGGGCAAAGGCATAATTAGCTTAACGAGGGAGGCAGTAAGTCTGCTGTTCATTGGGAATACTTAGAGAGGGCCTACAAGAGCCAGGTAACAACGTCTTGTGGGAAGTTTAAATCTTCGATAATGAGCTGAAGTATTTGTCCTTCAATATTCTTTCCAGCTGGGAATCTCCTAAGTCTCTGCCCATTTGTAACAGGGCTAGATCACCAGTCAGTTAATAATTTGCTCACTAGTGGAAACTGGATGAAATTGGAAGAAATACATTAGTGGTTTTTGAGGAAGTCATACAAGAAGAGAGAAACCACCTGACCTGGGTCGTTCCACCTGTCTGCATGAAGCTAAGGGAATGTCTTGCAAATCCCATGCCAATGGCAACAGGAATATTCTAATAACTAAGCCAACAAGCCTAACAGTATTATCCTCTGTTACCCAGGGACACAGAGCTCAGGTGACCAGCCACTCAGAACAAAGCAGGTGGATTGTGTGTCTCAGGACTACTGAGTTATAGTTAAGGCATCCAAACAGCCCAGTGTTCTCAGGACGGTCTTCAGTTCTATCTGCTTCCCTGGTGCACCAATTATTTGACCCCATTTCGGTTCCTCCGACTCCCCAGTTTTCAAAGAATACAGTAATTCTAGCTAAATTACATGCCTCTAAAATCCCTCTTCAGATTACTGAAATTGCCAATGTTTTGTCAAGGGGTGGGAGCTGGGTTCCACCCAGGCTATGTCACAGACAGAAGGAAACATTCTCCCATATCCCATGGGGGTTTTCTCCTCTACCTCACAACTCCAAGTATTACTATATTGAGAAAATTTCTCAAGTAGTTGTGCCGAGTTCTAAGCCACCCCCCCCGACACACACACACATACATTGAGCAAGTACTTCCTGCCTGTCCTGTTGTCAGCAGCACTCTCACCTCCTTTGGAGCATCTCAAATTCAAAATAATTGCAATGAGAAAATGCCATAAAATGCCCCCATAGTCTGTATCTTTCAGAGTAACAACTCATGTGGATATTGTAATTAAATGTTCACATCATGTGTTAATGTCATACTTCGACTTATAATAATTCATACAAAGTTTCCAACCTTATCATCGAGGAACTGAGTAGCTCTGCTGAATCAAAATATTCTATGCTAAATCTCATGCCATTATGAAAGATTCCCACTGTCACTCTGGTGCCAATGGCAATTGTCTTTCCAATAAGTATTTATATGACAAGGAGGTTTGAATGGGAAAGTGTGTGGATATTTGAAATCCACATCTTTCCGTCTCTGAGACATACTGAATATCATCCTAAAAGAAGGGTCATAACATCTTACTACATAGCCAAAGTTTTATCATGGCTATAGCTGCAAGTATGTGAAAATATCTACTATGATAATGTAAATAATCTTAGTGCCCACACTGCAACACGTTATTTGATGAAACCCTGGTAACCTTTGAAGACTCATTAGAGATTGAGTTCACTTGCTTTTGCATGGGTGTTGGTGAACTCAGCATCAATGGAGAGCTGCCTGAGGTAAAAAAAAAAAAACAAAAAAAAAAAAAACACAATAGTTAATATTCCTGGAATGTCACACTCCATACTGAAATTGTGTTCCAGTGTTCAACAAAAATATAGAACACACATGTGTGCATGCTGCATAGGGCACACACACACACAGTGCACAAACACATTGACAAAACCAGCACCTGCATTTTAACAATGTATTGGGTGGCTCTTATGTATTTTAAATACTAGGCTAGTGTGCTCCTTTATCCACACCCTAAAGATCTTGATATAGACTTAAACTTTTCCACTGCAACATTTAAATGACAGGAATGATCCAAATGTATAACAAACACAGCGGAAGGAACCCCTACCATTCAATTTCCTTGCTCAGCCTATGCAAAATCTCTCCATGCCCTGGCCATTTTCTAGGACCAAGCAACCTGAAGCATTACACTGCAACTTATAGCTTCACAGTTATCCCTTATTCCAAGAAATACCCACGGGCCTTTATCTAGAAAGATACCCTTGGCCCTTGCTGGATGACCATTGTCCTACCCTCCCTCTCCCTTCCAAATATTTGTAAAGTGCTCTCAGGAAAGCGAAACCTAGTTCAGTAGTTTTCACACAACTTTCCCTGAAGCTTTCCAAGAGCATCGAATGCAACTGACACCACTGTGAAGTCCGCAGTTGTTTGTTCCGAGGTCAGCCAAGGCTATTGTTACCTGACATGTCAGCAGCTGTTCCTGACTAATGCAAATTGTCACTGGGATCTGGACTTAGTATATACAAGTGAAATGAATCTGCCCTTTGGATTGGCATGGAACAAAAGTGTTTCCCTCTTTGCTCTCCCCTGCCAACTCCAGGCCCCAGTCACCTGACTATAGAGCCGTGGTCACCAGGCTCATTTTTCTTTATGCAATTCAGTCCTTTTTATGATTTCTCCCCTGAGGTTTTGCTCTATTACAGATTTTTATTTCTGCAAGCCCAGATTTGGGACCTCTGCAGACACAGTTAAGAGGCTAATCTGAGCTGAGCTAGATCCGATCTGTTACACTCACTCTGATCTAGCTGACCCCCTCCCTGATTTACCAGCTTGAAATCTTTGGCACTGTTTCACATCATGTCTCTGGCAGAGAGCTCCCCTGTTTATAATGATTTCAAAGGTTGCTATGTTTTAATTACAAATGATATGGCTAAATCGTAAGGTGCTACAAAACTAAATGCATACACTAAATTTGATAGATATTTTCCCTCCTGGCGTTATAAAATAGAAACATAAGTAATGTAAAGCATTATTTTCAACCTTTGGGGGACATGAACTAAAAAATACACCACATATGCTAGAATTCTTGTTTTAAGGTGTTGGACCCTGAAGACAGCAGCTGTTTTTTTTGGATATCCTTATATTCTTCCTGCCATGATAGATTCAGATTGCTATCTGCTGACAGAGAAGTGCATGGTTATTCTACACTAGAGACCTGGACCTACTGGCTGCTCACCAGTCTGAGGCTGCTGGGGTTGTGAGGAACTGTCATACTTTGGTTGCTAAAAGCTCTAACGGATGGTAGCAATCCTGCCTTGAAGGCAAAGATGACTTCCCATTGGAAAATCCCTTGAACCTAAGGGGAAACTTGTCATGCCTCTAAGGTCCCAAAGTTTGTCTTAGATTTTAGACCACCTGCTTATCAGAAACTGGTTTAATGATGATTGCAGGTACATACTGATAAGGATTGAATATGAACAGGCCTGAAATCTAACAGACACTCAGGGCTCCTTTGACAAAGTCAAACAGTCTTGACCACAGATGAGTTTCATTTTTCATTGCACCAAGTACTATGCCAGCTCATTGGTGTTTGGATTCTGATTAGTGCATTAGAAGCCTAATAGGAAGCCCCATGGACCTGCCCAGTACCAGAGATTTAGATGGTCATAGAGTCTTATCTTCAAAGAGTGTCAGTCCCAGAGACAAACATTGTTGGAGCTCTGGGTCTCAAGAGCTCTGAGGTAGATATGTGCGACATATCAAGCTACTGGGAAAAGGGGCCATCCTCATCTTTCGGATGGTAAATACTTATTCTACAAACCTCATGCCTTATGGCGTCTTGAGCTGTAGATGTTGCATGTGAGGGCTGAAGTCAGAACAAAACCAGGATTCCTTCCCTCTCTCCTGGTGGGGAAAGTCATAAATCAGATTAAAAACCAGGAATACCTTAGTTTACCAAATGACTTTCCCTATTTCTCTCATCAGAGATCTCCTCCAGAGATCTAAGAGATATCTGGTGACAGAGATCCTACTACATAAATGTTCCATGCTTATGGATCTGCTTTGTCAAAATGTCTGGATGTCTCTAGAAGAGGAAAAAAAAAAACATTCTCTGTGTTAACCACACATACAAATGTTTTTGAGTCCACCTCCCTAACGAACTTCAAAGAACGCCTTTGTTTAGCAGTTAGCCATCAGTATTTTTCCACTTGGCCTTTAAAAATCACTCTGGCCATGAAGATACTGGCAAAAGGTGGCCGAGGGCACCCTCTACATGGCTTTCATCTCACTGAAGGTACACCCCAGCTTTCCACTTCAGAGTCTCAGAGACAGAAGCACTGGGAGAAGCCTGATGGATTGCACTCTTGGCTCTGAAGGACCAGCCCATGCATCAATGTCTCCCAAGGCTTCTGGGAGTTTTGAAGAGGTGTCTTATGAAGAGGTGATGCCACCAGAGGGGAACAGATGTTTGTTTGGTTTATTTTCTGACTATCCCTTTCAAGATGCCACTGTGGCCACGGATGCTTGCTTACAGTGTAGCCCACCCTTTCCACTGGGCTCTGAATAAAAATTATAAGCATTGTGGATCCTCCGCTCCTCTCCTCTCCTCTCCTCCTCCTCCTTTTCCTTCCCCTCCCCTCCCCCTCCCACCCTTTTCTCTGTTTTAGAACCCTCATCTGTGATTCTTAGGTGTGCACAGCTAAACTGCCATTTCCTCCTCTGAGGATTCTTCTTCCTCACCATATAAGCGGGTAAGTCCCAAGTATCTGTGTATACGTTGAGCTTTCTCTAAGGTCAGCACCCACATAGAAATAAGATTAGAAGCTATGCTGATGGTTTTCTCCCAGTCTCCCTAAGCAATCATGTATTCTTCCTATGCCTTCAACAAAATACAGTTAATAACAGAAAAAAAAGAAAATCAAAACTTTTTCTGCTCTGCATATTTTCTATTTGAAAAAACAAATTTTAATTAAAGGAAGATGTGGCATCAAGTGGAAACTTTAGTGACAATATAAATAATTGGACTCTTTTTAATGCTTCAGGGTATCATGGTAATTAGCCGATTTCAAATCCTGTGGTGTTATTTACTTAATCAGATGTGCTAACTACTCATGTTCATCAGAACATGCCACCTTCTCCTTCCTTTTTGAATATCAGTTATAATGAAGATAAAGATGAAGAAAGATAGGATAAAAAAGCATGAAGAATTTTTTTTTTTTT
>NW_022196904.1:157462831-157474628 GCF_008632895.1 Mastomys coucha | reverse complement strand
TTTTTTTTTGCTGTTATGCCATGGATAAAAATTAAATAAGACATGCTACAAAAATGTGAATATATATGTATGTATAATATTATATTGTGTTCACTTCTCTGACCTACAGGGTGAAATAACTGACCTGTGCTCAGTGGAACTGTTAAGTTATGGAACACAGCCTGTGAGTATCTTTAGATAAAAGAACATTATTATAACATGAGGCTTTCAAAGTTTGATGCCCAGAAGGACAAAACTCCAGTACTTCTTCCCCCGGGAATTGTTAGAAATGAGAATTCCCAGTCCTCACCATAGGCCTGCTGGGTGAGCCCTGGGAATGGGGACCAGAGTCTGAATCAGAGAACTGAACAGGGGGATTCTGAAGGCTGCACACTAAAAGCACAGGCAACTCTGGGATACAGTATTTCCTGTACGGCCACTAGGTGGCTCTGTTGCTCGGGACAGACTGGTATTCAGAAGGGGAGCAGGGGAGCAGATCATAGAACTGATGCTGCTCTAAGGTAGATGAGGCTGTCTCTTACTTGTTGCTTCAGTTTCTTTTCAAGGAAACATCTACTTGTCCTAACGTTCCAAGGACATTTGCAGAACTCCACTAGGGTTTTACTGGCAAATATGGGGATCTGTATTAATGTGCAGGCAATTTAATGTTTTCTATACTGAATTGCCAAATATTACTCTGGTTACCTAAAACCTACATTTACTCCTTCCTTGACTCAGGACCTATGAATTGTCTCAGATGCATGGCATCACATTGCTGGGAAAATCACCATTTATCCTTTTACCCAATCTTGAATTCTACTGCATTTTCTAACCCATTCTCATTTTTTTTTTTACTCACTCTGCAGACCAGGCTGGCCTTGAACTCAAAAATCTACCTGCTTCTACCTCCCAAGTGCTGAGATTAAAGGCGTGCACCACCACTGCCCAGCTCATTCTCACCCTTTATCTACTTTCCAACTCCTTGGGTCTACTTTGAACTTCCTTCGGCTCCAATCCCATCAGCCTTTTTGGGTTGGACTTATATTGAACCTCTGCCATCTTTCATGTCATCTTCTAGATTCAACCTTACCTTAAGTCCCAGGGCCCCATGCCTGCTCAGGTATTAGAGATATGGAAAGGCAGAGTCCACACCTTAAAAGGAAAACCAAGAAAGATGAGCAAACTAAAGGTGAGGTTCATTGCAGCAGACTTTGGGATAGATAGATTTTTGGATCTATACTCAGGGTACGTCCCAGTTCAAATGTTTCTCATAAAATGATTTAAATACTTCAAAGTAAAAACACTATAAAGGTTCATATCAATATTTTAAATCTCTCTCCTTTTGGTATCATCATTTTTATTTATTAAAAGAAAGTGTTTGTTTGTTTGTTTGTTTGTTTTTACCAGAGGGCTAAGTGAAGAACGATCTCTCTGTACATAGCCTGTGGGCTTTTCAGAAAGACCAAAGTTCTTGAAGGGTACTTATAACAGTTCGTGTGATCTTTATCATTCATTAATAATGGACATTCTCATCTCTAGCAGCTAAGATTTTCAGCCTTTATCAGAGATGACTATGCCTACAGTAATGAAACCCATACACATCTAAAGCTTCCCTCTTATTTCCTTTGCTTGGTTTCAATACTACTGGGTTAACCAATAGGCCAGCAGTTGGAGACATTTTTAGATTCAGAAATCAGAATCTTACAATAAATCATTTACTGTATAGGGGGTGTGACTAGCCACCCAGGGCTAGAGGAAACTGTATAAAATTTTAAGATATTATTTATTAAATCGAGAGAGAATCTAGGCACAGCAGAACTATGAGTCCTGCCCAGCTTAATAAATAAAGTGAAAATAAGACCATTGTTTCTCTTAAAGATTCTGTTTCAGAACTTAGCACTCAACAGAGAAGAATATACCTTGTAATTTCAGCAACCATGGAGGGGGAGCCACGACACGACTGAAGGCGGGGTGCTGATGCTAACTAAAAGCTGGTTTCCCAAGTAAGGGAGAGAGTTCTAGGCTGAACAGCTAGATACAAGTTGGAGCTTGGATATAAGCTCCCTCCAGAGTCAAGGCAGAACTCAATGCTTAGGGACAAACTATACTAATGGGACTTTGTTAAGCTCTTAGAAAAACTTACTGTGATTAAACAAAAAGGTTGGAAGTGACAAGATGTAGTTTTGCCTACCTACTTTGACACAGACTGGCCACCTCTTGAAAGAAGAAATTAGATCAGACTCTGTCAAATACTGGGACCAAAGAAGGGAAGCTCACTATGTAGACAAAGCTGACCTTTCAACACAGAGATCCACCAGCCTCTGCCTCCCAGGTGCTGGGATTAAAGGTGTGTGCCACCACCAACTAACTGTCACATTTCTAATCCAATGTATTGACTGTTAATAGAGTGGGAGGGGCAGTAAAACAAGAGAAGAGTAAGAATAGCCACAAAAGAAGATGTGCCTTATTTTGCCTGAAATTAAAGGTGATTTTTAACCCTACAGAATCATTATTGTTCAGAACATTAGGAATTAATAGGAAGAAAGAATCCTTCTCACATCATTGAAACATTTACCCAATTTCTCAACTCATAGTCTGGTTGTACAGACTTTGTCTGGTTTATACAGTTATCAAAGCCCTGGCTGCATGGCAGCAGGTGTCCTCGATGTTGCAGGTCATGTGGAAGCATAGTTCTAGAACATTTACAGCTTCTTGCTTAAGAGACTATGTTGCATTAACATAGGATGAGCCAGAGGTTGAATGACCCCCAAATAATGGCCCTCAGCCAACTTCAGGGAGAACTGAATAAACGTTGTGCTTTCTCTACTCCTCTCTAGTGAGAGAACTCAGTACAACCTGCCTCTATAACACGAGGTTCCAATTGTCCCACCTACTTCCTCTGGGACTTGAAGTCACTGCTGCATAGGGTGACTTCACACCTTTCAGGGACAGTCATACAAATAAATGATTCACACTGTATTGATATTCTGGTAAATATTGCTGCAGAAACTCAACCTAAGAAGTGTGGTATTGATGGGTACTCATGTTTAATATGAAAATGATTTCATTAAGGTCTGATATTTACTGACCAAATCTGGCTTGATATTGTACAGTATTCTTAAGTTGCCAAGACACAGTGTTTTGAACCAAGTGAAATGGAATTGAATGGCTGTCACAGAGCCCGGGCAGCTGCCAAGGACTTTCACACTGGCATTTCTCCTGCTATAGGCTCTTTCTTCAGAGAAAAAGGCTGCTCCTTCCACCATAAAGAAAAAGAAAACTGGACTTCCAAAGACCCCGTTAATGGCAAGTAAATGAAATATGAGCATGCCGATATTTCTTCTTATATAGTATTTGATATGAACAAAACCCCAGAATATTGAAAGGGGTTTAGAGAACCACAGAAGATCTAAGGCCATAATTAACAATGAGAGAACTCATTAACTCAGAAGGAATTTCAATATATGTTATTTACACTCGCAAAGAACAAAGAGAGACTAATATATTAACAAGCTTTAGAATCTCCTTTCTCAAAAATCTATATAAATGAGGAGGGGGGAGGAAAAAAAACTAATTTTTACACCTATTTTAAATTTTGGTTTAAACATTTGTCCCAGAAAGCATTTTGGCAAGAAATACACATTTCCCAGCTGCCTCTGAGAGAGCAAGTTGCAATCTATTTTATAATATCCTTCACAACTAAATATTTCCTTGGGAAATTGCCTGGAAAGTTCATAACAACTAAGGATAAAATAACTTTTTGGTGAAATATCCACCTCTAAAAGCCAAGTCAAGACATTATAAGGATCAAATACAACTGCCAGATGCCAAGCTCTGTCCCTGAGTTTACCATCTAAGGGAAACATTTGTAGGATGGATTATTATGCACCAGGAGAGTGCTTGGACGAAACTAAGGATGCAGAGTCTGCCCCATCCAAATCATCTCCTCAGGTGCCAAGACTGTGTGAACAAGCCTGGGTTCTTTACCTGCTAGGGAACATCTGAGATATCTTAGAACATGTGAACCCATAACTGAGCAAGACAGTCTCCAGGAAGCAGAGAGAGTCTTCCTACATCACCACAAAAGAAGATTCCAGGGACAGAGGATAGGCAAAACAACTGCACTTGCTCAGAACAACTTCTAAATAATAAACAGGCAGACAAACAAACAAACAAACAAAAACATAAGATACTTTCTGGTAGCAGAATACCAAGCAAATATTGAGGACGAAGCAGGATAGAAGGTACATCACAAACTTGGCAACTGAAAGAGTGAAGAGCAGAGGGCATGGTTCACACTGGATGCTCTGTTACCATCACAGTAAGAAATAATCACAAACACATTTGCCAACAGCTAAGTTTGCCTTATTCTCACCTTTCAGAAATTAAAAGCTCTAGCTGGGCTTGATTGTTTTCATAATTGATTATGCCTGATATTTCATGCCTAATGTATTGTCTCCCCAGCTTGTCAATTCAAATATCCAGCTTGAAGTAGTCAACTGACAACGGATTTCTAAAACTCAACTTTTCCAGGGGTGATTGTAGAGTCTGGTTTTAGGTTGTTTTTCTCCAAACAAAAAAAAGAGGATCTTCGGGGTGAGTGGGCTACCAGAGAGCTCAGGAGGAAGTACTTGAAGTTCCAGCTTATTTCAAAAGCACAGGTAGCTGAACCCATGCACCTATGCTCCCCAGCACAGTCAGTAGGAGCAAAGAAAGGGGGCAGAGAGAGCGATGGTACACACTTTGGTAGGCAATTACGTAGAGTCAGTGGATGTTTACATTTATCAAATGCAGTCACTCTGCTGAGGGCACTACACAGCCATTACTACTGGCAGAGTTAAGATTTAAATCTCCATCTTTATCCTGTGTCACAAAATCTCCTATTCACAGAACAGATGACTAGCTTGTGTTTTTCCTTCTCTCTCTTTGACATTACATGGGTGGAGATGGCACGGCTGCAAACCCTACGAGGTTGATAAGACATTGGTAACACAAAAGTTGGGCATAGACATTTCCCTTAAGGATCTGATGGGGTATATTTGACTGTATACCTGTTGCCACTAGACAGGATCTTAGAAGTTACACCTTTTGCTATTAAGTTGAGAAAAGTGGGTTCACAGACTAAGAGGCCATGAGGCACATCAGGTAAAGGAGCTAGACCTTCATTATAACATTGGGGTTCCTCTCCCTGCACTTTCTGTAGTTCCTCCTCTTAAATGTCTTAGAAGTACCCACTCAATACAAAATAACAAAGGAACAACCCACCCTCCTTGATTTAAAACCTAACGTAAGTAAAATGTAGGAGGAATCAGCTCCTCCAAAATCTCCTCAGACTCTTATCTCTGGGTCATGAACTCTGTCTTGGTCTCAGATTCTGTTGAGTTTGGACAGATTCCAAGGGTCACAGAACATGTGTGTGAAATGCATATGTTCACGTTCACTTGGCCATAACTCAGCTGAATGACTGCCCGAGACACACAAAGGCACACGTTGGTCCAGTCTGGTACATCCACTGCAGCGATTTATGAGACCGGAGAGGAGAAACCTTCTGGGGTGAGGTGGCTGTAGGGAGGGGCCTCTTGGTGGTTTCCAGCATCCTGGTCCTGTAGCAACCGCTTCCAACAGTTGACTGTCATCCATCTCAGCTCAGAAACATCGGACTTTCCATGCTTTCACTTAATCACAGCAACGGGTTAAGCAGAGGTTTTCCCCCAAGGAGAGAAAAATGAGTGTATGAGTTTGTGAGCATGCCAGACGGGTCAAGAAAAAGCTGAGGGCACTTTCAGATATCAGAGATCCAGCCACGTTGTCAGTGTTCTGTGGGTCCTAGCCAAGTTCCTTCTCTCTGAGCTTTCGTGAATGCATTTGTGAAATGGATGTGTTGAAAACAATCTAGAAGGATCTTTCTAGTCTAAAGGTCAGTCAAAATTGAAGATGCAGACCTACATTGCTGTAGCCTAGACAGTAAAAGAGCCCAGGAATCCACTGGTTCACAGGAGATGGGACAAAGAATAATAAAACCCCCTCTCTGCCTGGTTTAGATGCTTTTATGACTTAACCCATTTAATCCCATAACAACTCAATGAAGAGAACTTACCTCAGGGTTATCCTCATTTTACAGAATGGGAACTGCGACTTGGACAGAATAACTTTCCTCAGTCACAAGTTTAATTGAGAAAAGTACCATACCATGGGGACAGGGAAGACCCTAATAGAGGTACAATACCCTAATAGAATACAATGCATGAGTGATTTTCCCCAACATTATACATTGGCATATTAAACTCCAGTGTGATGATACCTTAAGAACAAAAATAACAACCCAGCTCCCTGCCCCCTATGGGATTACATATCAACAGACAACATTGTTTATCATACAGCAGCAACTCCTTAAAAGTCTCTCATTATGTTATCATAAGACTGTATTATTCTTGTCTCAAAAAGCCAAGGTCCTGAGTTTCATCCACAGAACTGAAGTAGAGGAAAGAGAAGGCAGATAAATACATTACCTTTCTTATTGAGAACACCAGGACTCAAACACAGGCCAGAAAGATGCAGAAGGTAGGTGACATGAGAATGGAGTGGCAATCAGCATTCATTAAGTCCTCAGATATAGACTGAATGAACCACAACAATGACCAGAATGACACAATAGCCCTAAAGATATAGCAGTGGCATTCATACCTATGAATATACCAACAGCTTTTCAGCTTGACTTAAGACCTCCTCAAGAGAGAAATCAGGTCTGGTAATGGAAACCTTGCCAATTACCAAAGCTAGTGAAATCATGGATCTTAGAGGAGAACCTATAACAGCCACTTCACTGAACCAGCACAATAGATAAACTACATCCTAAATACTTGTCCTTGTTCCCATAAATATGTGTAGTCCTCATCTCACATCAAGGAGACTTTTCTGTGCAACATATGGAGATCATTACAGAAGGTCATAACCAATTAAAATAAAATGCAGAGTTGTAGAGCTGAGTTCCTATGGATGCTCTACAAAACAACCCTTGATCCTCAGCCTCAGAGAACATTGCAGAAGAGAAGCAGAATGATTATAACAGTCAGAGTTTCAGAAAGTTTGCTATGAGATGGTGTCTCCTTGGGATGTCAGAAGTAGACCTCAGAAAGTATCACTAATGTGATGTACTAAACATGAGAAAAACCAGGATGACAAGTGTAGACATGCTAATGTGGATGGGAAAAAGCCTAGGAGCCCTCAAGCTGTCTGTATACAAAATACAGACAACTAAGGAAATATAAAAGTGGGGAAAATTGTCTTCCCTGGAAGCACACAGAAGGGTAATATGATACAAATTGATCAGGTTATAGTTATATATTTTTTGTTTGTTTGTTTTTGTGAGACAGAGTTTCTCTGTGTAGCCCTGGCTGTCCTGGAACTCACTCTTTAGACCAGGCTGGCCTTGTACTCAGAAATCTGCCTGCCTTTGCCTCCCAAGTGCTGGGATTAAAGGGGTGTTCCACCACTGCCCTGCTATAGTTATAATTTTTTACATGTATATACATGTATGTATATAACAACAATTAACAGAACGAGAGACCATGCATTTGAAAGAGAACAAAGAGGAGAATATAGAAGAGTTAGGAGGGATGAAAGAGAAGGGTGAAGAATGTAATTACAATTTTAGAGACTAAAAAAAGTATTTTTTTTAATTCCTCATTATGAAATTAGGTAAACAAATAAGAGAACCATGTTCGATTGACTAAAACTCTACTTATCCAGAAGTAGCAAAACCAGGATATGAGTAGACAGGACTTATGTTACAATTTAAGCAGTTTTTTTCTCAGTTTTAAGATTTTTTTTTCTTTGCAAGATCCCTCCACAAACCTCACAGAAATATATCTGAGGATACATCCAAAATTTGGGCACATTATAGCCACATTTCTTGGCTGCAGACTGAGGGAGAAACTTATTATATGTTATACATTTTAATACCTCTATTGGTATATAATCACCTATTTAATATGTAGAACTCAACAGGTTTGAGTTCATGTATACACTGCAGAATGTTTGGGACATCTTAATAATAACCCTAACAAAGTAACTCCATAACCACTGACAACCAGACGCTTCCCCCCCCAAGTCATGGGAACCAATAACTTATTTTGTATGTTTTCCTACTATGAACATTTTATATAAATGTGGTCCATTGGAATTGACTTCTTTCACTAAAGATGAAATTTTCAAGATTTAGTCATGCTGCAATTGGATTAACATCTCACATGTTTCTGCTTCTAAAATGACAGACAGAGTATACATTTGACTTACCCATTCATAAATTCACAAACATTTGATCTGGTCCTACTTTTTAATCATTACAACATAGAATATGATCCTATAAGGCACTGTCCATGTTTTGTGTTTGGATGTGTCTTTGTCATTCTTAGCTAAATGAGCAGAAGACTGGCTCTTAGGGCTATTCTACATTAAACATTAAGAGTATCACCAACGTTTCCCAATGGCTATTCTTCATCTCAGTTGATAACGTATTGTTCCCCTCACCACATGCTATTCCTATTTAAATGATGATCATCTGAGTGTAGTTAGTGCATACATACTAGCATGTATGACAGGATTTCCCCTTGTCATCATTTCTACAAAATGGAGAAGCTACAACTTACAGGAAATCTACAACCATTCTAAGGACCCAAATCCTCTCTTATTTTATTGAGTTATATAAATCTCTTAAAAATTTTAGATCCTAATTTCTAATCATATGCACACTTTACAACAATTTTCCCCTTTTGGAAGTTGTGTATTCATTTTCTTGATAGTGCCATTTACCATAGAAAAG
The DNA here is from genome assembly GCF_008632895.1 of Mastomys coucha. NCBI lineage: Eukaryota > Metazoa > Chordata > Mammalia > Rodentia > Muridae > Mastomys > Mastomys coucha. The sequence continues at coordinate 157,465,828 of NW_022196904.1, read as the reverse complement.
TCTGTTTAATTTTATCTGAGCTCAAATGTTGTTGATTTTTCTTTATTTTTACATGTTTTTAAGCTAACAAACCTTTGCCAAGTTAAAGGCATACACCTAATTTTTTCCTTCAAATTTCAGTTTTACTTCCTACAATAGGTTCATAATCCATCATTTGATTTGTTTTAATATTTAGGAAAGTGGTCCTATCCATTCATTTGCATTTGGTACCCATTGCCCTAGGACTTCTAACCTTTGTTCTATGGAATTATCTTGATAGTCTCATCAAAAATTAACTCACAGCACTGGGGAAAGGGGTCCTACAATATAGCACTTCCAAGCAAGCTTGAGCTTGGATACCACTGCACATGTAAAACTTAAGCAAGGTTCAAGGAAGATAAATGAGTAATGCTTTCAAGAACTCACTAGAAAGCCAGCCTAGCTGAACTAGTGAGTTCACTGAGAGATTCTGCCTCAAAAAAATAAGATGGGGAGCAATTAAGGAAGACACCCACCACTGACCTCAGCCTTCACGTGTATCCCATACAAATGAACACAGGCGTCAACAGATACATCACTCACAAACACACATAAACAACACACAAAATCTATTAATATAAAAGTGAGGATTTTGTTTCTAGTTTGATCTCCAGTTCTACCAAGTTTATTCCAAATGTTCTTCTAATTTTGCTTTTCTTTACAGCTCAAGAAAATCTCCTTCTATAAGCATCATTTTCTTCACTGCTCACCTGTTGATAGACCTCTAGATTGGCTCCATCTCTTAGGCTCTGTGAACCTTGCAGGGGAGAAACACATATGCTATGCTGACTTAGACTCCTTCAGGCAATACTCAGAGTTAGTATAGTTAAGTCATATGGTTGTTGTATTTTTTTAAAAGGAAAACCTGCATACTGATTCTCCCAGTTATCATTCTGTGCAGCTGCACCAGCTGGTGTCCATCCAGCCGCAAATAAGGGGTCTCGTTTCCCTACATCTTCAATAGTGTCTGCTGTCATTTGCTTTCCTGATGATTGTCCTTCTGACTGGTGTAAGACAGAATCCCAAATATTTAATTTACATCCCCCTGATAGCTAAGGATGTTGAACAGCTTTTCAGATATTTAACAGCCATTTGTCTTTCTTCCCTGGAGAACTGCTTATCTAGCTTATTCGCCCATTTACTGAATCAATGCTTTCTTTTAGATTGCTTTTAGTTCTATATAGATTATACATAAGAGTTCTCATCAGATGCATACTTGGGAAAGTTTTTCTTCAGATCTGTAGGCTGTCTCTTTGCTTTGCCAATGGTATGAAGACACTTTTTAATCTTATGCCATTACATTTTAATTTCATAGAATCACATGACTGGGATTACTCTGTGCTATTGCAATCCTTCTCAGAAAGTTCTTTGTCTAGATGCCTTCCACACTTTCAGGATTGTTGTTATTGTTGCTTTGGCTCTTACTAATGACTTTATCCATTTTTACAGTACTAGCATTCTGTTGTAATCTCACATTTAAGGTACATAGAATAGTTTATTGCTACTTGAGTACCCATACCAAGAGGAGCCTTAGAGTGCACAAACGAGATTGGTTGGCTATGAATTTGTATTTTAATGAGTAAACCTTGGTTTTAGGCACAGTGTACAAAATAATTATTTGCCTTTAGTCAATGGCACCTTTGTTCCAAAACACCACTCAAAGAAACGATTATTCTTATGAATGTATTAAAATGCCTCCTGATACATCATTAAGAGGAAGAAACTAACATGGATATAAAGTATATTCATGTACTTTGGGACTAGTTCCTAATTATTAGGATCTTGTTTTGTGGTTTGCTATGCATCAGTGGGAAACACTGCCCTTTTTCTTTGACATTTTGGTTTGACTTAGACCCCAACATGTTGCATCTTACAAACTCTAGCATTTCAAGGCAGATCAACTTCCTCTCCCTCCAAACTCTGCTGGTGTTTCTGTGTCTTACTTCCCTACCTACTTGTAAAAAGAATGGCAGAGAAAGAACTGTGAGTCCTTGATACCAAATTTGTAACTATCTAATCCCACAGAAGTCTGTATTTCTAAACCCATTCCTAAAGACTATACTGAAGAGAACACTGGCTTCTCAGACCAAGCCATTGTCTTCTTTTCTAGGCACACAGGTAGACCATGAATTCCAACATGGCTCGCCACAGAGCATGGCTTTACATATAACAGTGCTCTGGTTAATATAGTATGAATGGACACTTTATGTCTGTTCAAGGCTGTGTTCATAAATTTTTCATGAACTACAGTTCTCCTTTAAAACATCATGGCAATAACTCAGAGAACAGTCTGAAAGATGAGTGTGGAAAGAACATAAAACCTAAGGATAGGGAGGAGAACTGCAAAATGTTGACTTCTGGGTATGACATGGCTGTTGCACAAGTCAACTTCACAGCAGTTGTGGTTACCTGCACAAGACCGGCATAACATTAAGCCAGTCAAAATTCAAGAATAAGTAGGAAAAGAGATCCCTGAAGCTCACCCCTATCAGAGGTGCTAGTGGCAGTTGATAGCCTTTCGAAGAAAGGGGAATCACACTCCTTTGAGAATGTGGCTTCTGTAGTGGATGGCCCAACATCCATGCATATTATGGACAGCAGCAGTTAGACTCAGAGGGACATGAAGCTGGGAGAGAGTTAGGGTATGGAAAAGTAGGGGCAGCTAGAGGGTTGTAGTGGTGAATGAATATGATCAAGATATGCTCTAAAAGAGAGCTAACACCCACATATGAGAGAAAATATACAATATATGTTTTTATGAGTCTGGTTTTTATGAATCACTCAAGATATTTTTTTGGTAGATCCATCCATTACAATCCAAATCTTCACTGAGTTAAGTATTTACTAAGTGACCAGAGGGGTGGAGAAAATGTCCCAAGGAAGAGGAAATAAAATATAGAGTTATGGAGAGATGAAGGAAGCCGGCCCACAGCTTCACTTCATCCCGTGGGAGCTCCACGAACGGGGAACTCGAAGTCC
>NW_022196904.1:157440413-157455704 GCF_008632895.1 Mastomys coucha | reverse complement strand
CCCCAGCGAGCTAAGTCTCTGGTTTCGGTTTTGAGTTCTTTAGTGAGCCCAGCAGGGCTCCCACAGAGAGATAAAGAAGAAGCTATAATGGGAGAATTAAAAAGAATGTGTGGGAGAGAAAGGTAAATAAGGGGATATGGAGAGGAACAACAAGCATTAAAAGCCATTTTTTAAAAAACATGTGGAAAACTACTACTGCACAAGCATGCAAAAATGTATACATATATGGAAGGAACCTAAATGGAGTCACCAAATAATAGAGGAGACAATGCCCCAGTTAGACATCTTACACCACCAAGTAAAACCATAGCACTGGGAATGAGTTACATCTTGTTGAGTCATTGGCCAAAGTGACCCCATAGAATCCACCAAACATCATCAATTACTGCCAAGGCTGCTCTTCACACTTCTCTGTGTTTGAGGATAGTAGTAAGTGTTATCTTCAGCAATTAAGCTGGTACCCAACTGGAATCTTCACCCCCACGGACTAGTGTTCATGGTAACTGGAAGGTATTCTCTACACAACCAGAGAGGAATGTAATCAACAATATCACTCAACTACAAATCCTGTGACTTACCACAGTGACCTGCCTGCAAGATATACTGGTGTAATTTTAACCCAAATGTTATGAGAGTGACCCATTGGTTGGATTTAAGGTCCATTCATGAGATGGATCCCATATCTGACCCTGCTAAAATGGCCAAGAATCTGATACTAGATAGATATTGTACTAGAGGAAAACTAATCTATTATGCTGCTAAAGAAACAGAGCAACAAAATTACTCCTAATGACATGCTGCAATACCCAGAGATCATTCTCTCACCCAACCCATATTAGGGAGCTAACACAGTTGGACAATAAGCAGAGAGCAAGAGACTTTTGGAGCACTCAGCCCTAAATGGAATGACTTTATCAAACCCCTCCCCTCACTGAAAGTTCCTTATAGTCATGATAGCACTGTTTAATCCAATTCAATTCAGTTCATTTCTTCAACTAAATAAAGCCTCTCTGCATAGGAGACACGATGATGCAACCTCTGGGGGGAAAAAACAGAACTGTTTCAGGATCACAGACATTTATAAACATTGTATATAGAGAAGATCATGTTTAAATTTTAAAACCGCAATTCAGTGATCCTGTCCACTGGATTACTTGAGATATGTAATCTTAAACATTCATCAGTTTATGGACCATGGAATCATGCTAACACCTTCTAGAAACATCAATCATATTCATTGTCAGTTTTTAACTTGGTCCTAAGAAGGTATATAGGAGAAGAAACTGAATCTCCTAAGCCTAAGGAATGAGTAACTCACCTAAGGGCGTGCTTAAATAAATCCAAGAGCCTGTATTTAAATCTCATTATGTCTGACTCCAAAGTAAACATTCTTTCCACTTATGTCTCTAGACATAACTAATTGTCCACAAAAAAAATTAGATTATTACGACTTACACCTCCAGTTGGACATCAAGTTAAATAGCTCTGCATGCTTTGGAAACTAAAGTCTAATTTCACTCTTGTGTGGGTGAGGCTAGAAGATGGGCTTTAAAAAAATCCAAGTTCTCATCTCCTTTGAAAGCTGAGCACTTAGTTTTATTCAGTGTGCCCTGAACAATGGATTCCCAGACACAACTGACAAGTTTTGTTTCTGGTTATTCACTTGATACCTACCATTTGAAAACTGAAAACCGATATGTTGACTTCAGCTCATTAACAATGGCATCTACAATAAATATATGGTATGCCTGACAGATATCCTTTTTCAGTAACTGCTATAAAAATAAGCCTAACAGTTTGCAAATTCTCATGGAAAAAATTAATCATAGTGGATTAAAAAGAATCACTTTGTGATTTCCACAGGCATTCCTTCCAAAGGACGGGACTGCTCTCCAGCTTTCTCAGCGGTATAGAGGAAGAGAAACTAAACCTGAACACAGGTAAAGCAAACCGAAGAAGAAAGCTAACACAGAGACAAGAGGAACGGAGGGCTCCACCTGCCCCTGGAGAGAGGCACTGAGCTCTTGTCCTTGTAGAGAAATTTCAGGGACTTGAGAGGCCCCAGCTCATCTTTGAACCCATGTGGTAGGCTGTGGAGAGCAGGCAGTTACCCACCAAGGAGGATGAGACTCTCCAAAGGCCACACAGGGAGACAGCAAAGGATCAAAGGCTCTTCACAAGGCAGAGGTGGTTTCATGAAAATAGGACTAAGTTGGGGACAGAAAGAAAGGGGCACTTCAACCATGTTCACACTCTCCAGGATTGCTCTCCCATTTCCATTCCTTTAATAGCACTCAAAAGATTCTAAAAGATACTTAAAAGCATCTAACTCTTAAAATTTTCTGTGTGCTTTTCCCAAGGGAGGAAAGGAATTAGACATAGATTCCAAAGTGGCTGCTAACTCATAGAAGAATTACTGGTAAATCATTTATATCTTTTGAGGTCTCAATTACACCCTACAGTGAATTAGAAGATTGGACCAGATTGCTTTTCAAACATATTTTGAGAAACTTTTTCTTTCACCATTAGACTAAATGACTTTGAGAAGGCCAGAAAATAGTTCTCTAGGAATGACTAGCTCATGAGATTTTGTCAGCCAGGTTCCAAGTCAGTGCCCTCCCAGCTGACTGATAAAATTGTGCCTGAGTTCCATTTTGATCAAGACATCTGTTATCCCGAGAAATACCTTGGAAGGTAGTGCCCATTATGGTCTCCCTTTTGCCTTGTGTAACAGCCAAATTTGGTAAAGTAATCATAGAAGTTGAGGCTAGAGAAATGGCTCAGTGATTAAGAACACATAAAGTTCTTGCAGAGGCATGAAGTCCAATTCCTAGCACCCACATTGCGTGTCTCACCACTGTCTTTAATCCAGGTCCAGGATACATCCAATCTCTGGCCTCTGTAGGCATCTGCACTTGTATTCCGATACACACACACACACACACACACACACACACACACACAAACACACACACAGTTAAAAAAAACTTAAAACATATAATCATAGCCAGAGCAATATCAAAATTAATCATATCCTAAATATATATCCTAAATATAGTACATCATGTGGGACTGGGTTCTAAACAGAACAAACACAGAGGAAACCCTGGTAAAACTTAGGTAAAGTACTGAATTTAGTTTCTCGGTTTTGACCAATATTAATTATGTTAGCATTTGAGGATGTTAGACAAAGCAGATATGGAAACATCCTACTGTTTTTCAGTTTTTGACTTCAGGATGAAAAATGTAATTTAGATGACTGTCTCATTAAGCAAATGTGATGTATTTCAGTTGATGGGTCCATGAGGCATTTCTTTTAGAGTTTGTTAGCTCTTTTCCAACCTCCAGCAGATTTTCTTCCTTATATCTAGCCTTATCTACTTAAGCTATCTCCTGGTGGATTCTCTGGTGTCCCACCCATCCCTATGTGCCCCAGGATAGTGCCATGCATAGAGCAGAATGTATTCCATGCTATTTCCCAACTAAATAAAGAAGGGCAGAGGATAGGGCAAGTTGGTGTCACACACACACAATGATGTGCAATTTGAATGTGATGTGAGAGTGAATGAAATTACTATTTATAAAATAGTCCAACAAACTTGACTTCCCTGAGACTGTGTTGCCCCAATGTTCAGGCTCTGTATGGGAATGAGCAAAGAAATTGATCTGATATGAGAACAATGAAATCTTAGAGTCACTTTCGAAAATCTGTGTTACCCTTTACCATTCTGACCTTCATACACCTGAAAAAACAAGATAACTTAACCTTGTGAACTCTTCTGAAATCAAAGCTTCACTTGGCCTGTGAATGGGCTGCATCCTTGTAGCTGCTCCACATCCCCTCACTTATCTCTGTTTCCTAGTAGATGCCTCTTTACTGGATGGCGACAGCACGGGCATCATGGACTTCACTTCTCCAAGTTTCCAAGAAGCACAAAAAAAGAACAAGTTCATTTTGTCTTATAGATTTAGTGGAAATTCCTGGCTCCTTTCAAGGCCCTCTTAGTATCATTCAAATAAGGACAGGTAACAAGGCTTATTTTATGGCCATGCTTAGAAGCTCCTATGGTTTGTACCTAAGACATGGATGATGAAGTGGTTGAGGTATCACAGGGACTCATAATAATTTCTGTTATGATTATGATTAGGATTGTTATTGTTGTTATTATTATTATTATTGGGAGTAGTAGTAGTAGTATCCCCTGAATAAGAAGTTCATACTCACATGCCTTTGTCCATAATCACTAAAAAGGTTTTGTGTGCAGCTCAGCAACCATAGAGAGTATTTTATGATTTACTTATTTTCTATCTCTTCCCAACAAAATGTTAATTGTGCCTAATTGGCTTGATTTATGACCTAACAATGGCTTCAAATGTTTTGTGAAAATCCAAGAGAGACAAAGTTCTAAAATTTGACCCAGAAAAATTGATTTTTCAATTTAGTTCTGGAAATCCTTCACTAAACTGGAATCCTCTTAGCCTCTTCGCAAATCAGCTTTATTGTCTATAAAGTCAGAAAAAAATAAGCCTAACTTTGTAAGGTGGCTTTGAGAATTGCCCCAATAATGGAAATGTAAGCCCCAGGTACAAAACAGAATTCTAACGCTTCTTTTTTCCTTTGTCAATCTAAATGTGTCATTTTATGTTACACGTGTTGCCTCAAGAGAAATAATCTTAGGAACTCCTCCGAGCCCCATGTTTATAACTTGACGTGGTCCCCCTACCCCTGGTGTTCGACAGCAGCATGATGTTTGGCAGTGCAAACAGAACTGAAGCAAGAAGCACAGGCTTCAGTCCCTCCATGAGGAAGCTGTGCTTTACAGAATGGCCAGAGATCAGCATGCCGGCTCTGGGAGTGGAGTTCAGCTGCATGTCTAAGCCTAGTGAGCAAGGATGCAGGAATGATTTCCCTCCCCCAACTAGCCGGCTTGTCTGCATCTTCTCTATTTATTCATCCCTAGACATGCTAGACAACATGACGACCTGATGCGAGGTGTTAGCTCCATTCAGTCACACCTGTGCAAAGGCATTAGTTAATGTCTCATTGAAGGGTTCCACATGTTTCTTACCTCAAGTCGGCTTAGAGATGGCATTCTCACACGCTCCCCTAATCCTGGCTCCCATAAATCCTTTACAAGTCCTTTCCTTCATTGTCCTTCCTATCCATCAAGAGAGAAAGAACATCAGGTTGAGTGCATAGAAGGGAGGGGTGTTGGGGAGGAGCTGGGGGAGGAAAAGTAAAATGTTTCTAAATACACTGTGAAGTGTCAAAAAACAAAGTGAAAAACCTAATAAAAGAACTCAGTGAAGTCCTCTGGTGTGCGCAGTCCACCTTTTCCTGCAACACATCTACTAAAGAGCTGAGTTTTCAGCTTTCTCCACCCTCTGCATTTGGGAGTTGGGGAGGGATACATAGAGTAGGGGAGGGGATGGGTGGGAAGATGACAGGGCAGACAGTTCTGCACACAATGCGGATTTGAAAAGTGTGGGATAACTGCATGCAGGAAGGAATGGATGGGAGGGGTCATCCAATGCAATGAGCATAGGCTCTAAGAGCTACTGAGGTTAACCTTGTATGCTCCCACTTTTTTTTATTGGTTATTATATTTACTTATTTCAAATGTTATCCCCCTCCCCAGTTACCCCTCCACAAGCCCCCTATACCTTCCTCCCTCTACCTGCTTCTATGAGGGTAGTCCCCCACCCGCCCATCCACTCCTGCCTCAGTGGCCTATCCTGAATTATCAAGCCTCTACTGGACCAAGGGGCTCTTCTACCAGTAATGCCAGATAAGGCAATCCTCTGCCACATATCCAGCTGGAGCCATGAGTACACACTGTGTACTCTTTGGTTGGTGGTTTAGTCTCTGAGAGCTTTGAGGGGTCTGGTTAGTTGATATTGTTGTTCTTCCTATGAGGTTGCAAACCACTTCAGCTCCTACAGTCCTTGCCCTACCTTTCCCATTGAGGTCCCTGCGCTCAGTCCAATGTTTGGCTTTACATCCACATCAGTATTGGTCAGGCTCTGGCAGAGCCTGTCAGGAGACAGCTGTATCAGGCTCCTGTCAGCAAGCACTTCTTGGCATCTTCAATAGTGTCTGGTTTTGGTATCTATATGTGGGATGGATCCCCAGGTGGCTCAGTCTCTGCATGGCCTTTCCTTCAGTCTCTGCTCCACTCTTTGTTCCTGTATTTCCTTTAGACAGGAGCAATATCGGTTAAAATTTGGAGATGGATGGGTGGCCCTATCTCTCAACTCCAGGGGGGCATGCCTAACCTCTGGATATGGTCTCAATAGGTTGTCCCTCCCCTTTGTGGGATATTTCAGCTAATGTCATCCCCATGGGGTCCTGAGAGGCTCTTGCTTTCCTGGCATTTGGGAATTTTTGGTTGCTACACCCCCAATTCCTCATCCCCCATTGCTACACACCTCTGTTCAATTTCCTGACCCTCTGTATCTCCTCCATCTCCTCCCCTACCTGATTCTTCCCCTCTTTTTCCCCTTTCCCTCTTCTCTTCTTCCCAAGTCCCTCCCACTCTCTGCTTCCCTTGATTATTTTGTTCCCCCTTCTAAGTAGGACTGAAGCATCTATTCTTTGGTCTTCTTCCTCTTGAGCTTCATGTGGTTTGTGAGTTGATCATGGGTATTCTATGATCTTTGCCTAATATCCACTTATCAGTGAGTACATATCATGTGTGTTCTTTTGTGACTGAGTTACCTCACTCAGGATGATATTTTCTAGATCCATCCATTTGCCAGGAATTTCATAAAGTCATTGTTTTTAAATAGTTGAGTAGTATTCCATTGTGTAAATGTACCACATTTTCTGTATCCATTCCTCTGTTGAGGGACATCTAAGTTCTTTCCAGCTTCTGGCTATTATAAATAAGGCTGCTATGAACATAGTGGAGCATGTGTCCTTATTACATGTTGGAGCATCTTCTGGGTAGTATATGCCCAGGAAAGGTATAGCTGGGTCCTCAGGTTGTAAGTACTATGTCCAATTTTCTGAGGAACCACCACATTGATTTCCAGAGTGGTTATACCAGCTTGCAATGCCACCAGCAATGGAGGAGTGTTCCTCTTTCTCCACATCCTCACCAGCATCTGCTCTCACTTGACTTTTTGTTCTTAGCCATTCTGACTTACCAGAGTGAGGTAGAATCTCAGAGTCATTTTGATTTGCATTTCCTTGAAAACTCGAGATGTTGAACATTTCTTTAGGTGCTTCTCAGCAGTGATTGTTACTTCCTGTTATTTTTGTTGTTAGAGGTAGAATTATGTTTGTGTGGCTATCTTCTTTTGGGTTTGTTGAAAGATTACTTTCTTGCTTTTTCTAGGATGTAGTTTCCCTCCTTGTGTTGGTGGTTTCCATCTATTATCCTTTGTAGGTCTGTACTTGTGGCAAAATACTGTGTAAATTTTGTTTTTTCATGGAATATCTTGGATTCTCCATCTATGGTAATTGAGAGTTTTGCTGGGTATACTATCCTGGGCTGACATTTGTATTCTCTTAGTGTCTGCATGACATCTGCCCAGGATCTTCTAGTTTTCATAGTCTCTGATAAGAAGTCTAGTATAATTCTGATAAGTCTGCCTTTATATGTTATTTGACATTTATCCCTTACTACTTCTAATATTCTTTCTTTGTTTTATGATTTGGTGTATTGACTATTATGTGATGGGAGGAATTTCTTTTCTGGTCCAATCTATTTGGAGTTCTGTAGGCTTCTTGTATGTTTATGGACATTTCTTTCTTTAGGTTAGGGAAGTTTTCTTCTATAATTTTTGAAGATATTTACTGGCCCTTTAAGTTGGGAATCTTCACTCTCTTCTATACCTATTATTGTCAGGTTTGTTCTTCCCATTGTGTCCTGGATTTCCTGGATGTTTGGGGTCAGGAGCTTTTTGCATTTTCTTTGACTGTTGTGTCAATGTTTTCTTTGGTATCTTTTGCACCTGAGATTCTCTCTTCTATCTCTTGTATTCTGTTGGTGATGCTTGCATCTATGACTCCTAATCTCTTTTCTATGTTTTCTGTCTCCAGGTTTTCTCCCTTTGTAATTTCTTTATTGTTTCTATTTCCATTTTTATATCCTGGATGGTTTTATTCAGTTCCTTCACCTGTTTGTTGTGTTTTCCTGTAATTCTTTAAGGAATTTCTGTTACCTTTTTAAGTGCTTCTGCCTGTTTATCTGTGTTCTCCTGTATTTCTTTAAGGGAGTTATTTATGTCCTCGTTAAAGTCCTGCATCATCATCATGAGATGTGATTTTAAAATCAGAGTCTTGCTTTTCTGCTGTGTTGGGGTATCCAGGGCTCACTGTGGTGCGAGAACTGGGTTCTAATGATGCTAAGTAGCCTTGGTTTCTGTTGCTTATGTTCTTGCCCTTGTCTCTCACCATCTGGTTATCTCTGGCCTTGCTGTTATCTGTTATCATCTATTAGCTGGTCTTTCTGTCTCTGATTGTGGCTTGTCCCTCCTGCAAGCCTGTGTGTCAACACTCCTGGGAGACCAGTTCTCTTCCAAAGGAATTTGGGTATGGAGAGCTTTGACACAGTGTCAACTCCAGGTTGCAGACAGAAACTGGAAGGATTCTGTCACCAGTTGTTCCTTGGTTTCTGTGTCCTGATGGTTATGGGCAGGTCCCTTTTAGGCCAGAAATTTGAGCAGAAATGGTGGTCTCATCTGTGCTCTCAGATGCATCAGCACTCCTGGGAGACCAGCTCTCTCCCAGTAGAATTTGAGTATGGAGAACTATGGCACAGGGTCAGCACCGGGAACAGACAGAAACTGGAAGGCATCTCACAGAAATTTTAATGAGAATAACTATCCATCCATAAGGCAAATCCCCTCCTAAGGTAAGCACAACAGCTGGACACAGAACAAAACTGAGCAAAAGAAACTGGAGAGAATCAGAAGGACAATGTCACGTTGCTTCTGTCATCCTCTGAAATCCCATGCTCTGGAAGGAGGGTAAAGTAAGATCTGTCTTTGCTATGGATCCCCAGTGCCCAATGGGCATTCATGTCGCATTGATTCCCAGCACAGACACTAACTTCATGGCCTCCACTTTAGCGACTGAACCTAGAGGTCCCATCCAGCTTAGTATCTAAGAACCAAGATTTCATTACTGCATGGTTAGAAGCCAGGCTCACTTCAGATCTGGCATCTGGACTGGGTTTTTCTCTTATTGTTTTGACTTAAATCTCTAACTGAATGTGAATCTTTGCCCACCTCTCTGAACACGGAAGTCAGATCCATCCCAGTGGATCCTAGAACCAGAATTCTATTCAGCTGCAACTCAAGACCAAGGTCATTCTCATGAACCTCAAACACCAAATGTGCAGCAGTATCAGGGTGCACTACAGACTCAGGTCTACAACAGCATCTCAGTTTTGTGTCAGCTCCTATGGAATGGAAACTGCAAAAGCTTCTTACACATCTAAGCTATATGAATACCTGTACAAGGAGAACTGGCAAGCAACTTCAGTGGTTCAGGATTCACAGATTTTAGGACTCAGAATCTGTGCCTACTTCAGACTTTTTTAACAGAATACTATACTATACTCTCATAAACTTAGTTTATGAGACCCATAAACTATATTAGCTCCTGAGTATCTACCTGCTGACATGAGCAAAAAGTCAGCTCACCTGAGCTGTATTCAAAACCTGCCCCATAGATCCCATCACAAATGGATGAGCAGAATGAATGAAATTCCTTGTTAAAGCAATCGGGAAAAACTGAAAGAAGTACCCACTTCATCAAATGTAGATACCAATACAAGGCCAAAGGGCCACAAGTAATGAGGGAACCATAACATCACTAAAAGAACAGAGTGTCACATACAGAACCAACACTGAAGAAATAGGGATCTATGAGTTACCCAAGGAGGGTTTCTAAGACAACAAACTCTAAAAGCTCAGCCAGCTCCAATGGAGCACAGACAACAAAACAAAATCAGGAAAACTGCATGAACAAAGCAGAAAGCTCCACCAAGATACAGATGCTAGGAAGAGAAGCACAGTCTGGAGCTGAAAGATCTCAAGTGAAAACTTTAAAATCCCAGCATTTTCCTAGCTGACTCAGTTAAGGGGAAAAAGGAGCAGAGTGTTTGAGGGCAGACCACTTGACATCTAGAAAAGGAAATGGGCATCCCATGTCCAATAAGGTCCAAACTATACCAAAGATTAACCATAAGATCACTTAACTGAGACACACATGAATCAAATTCTCAATCAAACACAATTTTGAAGTCAGCAAGAATACAATACTCACCTATCTATGAAAACTTACATAAAGCTAGCTCCAGATTTCTAGGAAGGAAGCAAGGAAGGAAGGAAGGAAGGGAGGAAGGAAGGAAGGAAGGAAGGAAGGAAGGAAGGAAGGGAGGAAGGAAGGGAGAAAGGGAGGAAGGAAAGAAGGAAGGAAGGGAGGAAGGAAGGAAGGGAGGAAGGAAGGAAGGGAGGAAGGAAGGAAGGGAGGAAGGAAGGAAGGGAGGAAGGAAGGGAGAAAAGGAGGCCATGTATTTAAAGTATTTAAAGAAGAGTACAAATATACATACAAACATATACACGCATAATCCATATGTCCAGACACAAACATACAAAAGAACTTTTCCAAATTAGAATGGAATTACACTAACAACATAAAAATTCACTGAAGTAAAAAATTCACTGCCACATATTAAAATGCAGATAGACAAACTAAGAACATTCTAATATTGTAGTGGTGATGCATAAGCTACATTGAATTCATATGAAAGAAAGTTAAAAGAAATGAGTAGTTACTATTAAACACAATAAATTATCAAATTATATTCAAACTACAAATTATGTATATGATGGACTCAACACAAAACATAAGAAAACAAGATTTAAAAGGTAGAGTATTTCTATCCATGTTACCATCTTATATCTAGAAAATTACAACTACTACAACAAAATACTGCATTAGAATATGGAGCAAACATTCATAAAGCTACAGAAGAAATCAACACAAAAGTTTACCAATATCTGAGATGAGTTAAAAAAAACCCATACAGAATAATACAAATAAGATAAAGTAAAATAATAAATTTACCCAAGGTGATACAGAAACACACACACACACACACACACACACACACATATATATATATATATACACATATGTATACATATACACATATGTATATATATACACATATGTATATATATTATAAAACTATAAAATATTAATGAAAGAAATTGAAAATAAATATAAATGGGAAGATACCCATGTTCACAGCTTGGAAGAACAGTGCTAAAATATACTTCCTATCCAAAGTCATCTATAAATCCAACGAGATCCCCCTCAATATCTTAATTTTGCTTGTCACTGAGAGGAAGCAATTTAAATATTCATATGGAATCTCAGAAGACTCCAGAGAGCCAAAGGGGAAACCTTAAAAAATAAAAACAACAGCAAAACCAAACAACAACAACCGAAACCAAAACTATGGCTGAAATGCTTCTCATGACTTCAAAATATACTGCAAACTGATGTCACTAGGAAAGCACTGTACTGGAATAAAATAAACGACTAATAGAATAAAATAGGAGGCTCTATCTCCCCATGGCTGTCTTCTTATAAAAACACCAACCACACTGGAATAATAAACATTTCATTACACTCCAGTATGACTCCACATTTACTACTAAAATCTCCAATCAGAATAAAGAATTTACAAGTCAGTAAGAAAAAAAAATGTAGAAAACATAATAGAAGAGCGGGTGGGATCCTAAACAGGCTTATATTAGTTATTTTGTGTCTCTGCAACCGAATACTCTACAGAAACAACTTAAGGGAGAAAATATTTAATTTGGTTCCTGGTTTCAGAAGCCATCTCACCATCAAGGCAGGAAAGGCATGGTGGGACACCACGGGTTGTGGCAGTGGGGACATGTGGTGGAGAGTTTTCCCTTCACAGAAGAGCTGGAAGGCAAGGCAAGGAAATCCCGACACTCTCCTTGTTTTCTTTGTCCACCTTTTCCTTTATCTCTGTCCCTGGGCACTGAAACAGTCCTTTCAACAATCAGGACCTCTTGCAGCATTACAGTTCATCTTCTCTGGAAATAGCCTCACTCACACACCCAGAAACGTGCCTCAATCCCTTGGGTGATTCTAAATGGAATCAAGTTAAAACTGAACATCAGCCATTACAAGGCACTCTACCATAGAGGACATTAAAATGAACCAAACACATAGGAAAATTGATTTAACTAGTTACTGAGAAAACCAAAAAAAAAAAAAAAAAAAAAAAAAAAAAAAAAAAAAATGGACATAATCAAATTGGTAAAGATTTCGAGAAATTAAAATTCTCATGTACTATTCAGGGAATACAGCATCTGGTAACTCTGTCATACCTACTAAAGTGGAGCAACTGCATAACCTCAGCCTTGACAGTCCCCTCTATGAAGAGACCTACCAATATGTGTTCACATCTCCACCAGAACTTGTCAAAATCTCCCTGTCAGCATTATTTCCCATGGAAGTAAAACAACCCAAATCATATAGTTGATAGTGATGGATGTGTTTGATAAAACTATGCAAAGAATACTTTAATGTTATAATAATACATTTTTAGACTAAATAAATATTTATAAAGTTTACAAAAAAACAGCGTTGAGTTTCAAAAGAAACATACACAACGGTCACACTATACACACTATAGGACTGTTACTTATACAGTGTTCAAAGCCAGGCAAAATTGACCAATGGCAACAGATTCAGGAGAGCTGTTTCCCTTAGGGAAGGTGTCAAGGCTAGAGAAGATTTTCCAAATCATAGTGAGATATCATTGCATAGACACTAGGGTGATTATTATTTCTCAGAAGTATAGCACGTATTGGTGAGATACTTTAAAAATTAAAAGCAGAACACTATTCACAATGGTCAATATATGAAAACAATCCAGGTATCATTAAGAAATGGTCACTAGGAGGTGCCCCATGGAATAAACCATTGGTCTCACTTCCCTAGTTCTGTCGCCCTTTAATACATTTCCTCATGCTGTAGTGACCACCAACCAAAAATTATTTTGTTACAACTCCATAAATGTAATTTTGGTACTATTATGAATCCTAATACAAGTATCTGATATGCAGGATGTGTGACCCCAAAGGGGATGCAACCCAGAGGTTGAGAACCAACAGAATAGACAAATATAAATGGAGAAATACTAAACTCCACCTAAAGGTAACAACTTTTCATGACTTAGTATATTTTCTTTTCCACTTCTGATCCTCCCTTTCATGTTTATGTTTATTCACTAATGTTTACCTCACACTATATGTAAGATATGACTTCTCGAGCTAATGTTTTCTCATTATTTTAATTAATCATTTCTGAATGTTCTCATGGATTGATGCTTTAAAATATGAGCTTCCCCCTTGCTCCTCCTCTCTCTCCTTGCTCTTCTTGCTTTCTTCTCCTTTCTCCTTCTCCCCCTCCTCAGGGGTACAGTGAATACAGAGAAGTGGTGGTCAGAAAATGTCAGGTCTACTCAAAAATTGGTTGGTCAAGTCTGCCTTGAAGTAACCATGCTCAAGAATATTAGCAATTCCAGTCTTGTGAGAGTCCTTGTGTTTGATGGAGCTGTGGGTTCTAACCACTTTGGGGAGTTTCTGTGTAATACATGAAGGACAGAAAGAGAGAGGGGGTCAGAGAGATGAAAGAGGGAGGGAGGAGGGGTGCTCTAGGATAAAAAATGAAACAGGATATGTATTCAGTATTTGCAAACATCAGATACTCTGGCACTCTGAACACATGGGCTCATACATGGTCTCCCAGTGAGGAACATAAAGAGAATCTATGTACATTGCCCAAGCTCACCACTGCAGTGAAAGGTTAGCCTAAGACTTGAACCCAGAAGCTCAATTTAAGAGCTCATGTCCTGTGAAGGCTCAATGCCACAGTGTAGGGGAATGCTAGGATGAGAAAGCTGGAGTGGATGAGTGGGTGGAGTAACACCCTCAAAGAAGCAGGGTGGAGGGTTCAGAGGGGAAACCAGGAAAGGGGATAACATTTGAAATGTAAATAAAGAAAATATCTAATTTAAAAAAAAAGAATAAAATAAAAAGAGCCCACATCCTTGTTCTCCAGAAGAAAACACAAAGTATACTGAAATGAATCCAAATGAAAACTTTTGGTCTAAGAGAAGTTCCAAGAAAAGATAGGCTTCTCACAGATTTATACCCTTCCTAAGACCACAGATCTTGTCATCTTCTGATAAAAGTACAACTTGAATATAATTCATTCTAAGAGATTGGGGCCAGAAATAGTTCAGATTTCAGAAAAATTTAAGTTTTATAATACTGTATAAACTGCACTAGTGGGACATCCTTGACCCCAATGTTGAAAGTGTTCCGAAATCTGAGACTTTTGATCCATCAACTTGCCAGACAAAATGTTGTAATTTGGGGTCAATACTGTTCAATCTGTATTTACTTTTGTGCCTTAGATGGAATCCTTCTGTCACTCCAGACCATCCAGGGCTATGAAGGCACAAGCATTTAATGAAATTTATGATTTCCACTCTGTTCCAAGTGTCCCTCCCTCAGATTTTTATTCCCCTTTTCCTGTTTTATATTAGAACAAGTCTCTCCTTAGAAGTCATAAAGAATTCTCCACGTGCATGGAAGGATTCGCAATTATCTGCTGCCTTTTGCTTTCCTACTTTTCATAGTTTCAATGAAACCATACCAATTTCTGATTGATTAAAGGAAAAAGATGTCAGAGCTTTGCTTCCCATGGCACTAGAATGAAGTCGGGTGGTAAGCAGGGCAGGTGGACTTTTGCAGTTCTGTAGTTGCTGATATGTACTTATGACTGCCAATACTTTTCTGCTCCAGGTGCAGAATAAGACTAGCCAAGTTCCCCCACAAGAGTAGCAAAGGTTTATCAGACAGATCAGCTCTCCTTTCCACTTAGCACTTGGCTTTCTCATTATGAGCCATTCAATATCAAACTAAGGACAGAATTTAAGGAAACAGAAATTACAGAAAAAGAAAACTGATTGTCCCAATTCCACCAAGGCTCCTAGATGCATGTAAGTATTAATGTTCTCTGGTTCTGTCTTCCATCATCTTTTCAGGACTGAAACTGGGGGAGTAGCTCTCACCCAACATGGATGATGTCTTGGGTTTGATCCCTAACACCACAGGATAAAACCAAGAAAAGACATCTTTTGCAGTATTGGTGCCTTCCCTTTCTTCTTCTTCTTCTTCTTCTTCTTCTTCTTCTTCTTCTTCTTCTTCTTCTTCTTCTTC
>NW_022196904.1:157390566-157440226 GCF_008632895.1 Mastomys coucha | reverse complement strand
CCTCCCTCCCTCCCTCCTTTAATGCCTGCTTATAATAGTACTAAAGTCAATTAATTTTGTAAGATTGTCCCAAACAATGTTTAATAGTATTCAATAGACTCCCACCTAAATTTTCCTTTTCTTCTGTTTAAAGGGCCTTTAATAGAGACATTCTCCTTCAGTACAGAGAATTGATTCTATGCTACAGTCGGTCTTAGAAGATAGGAATGGAGTGTCTGTGTGTGTGTGTGTGTGTGTGTGTGTGTGTGTGTGTGTGTGTGTGTGTGCGTGCATGCGTGCGTGCGAGCACGTGAGTGCACACACGCATATATATGTATATATATATATATATATATTGCCATTTTGTTTATTAAAATATTAAAATAAGCAATACTTTCTCCATCTCAGCTCCAAATGAACAATTCTAAACTCTAAGGATTTGTCTAGTCCACACTAAAGGCAGAGGTGTTCTCCATTATCTCTGGGACTTTTCCTTGGTTCTTATGCATGACTAATGACCTTTGTCTCTCTGAGTGGTATTATGTTATAGATTTCTTGCAGACCAGGTATTTCTAGAGCACAGAATTCCACTCTAGGGCAGCCCTCACTCTCACACAGTGCACCATACTAACACCGTGGCTCTTAGTAAAGTCTGGATATAGCACTGCTAGTGGAGAGGGACAATTCTAGTCCTGATACAGTGCTACTAGTGATGAGGATGGTAGTAATCACCCTCCAATGCCAACACTATAGAAATATTAAGAGTCCAAGAAAATTTTGCCACAGAGGTTTTTCTAGCAAATCTTCTCTAGCAAAGCTTATTTTATTCCATTGTCTATATTGAGCAAAATTAAAGTTGGCTAAAGATTTCAAGGTTCCCTATGCTAATCACATAACTAATGCTATGTAGTTCCATTCAAGCAATTCTAACTGTTATTCGAGGAGAATACACCTCCCCCTGCCTACCTGTGCTCAGCTCATGCTGTGTGGGCAGATACTATAGCAAGAACCAGGTAGTAGTTTCCAACTGTGACATTTTCATTGTATTCTACCAGATAGCTTCATTTTTCTTGCATACATTCTATAAGATATGGGGATGTTTATTTTAAAATACTAAATGGCTTTATTGTGCTCTTGTGGCATAATTTATTAAGGTATAGTGTTATATAACATGCTGTAGATATTTCAAATATGCACTTGGGAGAGACAACAAAGAAACCATCACCATAGTAAAAATAGCGAACATTTCCATTGAGCAACAGAGTGTTCCCTTGGGCCCTGATTCACTTTGTCAAGTCTACTCTTATCCCAGGAGACATTGATTTGTATTCATCAGCAGGGCTGAGTTCACATTTTCTAGACTCTTACATAAATGGGATTTTCATAAGAATTTCATTTTAGGTGGGTAGGCTGGCTTTTTTCACTCTGAAGAGAATGTATGATTTGCCTATGCTTTTTCATATAACTGTAGTTCTTTTCTTTTAAATATCTTTTAAATATTGAGAACTCTATTGTTTAGATATACTCTAAATATATTTTGCATGTCTATGCACCTGCTGACAAACAAGTGCTCTCAAGCTAAAGCTATGGAGACTCATAGATCTTTGTCTTTGAGTGCACGTAGGTAATTACCAAAGAGAAGTGAGAGCCAATGGTTGAAATTTATGAATGATGTAGTAGGTAGACACATATTTTTATTTCTGAAGGGAATAACCCAGACTGCTTAACAGTTTTCTGGAATGTTTTAATGTACTCACTAAGAATGTTTTCCTAGTTCAAGATTCTCTACTTTTTGACCAGCTCGTGGTATTGTTGGTCTTTTTCATTTTATCAACTGTTGAGATTATGATACAATATACCTTATTGTAACTGCAGCTTTACTTTCATGATGTCTTCAACTTTACTACTTATAGATCTTATTTAGGTTTTAAATGAGTAGAGTTTTGGTTCATTCACTTAAATATTTATTGAGTTACATCTACATGCCAGGAACCCTAATAAACTTCTATTGAGAAGGAGCTTACTGTTGGCAGAAAGGCTGAGTTTCTAAGCACATGTACAAATGAAGGTAATTAGAAACAACAAGAGAAGAGGCAGAAGCAGTTACAATTTAAGGATAGATCAATAAGGACATTTAAAGGAGAGGACATTTGAGCCAAACATTTAGGGAAGAATAGAACTCTAATATATAGAGAGACCTCAAATAAGGTAGCAATCCTCATGGAAAATACTATATTCACCTGAGGAAATTATTCCCTTGAGTGTGAATCTTGCAAATAAATATGGGACATATTTCTACAGACCACTGGGATTATCTGGCACTGATCTACATATTTACAAAGGTGGGGTTTCACCAAGAAGGAACACCATTGCAGGAGAACTATCCATTACCCCACTTCTAGTTCATTATCATATACACAGTGATACTAACACAGTTCAGTAAACAAATGTAGTATAGTTAATCAATTAGATAAATCATCACTTTGTTTTATTGGGAGGGATTCAAAGATAAGACAGTGCACACTTTTAAATAAACTTGATAGGTTTATTAGTCCTGTGCCTGTAGGAAGCAAAGGCCTACCCCCAAAATGTAGATTCTTGTCTCTCAAACTTTCTAGACCTTCCATTCAAAAGGAATCAATTATAGTGCCTGTCACAGTGTTGTAGCTATCTAGATACAAACTCTCAAGACTTAACTTTTACCAAGATGGCTTAGCTAATAAGAGTTAATGTGGACGAGGGCTGTAAGCACTCACTGCCTCATTTATAAGCCTCCTTGTAAACACTCCAGTTCCTCATGTGCTATCTAACACATGCCCATTTTAAGATTAGAAGGAAACCAAAACTTCTCAAATATGTAAACATCTGTACTCAGTGTGTTTTGTGTTGCATGCAATGTGCATTTGTGCAAAATGTCCTTAAAGTCAAAGACAAAGAAATTAATGTCACCAGGCCTGCATAGCTGGTGACATCAGAGATGGCTCCTCATGGAGTGGAAGGATTTAGATAATAAGTTCTTTAAGAAAAGAGAAGTTTACTCTCAAAAAAAAAAAAAAAAAAAAAACCCAAACTCCTAAGCTTAATACAACAACACAAGGCCCAAACCTAGAAAGAAAAATAAACAACATTCAAAATGAAAACAAACAAAAAACAAACCTTAAATTAATAATAAAAAAATGTGAACTCTGATTCTCAAGACTGAAAAAAAAAAAAGGGCCACTCTAAGCCTTAATCCCTTGCTATTGTAATAAAGGTTAAAAACAAATAGAAGCACCATTTGCAACATAGAAACAGATGGTCTTAATTTGCTTTATTCTATAATAAATATAGTTTGGTGGGTAGAGATGGGGAGGAACTTCTACGAGGAGAAGACAATTATCAAAACACATTTAAATTTAAAACTGTTTAAATAAGAAAAAATACATACACATTTACTATCAGCTAAGTAAAGGTCTGCAACCTGAAAAAAAAAGAAAGAAAAGAGAAGTTTGGAAAAACGAGATGGCAGAAATATAAATAGGTAATAATGGGCATGGAGTGGAAAGATATCAGCTTGATGTGATTGGTGCTCAGGGTCAACACCATTGGTCTATTTATTAAACAAATACATATCCAGTGTTGTAAATAGTGCTAGGAGGTAAATTCTGGAAATTCTTGATCAAGAAGAATGCACACCAATAGATTAGCCTAGTCAGCAATCCAATCATCAAAAGAAAACAACGCTCAAAGGATTTAGGTCAGATAGTTCTCCTGGCTCTTTTAATCTCAAAGTCCTCTTGTTCCAAAAGAGCAAAGACATGGAAACTAGTGGCAATTGCATATTCAGGGCTGTGGTATCAGCGAGGACCCCCAAGCCAGAGGCTCTGCGCTGTTTATAACAAGACTGAAACCTCCATGACACACTTAGCTGCCTATGTGGCTAACTCAGTTGTAGAAATGACCCAGGGACAGTGGAACTTGGGCTTTTCAGTTGGCATCTGTGTTACTTAACTTTCTGATGCTCTGATGAAATAGCAGGAACACAATCAACTTTAGAAGAGCTTATTTGGGCTCGGGTTTACAGTCCCAGGGAGCTAGATGTCCTTAATGGCAAGGAAAGAATAGAAACAAGTACAGGAAGGAGAGACCACATCTTCATCAGCACACTGGAAGCTAAGAGAGAACAAACTGCAAGTGCCAAGAAGCTATGAATTCTGAAAATGTGCTCCCAGAGATGTATGTCCCCGAGCAAGAGTCCATGTCCTAAGCTTTCCACAGGCTCCTTAAACAGCATCACCCTCTGAGGACAAGAGTTTACATACAAGAGTCTATGGGAGGTGTTTCTCATTTGAACCATAACAGCATCCTTAGTGAACACCTGCAAGCATCTTCTAGGCATGTGATAGACCACCTCTTTCAACAACGTTGAAAACTAGACTGGGAAGTTTAGATTTTCTAATGTGTACAATACAGAACCACTGACCAAACTTTGAACAGGAGAACAGTTTGAATATAAGCACAAAGGAGACTGACCTGGTAGATGTGTAAGGGATGGATTGAAAAGACTGGAGGCAGAGTAATTGGAAAGTGTGAGAAAGGAGTTTCTCTACAGAGGGAAGGAAAATGTGGGAACAGTAAACCTCAGACCTGGGCTGGCTGTTGGCAGGCAGGCTGACCCTGTTAGCTTACCTTAACTTAGCATAACCCTAGGCCAGGAAGATGGAGGAGGGCTTTCTTACTACTCTCAGCTTTCTGCAGGCATTTGACTATTTCTAGCTATCTATGTAAGATAATTAATAAAGTTGAGACATGCGACAGTGATGTGTGAGAGCATAGGTCGGAAGAAAGAAGTTGTGGGGAAGAATTGCATTTGTGAGTTAGTAAGACAAAAGTCACAAACAGATATATGTGCTGCAGCCTCACGCCAGCTAAGGTAAGAGCTTAGGCGATGCAGGCATCTGCCTTCCCTGCAGCTCTCCTCTCCATCCACCTCCTTACAGAAATCCTGTTACGGAAATCCTACCCACTGATGGATGCCCAGAGCCTATGGCAGCCAGAGACATCACCAAGGTGAATCTGCACTCCTACCCTCCCACTACAGTGTTAATTCTTTTCTTTTCCTGACCTAAATTTTTTTCCTTTTCTACTCTTGGCACCACCTGGCCAAGAAAACAAGTGTTCTTGATTGCCTTTTGTTAACAGGGGGAATGTCTTTTAACAGTTACGTTTACCTTAGCCTAAGCTGCAGATCTGGGAACTGGCTTTTCCTACTCATACAGGAATTATAGAGTCATTCTCTGTCTTTCTCCAGCAGTCAAGGAGCTGACAGGTAGAGCCCAGAGCAGTGATTTGCTAGGAATTATTCTGTAGACAATGTGGACTCTAAAAGAGCCATACCTTCTATTTTCACATTGTCAATATTTTTTACTTACTATTTTATTTTGTAAAATCTGGCAATAGGAATTTAAGGTAGAAGATTAAGTAGTATTTGTCATAATAGACACAGATGGGGAGACATTTTTCTAGTCTTTGCTGTGCTTGCAGGAACTTGTGTAGCTGAGGGGCTTTGGGTCTTGCTACATGGAGGAAACTAAATGCAGAGTATTTAATGTTGTTCTTTAACTATTTCAAGACTTTTGAACATTTCAGTGGAACTTAATTTTCAGGTAACGATGCTGATTTTATTTGTCAGAGACTAAAAAATGGCATTCCAGGAATTCTTTAGACTAGAATGTGTCAGAAGAAGACAAAAGTGACATATCCTGTTTCTTAGTATTTGCTGTGGCTAATTAAGAAATACCTACAGAAGCTCAAGCCAGACAAAATCCCAGAATGGGGGAAGGAGGTGGGTAGAAAGTTCTGCCCTTCGCCGAGAAGCAATTGGCATTTGATTGCTGCTGGGGTTACTGCTTTCATCAATGGACTGGTACCTGGTATGTCTACCATTCTCTCTCTCTCTCTCTCTCTCTCTCTCTCTCTCTCTCTCTCTCTCTCTCTCTCTCTCTCTCTCTCTCTCTCTCTCTCTCTCTCTCTCTCACACACACACACACACACACACACACACAAACACACACACAGAGAGAGACAGAGACAGAGAGGCAGAGAGTGATAGGCAAAGAGAGACAGAGAGAAAGACAGAGACAGACAGAAAGACAGAAACAGACAGAAAGAGACAGAGAGATAGAGGATAGAGGAAGAGATAGAAAGAGACACAGAGACACAGGGAAACAGAGGTAGAGAGAAAGAGTGAAGGTGGGCAAGTAGGGAGATAGGGGAGGATCTGGAAGGAGATGAAGGGGGGATGTATATGATCAAAATAAACTGTATGAAATTCCTAAAAGATAAATTTTTTAAGACATACTCATCAAGAACATGAACCTAGGCCTACTGACAACTTTTCTCCATTTTCGGATACCATGGGCACTAGTCTTCAGGAGAGGGCTTTCAGGTCCATTTCTGCTTGATTCCTCCAAGTCCTGGTCCCTCCATATCTGCCCTTTGCCCTTGGAACCTCTTCCAAAAGAAAACAATAAATGAACAGGTAAACAGACAAACAAATAAATAGAAAAACAAAACAAATCATCTTGTTGTGAAAGCTTCAGTGTGTTACACCTTTTGCCCAGACAGCTTTACTTACAAGTGTTCATTGCAATGAGTCATGGGTCTGATTCAAGGACTGTGGCTGGCTTCAATACAAGAGTTTTCGGGACTCTTATCCAAGAGTTTATCCAAGACTCCCCTTGGATACCCTGTTGTGTGCTATCCCTGTGTCATGGAGATCCTGTAGCTTTGGTTCTGCAGGCATGAGCAGCACAGTATGGCTGGCATGGTGGCAAGGGCATGCATGAGCCAACCTGAGAGCATGAGGCAAGAGAACTAACCCACCTCTTGCCTGAGCTGTGTGAGAGAGCTGGCCCCAAGGGCATGAGAGTGGAAGAGTTCACACGCACACACACACACACACACACGCACACACACCATCAGCACCACCACCACGACCAGGCCAGCTGCAGTATTCTAGAGATCCAATTTGCACTTCACCTGGGCAGGGACTTCTCTCTGTCTTTAGCGGGGAAGAAACACTTGGCCTGTCTGCTTCTGGCGATACTAAAGCATCAGAAGAGACAGAGACATGAAGAGCTCTGGAACATTCAGAGCTTCCGCAAAGCAGGAGCCATCCATAGCAACCCTAAAAATATCATTTCATCTAAAGTGAGAGTTTATTGCAACAAGCAGACTTTGTAAAATTTATCTGGTACACAATTGTAAAAGTTCATACCTGTATACCGAAGGGTGGGAGTCAAATATAAAATTCCCTGATCAACTTTCATCTAGGTGATGTAAGGGTCACCAAATGTAATTTTAATTTCTTTCTGTTTTCTCTTTAAACCTTAGATTTCCAGGAACTCAAAAACTAAAGATGATAATACCTGCCATATACCCCCTTAAACACACACAGTACACGCACACACACACACACACACACACACACACACACACACCACACAAACATATACTAGACACACACATACACTACACATACACTACACACATTCCACACACAGCAAACACACACACACACAAAACTACCCACACCACATACATGTAGCAACAGAGAGAGAGAGAGAGAGAGAGAGAGAGAGAGAGAGAGAGAGAGAGAGAGAGAGAGAGGTTAGTTAACTTTGGATACAATTAATATTCCTGAAATAAAAAGATGTTCAAATAATTTATAGAGGGTCAGGGGAAAGAAATAAAGAAAGAAACCACTGTTGACCTCTACTACTAACTTCTTCTTTTCTTTTTCTTTCTCTTTTTTTTTTGTAGGAAGTAAATAGAAAATAACCTGAAAGAGAAATAGAAGGAATGCTAACCAGTGTATGTAAATAATGTTATATGCAAAAGTTTGGAGGACTTGGGTTCCTGGACTTGGACAAACATGGGAAGAACATTGTGTTTTCCTCATTCATGTATTATGAGTTAGGTAGTAGTTTGAACATGACTGGAACATGCATATCTAGATACTGAAACTCATATTCATAAATACCGATACCCAAACTGATGCGATAATAACCACTTGTTTGAACATGAAAAGAAGGAATGTGTTTTTTCCTGCCCCTTTTTATATTTTTCTCTATCAGGATCACTGACCTGTAAAAAAAGGTTGGTTGCTATATGTATACTGTGTGGGGAAAATCAAAAAAAGCTGGAAAAATTAATATTCTTCATCTATGTTGCCAGTCTCACAATTGCCATTCCCCACTGTAGGAGTAAGATCACATAAGGATTGCAAGGGACTCAGATCTCTTTTTGGGGTAAGACACACATGTTCACAATTTTCACTGTGATGACTTCCTGTCACGTATGTAGGTCAAGGTGATTCAATGATACTCTCCAATTATGTGTAGTTTGTTGCATATACATCCATAAGCCAATTAAAATATTATTACAATTTCTAAATGAACAATGTCAGTGTAACTATATGAGGGGTCATTGTCGAAGATCAGTAGGAGTCTTTTTTTCTGGCAACTCTAAGATTTCTTTACCATTTTAGCAGCATATAGGCTGCCTTTCTTACTGCACTCTTATTTACTAAGCCCTGTTTTCTGTTTATGCCATAATCTAACAAGTGATCCAATGTCTGTCACTTGAAATTCTTTATTCTATGACTTTTCTCCTATTGTTATAAACAAAATCACCACACTTTGTGCGGCTCCAGCAATGCATTGTTTGCTTTCATTCCTAAAGGTAAAAGTTTCGGGTGTGGCCTGAGTTCTGAGACCAACTGCATGTGAACTGCAAGGGCTGGGCTCTAGGAAGCCTTACCTGGAGCCAAGAGTTTCAGCTCATCCAACAGACAGAAGAATCCAGCTCCTTGTGATCATAGGACTGAGGTCCCTTTTCTTCTTGCCTATCAGCTGAAATTCACCTCCAGTCCTCACCACGTGTCCCCTTTGAGGATAACTGACTACCTGGTCTTTTCTTCGAAATCAGCAGGATAATAGCTATTGGTCTTGCTCATTCCTTTTAAGGTCTTCTCTAATGACATCAGCCTGGCTGTGGGAAAAATGATCACTCTTGAGTAACTGAAAGTCAACTAAATAGCAACCATAATTATACCTAAAAACCCCATTTGTGGGGTGAGGGAAATGGTTCCATTAGCAAAGCACCTGCCCCCTAAGAACAAGAACACAAGGATGTAAACCCACAACTTCGACATCTATGTAAAAATCCTGCATTGCATGACATGTCTGTGACCCTAGTCCTGAGGATACAGTAGAACCTTAGTTTACTGGCCAACCAGTTTAGTTAGGCTCAGGGAGGGATCCTGTTTTAAAGAGTCAGGGGAAGAGTGATAAAGGAATACACTGAGTGTCAACTCTGACCTCCCATGCACATACACATATGCACACACACATAAAGCATGTACTTTGTATGCTGTACACAACTAGAAAGACACACAGAATCTGTCTTGCTATAAAACAGGTCATAACCATGGTGGTGGGGATGGGGATACCCCTCCACATTCTCCAGTTCCCTTACATGCCTGGGAGCAAGGATCATGATGGCACGTGCACCAGGGTGGGAATTCTGAAGAACATCTTAGGATTTTGCCAAGGTCGCATATAACTGAAGCCAAATTTTACTCTAATTGATACAAAGTTTTTGTATTGTTTCCCTGTCCAGGATGCTGGCAATAAACTTACTGTTGCCACTTTTGATAGTATTGGAATAGAAAGATCACTTAAAAGATCCAAGATATATATTGAGTGGGTCTTGGAAGTTGATGAGCCTGTTCTGTCACTATCAGTGGTGCTGCTGCATGGCTAGCAGGGCATCCTGGGCATGTGAGCAATGAATCCAGCTTAGAGGATAATAAATATAAATAAGAGAGAGTACCAAGGAAAGCCATATTCAGATATTAAAACCAGGCCAGGCGGAGTAAAGGGCTAAAGGAAAGGCTTGATGGAAAATTAGTGACTCCACTTAGCTAGAAAACCTTACCGAGAAAACATTGCATTAATGAAAGTACTCCACATTCAAGGATGTATCACGGCCCTGTGTAGGCAATGTCAACACAGCTAAATACATACCTGACTGGCCGTTGTACAGTAGGGGTACAGAGCCAGCACTGCAGCTTGGAGGAGGTGGCAAGCATAGGTAATAGGAAAGGAATGAGCTATCTAAGCCTTTTACTAAACAAAACAAAAAGCCAAGGCATGAGAGGGTGTGCCAAAGTCAATGAGCTAGGTTAAAAAAAAAAAGAGGAGGTTAGAATGAGGAGTTAGCTTAGGAATTCAGCTAATCAGAACAAAAGTCTGGGCACAGTCACTCAAAAAAAGGAGAAGAAGAAAAAGCTGGCTTATATTACAGTAACCAAAAAAAAAAAAAAAACAGAAATCTTCCACAAGAAACCTTAATTCTTTCTCAATAGTCATCTGTTATGATTTGCATAGGAAATGTACCCCCCCACACACACACACAGAGTCTATAGCTTCTTTCCCAGATGGTGGCATTATTTTGTGAAGCTGTGGAACTTTTAGAGAGTGGGGTCGCACAATGAATGTATGTCTGGCACTACAAGCAGGCATCTTGAGTTTTATTCGTTTGTTTTTTTGTGTGTTTCTGGAGACAGAGGTCAAGGCTTGTGCATGCTAGACAAGCTCTGATTTAACATCCTATCCCCATGGGCCAGTCCTTTGAGGGCCACACCCACTGGCTTCCTCTCACACTCTCTGCTACCCTGCTTGCCCCTGATGACCAGTCTTCAGTCTTGCTACACACCCCCAACTGCCTCTGGCAGAGCTGCCTATCAGGCCCTCCCCATCCTGAGGAACAGAGACTTTCAGAAACCCCTGAGCTGTTTCTGTCACATAATTTGGGCACAGTTAGATGAAAGCAATTACCACATTCCCTTTCTAAAGCACCCATCTTCCTTTGCAGCCAGTGAGCAGTTTAGTTTGACAGAGACTCCTTTTGGTTACTGGTGACCCATTTTAGGTATATGTCCTCCTCCTCGAGGCTGGCAGACGCTGTCTAAGTGATGCAGATGCTCTCTTGCCACATTAGTATCTCAAGTGAGTCATATGGCCATCTGTGAAATTTGAGACATTATATAATATCCCTGTAGGCCTTAGTTTCCTTAGTTAAGGTGGGCAACTGAAGTGGAAACGTAAGGGTTCTTTGGAAAGCCAGTGGTGTTGAATGGTGTTTTCCTGGGGCAAACCCATGAAGGGCTGCTTTCCTGAGGTGGACACAGGTGAAAGACTAAGGCAGACTCGTAAAGCCACATTTCGCCAAGGCAGATACAAGAGAAAGGATGTTCTGCTAAGCAAGCAAGTGAAAGGACATGTGATGAGGGATTCTTTTCTAACAACACACATGTATTGGTCTGCCTTACATTGCATAGTTGAGCTACATTTGTCTGAACTCCTTAGAGAGAAATGTGCCAAAAACCCCTCTAGTGGTGTGCTACAGTTTCTTGCCACTTCCATAGACTCTGGCTGATTGGCAGAGTGATGTCCGCTGCGACAGACACACTTGCTGAGGCAAAACATGTGCTGAGGCAAGACTCCCATGGGGGACTCGTGATCTTTAGAGGGTATAAATAGGACTCGGCAGACAGTGACAGAGGCTGAGCTAGGCTTGCTTGTAAAGCTAGCTGTGCAACACTTTTTGGTCTCTCATGTTCCCTGATCTAGGCTTCGCTAAGACAGGCACACTAGAGAACTTCTCCTGGTGTTCCTCCTGGTCCCTCCTGCTGACTCGTGCCAAGGCTGAGACCTGGCTGTCTCTGCTAGGTAGTGCCACTGCTGCTGATCCATGTTTGCTATCCTGACTCTACCAAACTGGACTGCTGCTGATGTATCCATGAAATGTTTCCAAGTGGATTGAGCTGCCACTGTGGAGCTGAACTGCCGATTTCCACAGAAGGGAGCTGCTCCAAAGAACCGTTTCCAACAGGCCCACTTCCCCCACATCCTTTCTTTTTCCACTACCTCTGGTGGATGCTGGGCTAAAAGGGGGGTTAAATCATCTAAGAACCATCCTTAAAAGTAGACTTTGAAAAAAATTAAAGTTACAGGCAATAGTGCCAAGAAGGCTTTTCTTATACAGATTTAATGAATAAGTACACTGTGATGTTCTGTGTAGAGAAGGTGTTGGGTAAGAAGAGGTGGCCATCATTACTAAGGCACAGAACTTGGAATCAAGTAATTATTCCAAGGTCACATTATTAGTGGAGGTGATGGATAGCTGTGATCAGTTTTAGACCAATCTTCATTCTTTTTTTTTTTTTCTTTTAATTATATGTAAGTATACTGTAGCTGTCTTCAGGCACACCAGAAAAGGGTGTGAGATCTCGTTACGGGTGGTTGTGAGCCACCATGTGGCTGCTGGGATTTGAACTCATGACCTTCCGAAGAGCAGTTGGTGCTCTTCCACGCTGAGCCATCTCACCAGCCCAACCTTCATTTTTTCTTGTGCTCCTCAACTCTTCGTGAAGTCCACAGCTGGACTGTTTTCTTTCCCTATGGATTTGTCTTCCTCGTGTCTCTTAGGTCCCATTCAAAATGACAACTTTGCAAACCTCTGCCTCCTCCCATGGGTAGGATTACTACTCATTTCCTCTGTTTGTACAGTGAAAATAAAAACAACTACTATTTATACCACTTCTCCAGTCCCTATCCCACTGCACTAGGGACATGACCCAGATTGTTTTACAAATATACATTGACAAGCACTATCCTACTCGGTAGAGCTGTCATAGTGAACAAAATGACATGCCTGCCTCTGTGGAAGCTGCATTCCAAGGCAATTTGCATTATGATTAATGGGACTAGAATTGTACATGTATATGGTTAGTTAAGTTAAACTGCTCGCCAATGGTTTCATACTGGAAACCATTATTCATGGACATTAGACCCATCTAATCCCAGGGTGCTCTCTACATACTGTGGGATGATGTAGTGGCTATTCCTGGTTGTCAACTTGACTATATCTTAAATGAGCTACAATCCAGAATTAGAAGGCTCACCTGTAGCCCTAATCTGGAGGCTGAGAGATACCAGTTTCCAACCTGAATCTTGGCATGGAGATCTTGAGGTATAGTGGCTATGAATCCCAGAGATTAAGATAGGAAGATCTATGAGTTCAAGATCATCTGGGATTAAAGGTGTGGTGGCATAGTGGCTATGAATCCCAGAAGATTAAGATTGGAAGATCTAGCTGGGCAGTGGTGACGCATGCCTTTAATCCTAGCACTTGGGAGGCAGAGGCAGGCGGATTTCTGAGTTCAAGGCCAGCCTAGTCTACAGAGTGAGTTCCAGGACAGCCAGGGCTATACAGAGAAACCCTGTCTCGGAAAAGAAAAAAAAAAAAAAAAAAAAAGATTGGAAGATCTATGAGGTCAAGCAAGTTTATCTGGGATTAAAGGTGTGGTGGCATACACCTTTAATCTGGGCCACACCTTTTGCTGGAGACCTATATAAGGATATTGGAAGAAGGAAGGCTCTCTGCTCTGCTTCACCTGCTTGCCTTGTGTGACTGAGCAACTGCTAGATCCTTGGACTTCCATTCACAGCTGCTGCCGACCATTGTTGGGAGTTGATTGTTGGGAGTTGGACTACAGACTGTAAGTCATCAATAATTTCCTTTACTGCATAGAGACTACCATAAGTTCTGTGATTCTAGAGAACCCTGACTAATATAGGTGACATTTTCTATAGGTTCTCAAAACCCTCTGGGGGAAAAAAAATCTCACTAGTAGAACAAGGCATATGTATCTTTGCGAAGTAATTATGTTCTTCTCTGAAATCTTTCTGATGAAACTGTGAGCTTCTCAGGGGCAGGGCCAATGTTCCATGTGGAACTTAATAAAACTGATGAGCATCTGTGACTAAGCCTCAAGATGGCTCAGATTTTAGAAACTGAGCCAGTGAATTAGTTTTGAATCCAGCATAGATAGAGGATGGTTTAAGGAGGCATCGACAAGGGAGGTGAGCTACAGGGAATCTAGAGAGCGAAGCTGTCACCTGGCAAACTGTCTTATGCCAAATTATGAAGCAATCAAATAAATCCATGAGGTTTTTTTTTTTTCTATCTCTTACTTTTCTGCTCTCGGTTTACATCCCCATCTTCTCTGTCAGGCTGAGCTATTCAAATGGAAAATATTAATAGGAACAAAGGGATCCAGAAGAGAAGAAAAGAAAACACGAAGTGATTAAGTTTAAGCAGTCATGAGTCTGTGGAAGGAAGGAGAAAGAAGGCTTCCAGAGATGCTCAAGTCAGAACACTTGGGGAGCCTTTTCTTCAGGCTGTAGGCATTACCTGGAGGAGGAGAATAAACAAACAGCATAGAAAACAAGGAGAAAAGATGTGCATGTGTGTGTTCATGCATGTGCACACGTGTGGATACACGCGCATAAAGAGAACTAATATCCTTTTGCCACTCCTGCTGATTGCTAGCCTTAACAGCAGTGGTCACTGTCTCTATTGCTATTGGTAGGTAACCTACACACTCTGTAGTGCAACCTGTAATAATGATGCTTCATTCAGCTGATCCTTTCTGTGATATACACAAGATGCTTTGCAAGGCTTCCTGCAGAAGATTAGTGAAGAGTCACAAGGAGGGAAAGGCAGGTTTTCAATAGTATCAGCCAGACATAATTCTTCTAGACTGCATCTAAAGAGCCCTATATGCCCCAGAGAAGGGAGGCCAAGTAGTAAAATCAGAAGTGATTAGACTCTCACTGCACATCGCTTCCAGACTTTCAGGTATATCTGAATATATTGATTGGGTATGTTATCTATTTATCACTGTACTGGCAGCACCCCACAGTGAATGGCAAGAATTGACTCTGCAGTTTTTTTTCCCCAACTCTACAATGAGTGACATCACCAGGGTGAGGGGGCTTGGCAAAGTAGCCTCTGTAGGAATTTTCACACCATGGAAGTTACCAAATATTAACCATCAGGTTTTTTGTTTTGGTTTTAGAGATGAAGCCATTAAATGTTTATCAGCAGACTATTATATTCATGCATATATCTACAAATAAACACCACACACACATTTAATATGCATACACACACACACAATGTGTTCTTTATAAATATGTATACTATTTCTTTAGACAGGGTCTTACTTTGTTACTCAGGCTTGACTCATTCTTTAGTCTCCCAAGGACACACACCACCAAATACAGCCATATAGTTTGCCTTAAATGATCTTCTGTGTTAATTCTGTAAGTGTTAATTTCCCGGTTTATCATTTTGTGTCTCTTTTTTTACTTAAACACATCTTTGTATGATATAAAAATTTAAACAGATTTTTTTCCAAATTTTTCAATAATTGCTATGTAGTCACTGAAGACCAATCAACCATTACAAGTAAGTTATGTTCAGAGTAAATATGTAATTGTAACAAATCCTGTACCTCTGTAAACATATGAAAAAATAAACTCACTATGGGCAGGGGAGAGGATCAGTGAGTTAAGAAAATTTGCTTTGAAAGTGCAATTAAACTCCACCATCCACATGAAAGCTAGGCATTTCTGTAACCCAATGCAGACCCTGGCTAGGCTTTAGTTTCAGTAAGAAACCATCTCAGAAGATAAAATGCAAGTCCATAAAGGAGGACTCTGGTGTGTTTATCTGGCCTTTAAATGGATACATCAAAACAGCAACACACACACACAGAGAGAGAGAGAGAGAGAGAGAGAGAGAGAGAGAAAGAGAGAGAGAGAGAGAGAAACACAGAGAGAGAAACACAGAGAGAGAAACACAGAGAGAGAGAACAGAGAGAGAGAGAGAGAGAGAGAGAGAGAGGGAGAAAGAGAGAGAGAGAAGAGGGAAGGAGAGCAATGAATGAAATAAACTCAATGTTTCAATCATTTTCCTTTTGCTTTCTAGTTCTAGAATCTGAAGTCATAACGCTGTGCATGTCAAAAATGCACTCTATCACTGAGCTACATCCCCAGCTCACAATGCTTTACATTTTATGAGTAATCAATTGTCCCCAGGTCTCTACTTGCTTAGACTTCTGTATGTATGAAGTAGAGACACATGACCTAGTTGGCATTGAGCTGCCACTGGGCACCTAGATGTCAGAGCTGGGTTTTTATGAGTTTCTTTAATTACTTGTCAACACAAGTAATTAGCTCAAGCTCCGGTGACTCCTTACAATGGGAGAAAGCTCTCTGCTAATACCAGAATGGGAGGAGAGAACTCAGCTCAAACTCAAAGCTTAAGACCTGCCAGATGTAATCCCTTCTCTTCAGTGACAGAGCTAATGAGTGGATTGCAAGATTTTACACTTCACCTCTGATATTTTAAACATCTCAGATAATAATAGAAATACATTTATATAGTGCTTTATAGGGGTTGGCTCATTTAATCCTCACATCAGTGTGAGAAAGAGTTATTAGCCATGCTTTACAGCTGTGGAAACAGACGCTTGAGGAGATCAAATGACTGGCCTAAAATCACACAGCTGGTGACTGAGACAGTCTAACTTCACCTGAGTGCTTTTACCAACGGCTGATAGGCTGAAACCAAAGCCTGCCTTTCACACCAAGGGATTCCCTACAGGTAAAGTGAATCAAATCCAGGAAGAGGCTGCCTCTAAGGCATGCTTAAATAAACTTAGGTGCCCTCCCCAACCCACATACAACATACCCCAAATCAGACCTACTTATCAAATGCCAGAGATTCAAATCATCTTCACACTAAGGCATAAAGTAGCCTAAATAACTTAAAATTCGGCCAACTACAATTTGATATCATTTGATAGATAATAAAGCACTCAGATTAGAAAAACAAAACCCAGAGGTGAGTTCTTATGCATCAGGAAGTTGAAAAAAAAAGTACATTTGGGCAAGTAGCAGGCTGGAGTCACACTCCAGAACTAGCCAGCTGTGCTCACACACATGGCTTGTGGCTTAACTTCTAATATCAACATCTAAATATATTGAAAAAAAAAGTTATGTATGTTCCAAAGGCTGGCCACATCTGCCTGGCTTTTTCTATTATCTTTATATAATCAGCAAATGTGTGATCACAATACTGACAGAAGAGATAATTCTTGAGAATTTACTTTGCTCAATCGTGTCAAAGACATCTCAAACCGTTCAGTTCCAGCTACTTGGTGTTTTGTTCTGTCCCTCCCTTCCTGCAGACCACAATGATTTGAAAGACATAGATTAGGAGTCGGATGGAGATACTTTTCTTCATCCCTGCCCACTCTATCCTGTTAAGATGAAACGCAAATGCTTCCATTAGTAATTGGATGGATTGAGGTTGTCACGCAGATCAATGTAATATGGTTTCACACCTTGTACACTTTGAGCTACTAAGTGGGAACTCCCAAGAAGCAACTCCACACGGAAGGAGAATGCAGGTGCTTTGATGCCATGCCAAAGACTACATTTTTATAAAATAGGGTTTGCATGGCAAATCCAGGAAGTAGACTCTCTTGCCATCATAAAGAAATACCTAGTATGTAGTATAACAAAAGCAATGCATACTTGAGCCAGATTTAGCTCATGTTCTCCAGTGGCATCTTTAATCACAAACATAGTCAAGCATACGGTCTATTCTAAAAGGATCTAAAGAATTTGCTAACCACAGATAGACTGTTTTTCCAGATTTTTCGGTGGCTGCAGTTTTAGAAGCCTGGAATACACCGCTACATTACAAGTTTCTTCTCTTCTGCAATAATTCTCCTAAAATCCTCCAGAAACTTGTTGACTTATGTCTAGGTGAGATCTCCTTAAGAATAAAGAAAAACACCATTGATTTTAAATACTTATCTCCAAGAAGTATTTATAAAGGTGTGAATAAAAAGGTTGGAAGTAATATACACAGTGGGAGGGGACACTGAAATTGACTTGGTCAGTGAGCTTAAAAATTAGTCATTCAGAGTTGGCTATTGGACTCTCTTGGATAGCTTGTGCTGAAATACTGTTTGAAAGTGTGGTATTTGGGCCAGGTAGTGATGGTGCACGCCTTTAATACCAGCACTTGGGAGGCAGAGGTAGGCAGATTTCTGAGTTTGAGGCCAACCTGGTCTACAGAGTGAGTTCCAGGACAGCAGAGAGAAACCCTGTCTCAAAAAAACAAAAAAAAAAAAAAAAAAAAAAAAAAAAAAGAAAGAAAGAAAAAAAAAGAAAAAGAAAAAGAAAAAAGAAAGAAAGAAAGAAAGTGTGGTATTTGTGGCAAATCAGATGCTGGCTCCACATATTTTAAGCCTGAAAGAAGGTCTGTACTGGCCTTTCATTGACATTTTCCATCTTAACTCAAAAACACCACAAAACCCTCCATTTGATGAGTTCAGAATGATCTGTTACATGTAGAATGAGAGTCTGTTCTGTTCAAAGTCAATTAAGAAAAATGTGTGAACAACTAGACTATAACTCAGAGTAAAAAGATTAATGTGTACTTCTGGCAAATATCTTTTCAATAAATATTCCACAAGCATTTAATGAAGAAAAAAAATGTCTTCAATAGATAGCACTGGGGCAACTGGGCAACATAAGAAATTGGAGCTAGAAGTTTATGTCACAAAATATGTAACGTTAACTTAAATGAATAAACAAACTTCATATAAATTGTGATTTAAAAAAATAAAAAACATAAAATGAATCTTCACAGCCTTGCATGTGGTGATAATTTCTTAGATATAATATCGAAACACACATGAAGAAAACAGTAAATTTGACTTCATGAAAATTTTAAGCTTTTGTGTATGAGAGGAAATCATTAAGCAAATGCAAAGACAACTCCTCAGATAAAGGGAATACTATCCCAAATATCTAAGAAAAGAAAAATATCATAATTTAGCAATAAAAGATAAGCCAGTTAGACACTGGGCAAAGATTTAAACAGGTACCTTTTCCAGACAAAGTAGACAAGTGGTCACCAAAAACATCTCAGAAGATGTTAAAATTCATTAAGCATTTGGAAAATAGAAATTACAAAAGCACAGTAAGATACTACTTCATATCTGTTGGGATGAATACCATTAAAATGAAGATATCAGGCATTGGTTAGAATATGAAGACCTTGAAGTCTCAAGTTTGAGTTGATGGAGTTAATAAAACCAGTGTATCCATTGTGGAAAACATTCATACTATTTCATAAAAATCATATAAAATATGCCCACTGATGCCACAGTGACACACGTGTTATGGGGGGTGACCAAGTATTGGCTGATGGGATTTAAAGTCCTCTCAACAAAAGGTAGCTCATGGATACACACACATGTGTGCACACGTGCACACACACACACACACACACACACACACACACACTATTATTGAGGTCTCAGGCCCTGGGAGAGAGCTTAATTCTATTATTTTACTAAAATTCTATTATTCACCTAAATAGACATAGGAGTAAACTGACCACTAAGGTCTTATTTTATACCAATAGATTAATCCATCTTTCAACCTTGAGCAGAAAAGTTCCCTTTTACAATGTACAGTAATTAATATAGAAGCCTATTCTTGGTCAATGTGCAGAGAAAAAGAGACTCTACAGTGTTCAGCTCTAAATAGGATTCCCCTCCCAAGGCTCAGGCACCATCACAGAAGAATGGATGGAAATAGTTGACTGTCTGCAGTGAAACAGTATTTGTTGGGCATGGCAGGGCTGTTGTCCATATGATCTAACAGCAGCTTAACTGGATAACAGCAGGCGAAATGTATAACAAGTCACCCGAGATCACAGCAGACAATAAAATCCCAAAACAGATGGGGTGGGGCTCATGAAACCTCACCCCTGGTTGAGGAGTTATTGACAACTAATGGATGCTGGTGGCAGGAAGGTGGTGGAGAATTGGGTTCTTTAAGGTATGTGGACCCTGGGAAGCTACCCACGCTTCAGTAAATGGCCAATATCCATGTATGTCCCAGCCATGCTAAGTAGACTTGGTTTGATTTTTAAAAGAACACTTAAAGTGGGAGCAACACCACCAAGTGGCTTTTAGAACTATTCTCACACTAGCCAGCAAAACGTTGCCTTTGAAAGGCTTAACCCACCTGAAGGTTCTGTAGACACCAATGATTTAATCATTCAGGAAAGAGTTATGAACAAAAGCCACTATTACCGATGAGGCTTCAGATTGTAAGTCACTGAGGTTTGAGTGCAAGAGATCTAAGTTCCTCATGTTTTGATAATCTTGCCCTGACATGAGTTGAAATGGACTCTCCTCATAAGGAGATGCCCTCTCCCTATCCCAGCCCCCATAAGGATCGCAAGAAGGAAGGCTCAGGGTCAATCTTAGCTGGCCTTCAGATTGTGTTCTACCCTACTCTTTACTCTTTGTAACATCTTTTTAAAAAGTATGTGTATGTGTGTATGTCTGTGTGAGGCTATATGCACACGAGTGCAGGTGCTGACAGAGGCCTGACAAGGACAGCACATCACCTGGAGATCCAGGCAGTGGGTGAGCCACTCAACAAGGGCTCTAGGAGCTAAAGCTCACGCCCCTTCCAAGAGCTCACGCCCCTTCCGAGAGCAGCACACTCTTAACCACCTCTCCACCTCCCTGTTCTCTAGGACTTTTTTCTTTCTTTTTTTTTTTTGAGATTATAATATATCTACATAACTTTTCCCATTCCCTTTTCTCCTTGAAACCCTCCCATATATCCCTCCTTGCTCTCTTTCAAATTCATGGCTCCTTTATTATGAATGCAGGTGTGTGTGTGTGTGTGTGTGTGTGAGTGTGTGTGTTTATTTCTAAATAAATAAGTACAATCTGTTCAGTCTATAGAATGTTACTGTGTATATGTTTTCAGGGATGATCATTTGGTAGTAGGCAGTCAATTGTTGTCCTCTTTCCTTGGGTCACACTTGCCTTAACTCAGGTAATTTCGTTCTCTCTCAGCATTCCTTAGTTGCCTGTCATTTTGAGGAGGGCTAGGCGGTGTTTTAGTTTGGTTTGTTTGGTTTTGGTTTGGGGGTTTTTTATTGTTGTTGTTGTTTGTGTGTGTGCATACATGCATGTGTGAGTGTGTGTGTGTGTGTGTGTGTGTGTGTGTGTGTGTGTGTGTGTGTGTGTGTTGAGCCCTTCTGGGCTCTCTTCCACCTAAGTCCACATGTCTATTGTTGTTCTTGTTCAGCTCATGCTTAAGCAGTCATCTAGGTAAGACCTTATATGTGTAGCTTCTGATATTAGTAGGAGACACACTGGATGCTAAGTCCTTTCCTGGGAGATTCCAGAGACAAGCCAAAAATTTCCCACACTAGCAAAACAGATCTGAAGTTATCCACCTTCATCTTCACAATAACAGTGCCTTCACTACCAGGCACTGTCTGCTTGATATTCTACACGGCCACCACTCCCCACTATAGAATCCTGGATACTGAGAGAGGAGGGCCTGGCAACTCTGGGTCTCAATGTAAAGTATGTCCACAAAAAGCAATTCACACAGAAGCTAATATTAAGGTTTGGGCAGTTCTGGATCCGAAAAGGTAAATTCAGTCTGAAGGGAAGAAACACAATAGAAGTCTAAGGTAGTCAAAGGGGATTAGTAGTTCAGGCAACAGAAATGGGAGCTGTGGGGGCTATGGAGGACCACGCCTCTCAGCATGGTCAGGCCTCATTTTGTCATTTTCTACCCTTGGCCTGGAGAATATGCCGAGGGGATTTCAAACAAAGCCTCAAATTCCAGTCTTGATGAGACTGGCAATATTCATTTTGAATTATGTTTGCAAAAGGCTGGGAGTGAAATAGAAGAGGGCAAGAAAGGTGAAGCGAAGGGGTGGTGTCATTCAGAGTGGAGGGATTTTTTTTTTGCATAGTAGAATTTTCTCTTTGTAGGGCATTGTGGAGAGCGGCATTTCAAAAGAGCACAGCTGCAGCAGAAGAGTCCATCAGACAAGGTGGGCTTAGACCTGAGAAGGTGACCAATAAAACTAATAACCAAAGAGCAAAGCCAAGCAACTTCTGCAGTGACATCACTGTGCTGCCTTCAAGTCCTGTAGACAGAGCTGGAGTCCAGGTCCAATGCTCAAAATCACATTAGCAGATAAGTGTTGGGAAAGGTGTGTGTGTGTGTGTGTGTGTGTGCGTGTGCGTGTGCGTGTGCGTGTGCGTGTGTGTGTGTGTGTGTGTGTGTGTGCACGTGCGTGCGTGTGTGTGTGTGTGCGTGCGTGCGTGCGTGCGTGTGTGCGTGTGTGCGCGTGTGTGTGTGTGTGTGTGTGTGTGTGTGTGTGTGTGTGTGTGTGGTGTGGTGTGTGTGGGTACATGGTCACATGTGCTTACCTTAATTCAGATTTAGTTCATACAGAAAGGTGAATGGAGATGCTTTGGTTAGAAAAGCTAATGTGGGCCAGAGCCCAATGTGGTTGCCCTCTTCCTTCCTCTTCCATCCTGGCCTTTTTGAAATTCTGAAGGCCTGTGGAATATATTTTAGCAAACCATTCTAGTGCCAAATTCCAAGTTTTCCATTTGAGAAAATCGAGGCCCTGGAAGGATAAAGGCATGTGTTGGTCTTGGCTATTTTTATACTGGAATAAGGTGTCAGTCTATCAGGCCCTTACTTCCATGGAATGTATTTCCTGTCATGGTTTAAAGTCCTTGGCATAACCAAATAGATAAAATAAATACTGATTATGCAAATCAGTGACTTGGGTTCAAGTCCCAATGCCACCAGTAAGGAGGGTAACACTGAAAACCAATGTTGCTCTCTTAGCTACCCTTGCTGGCAGTCCATAGGGCTTAATGTGAAGTCACAGCAGCAGAACCACATGAAGAGGGTTTTACTTCTGAGCTACTTTCTATCTGAAGGTAGAAGGAAACAATTTCACTTTCATTTTTGTCTTTGCTGCCCACTTTTAGCTACATTTTTGTTTGTTGTTTGTTTGGTTTTTTATGGCCACACAATTGTGGTTCTCACTTGTTATATTAGCTAGCATAAGACATGCTGGTTGCCGTATTAAAAACCAACCAATACTTTAGGAGCTTGATAAAACACATCAGCCATACCTATGGTCTGTCTGGCATTCCACTCAGCACCACCGCCCTTGGAGGTTACACTTTCTTCTACTGGATGTCTGTGTGCTTACATGGATGGCGAAGGGATCACGGGGATGGTATTCATACACCAAGCCAGGCAGTGGTAAGCAAGGCTTTTGACTATATTCCAACATCAGTTACACGTTCCTAGAGAGACACGGTGGGGATTATAATACAGCTCCAAGAGAAATGGCAGGAGAGATGCAGGCATGGCACCTTGCATACTATTGGCCAGCCATTGAGAGTGATGAAGTAAATATATCTTGCCAAAGAGGAAGCAGATATTTGTAAAGACAACTACAGAGATACGAGGAACACTGTAACTTTTTCACTTACACAGGTTTACATAATACCATATCTTATCTGTTCAGAAGATAACAAAAGACCCTGAGTGCAGGAAATGCTTCAGGAGAAAGGAAATGCTCATACTTTTGTTCTCAGTATGGGACTGCCACTCACGTTTTGCTTTGTAACCTTATGACCATTAACTATGCTTTCCAGACATGCCATATACTCCCCCCTGCTATTTATGAACATTTTGCCTGCTATCATTAGAAGCTTACAAATTCTAATGCGCATGAACTGTAAGTGCTTTGTGTACAAAACTGACCAACTATTAAGAAAACATAACAATTTGAAATTGTTTCTCAGTGTGAACTATATCGTTACCCATGATTTTAGTTGGTTAATCAGTAAATACTGTGCAAACAGGTGCCACCCTGCTTTCCTGAAGTGACATAATACATTAACCATCCCATGCATGGTGTTCACCAATGAAAATGTTCCTCTAAACCCATGTTAGGTCTGTTTACATGAACACACCAGAAGCAACAGCTGGAATAGCCAAAGGCCAACACATCCATTTGGCCTGGAAATCTGCCCATGTGTCCTACTATTGACCAGAGAAGCCTCATGCCATCTGTCTTTCAAAGGGCAGCTCTGTCTGCTATGTACAGGACAGTGCCAAGCCTCCACAGTCGCTTAGCAAAAGCAGGATATTTATTCTGTAAGCTCTGATTGCTTCTGTCATCATTGCCCTATTCCTGTTTTGGGGCATTGTCTACACAACCAATTCATGTCTTCTAAAATGTTACTTCCTCCCCTCCCCCACAGAGCCATTTCCTCTTACAACCTTTCCCATCACTTCTAAGACAAGTTTCATGGATAAAACTAGCTTTCAACTATAAACAGACTTTTTTCATTTTTGTTAAAATGCAATCCACATAAAACAAATTGCAAATATTTAATATATACTAAAAGATGAGGTTGGACACTTGCATATATTTGCATACCTGACAACAAGGTAATAAATATACCAATTATTTCCACAAGGTCCCTTGTATCTCTTTGAGTGTGTGTTCATATTGCTACCATGAAATCTCCTATCTGACCTAAATTTGAATGCCTGATACAGTACTATGGCTTCTTGGCACTGTACTGCACAGCAGATCTCCAGAACTAATTTATTTTGGATAACTGAAATTTTAAACCAGATGAGTGTTCCTCCATTTCTCCCTCTTTGGTAATTGTTCTTCAGTTCTTTGCTTTCTTGACTTTGATTATTTCTGTTTTCTCAGACAAGTAAAATCATACTGTGTTGTCCTTCTATGCCTGCTTACTCCTCTAGACATAGTAACCTCCAGGCTCATCTATGTCATTGTGAATGATAGGATCATATCCTTCTCTTTAGAGCTGAATAATGCTCTATTGTTATATGTTCTCTTTATCTATTCAGGCTTTGTTTGCTTCTCTATTGCTGTGACAAAACACTGTGACCAAGGCAACTTACAAAAGAAAATATTTCAATGGGCTTCCATTTCCAGAGGGTTATAGCCCATGATGGTAAAACAAAGGCAGGGTGACAGAAACAGCTGAGAGCTCACATCCATAATCACAGGAAGGAGACAGAACACACTGGAGAAGGCTAAGTCTTTTGAAACTTCAAAGCCTAACCCTAGTGATACACATGCTCCAACAAGGCCACACCTCTAATCCTCCTCAGTGACAAGGAGCAGGCATTATTCCTTCTCATTCTAACTACCACAATGCATTTGTGGAGGAACTCTGTTCCCTAAGC
This sequence comes from Mastomys coucha, assembly GCF_008632895.1. Lineage (NCBI taxonomy): Eukaryota > Metazoa > Chordata > Mammalia > Rodentia > Muridae > Mastomys > Mastomys coucha. The sequence continues at coordinate 157,415,177 of NW_022196904.1, read as the reverse complement.
ATTATCAGTGGGAGTGCTCTGCCCAACATGGTCCTAAATGTGTTGTCATAAATCCCATCTTCATATCTTGCTTTAAATCTCTATGATTCCCATAATCAAACAAGTTCTAGAAGCTTGAAATTAAATCCATGCCTTTCAAACTGGAGTTTTATTCATAGTGTGAATATAACATTGCTCCAGAAATCTCTAGAAGGGATGTAGTACACTTGAAGCCCATTTAATTTACACAATACCTTTGCCAAGTGTTTCATAGAATTAGTCATGAAAGGAATACAGTGATGAAAATTCTGCTCAAAGACAGGCACCATGATAATGCTCTAATGATAGCTCTGGACTCTTGCAGAAGTGAGCATGACATACAATGGTGACTGATGATCCACAACATGTATAGCAGCCATAGCGACATGCCTATTCGCCCCTCCTTCAAGGGAGGACTTACCGCTTAGCTGCAGTAAGCAAATAGTCTCCATCTACAAGTATCTTGAGTTTGTCTCAGCTAAAAGAGTCAACTTGTCTAAAGGCACACCTTTCCCTTGCAGGCTCTACCTGACATCTCGGAATGGCAGGAATTTAAAAATTCAGCGTTTTGGCTTTAAAAGCACACACTCATGAACAAAAGCCTGTGTTCCAAATTACACCAATTTCTTACTCTTCATCTCTGCTTTCACTGTCGTGTGTCAGGTGCTGGATTATCATAAATGGCACAGGGTCTGAGAAAGTAAAAACAAGGCAGGCCTTTGGAGGTGACCATTCACCTCACACCTAGCAACTGAGAATCCATCCATAAATGGTTAATGGAAGACAACCAGCTCCTGGTACACAAGGCTGTCATAACTGTTAAAACTGTTATGGAAGGTGAGCTGAGATGGAGACACAGTCCAAAGGAGGCAATAATACCTGTGGCATCTTGGGCATTTGAGAAAGAGAAATAAAAGGAATATGGCTAACAGAATTTCTAACTTCATAAAGTACCACTGGAATGTTGTAGGAAGACAGCAAAAATCTAAGAGCAAGTATGGGTGTTTAAAGTATCAAGAGGCCATTGTGACTACAGAGTAATACTTGAGAAAATGAAGCGTGGAGTCCAGTCAGACAAGGCTGAACTTAATGGGACTAAATGTGACTAGACCACAGTGGGAAAGTTAAACTAAGCCCTTCTGGGAAAAGCTACAGACTTCAAGCATAAAGCAGGAAAATTGGTGAAAATTTCAATACCCAACATATCAAATATAGCATAGAGCCATGACTCTATGCTTGCAGACAGGAGTCTAGCGTGGCTGCCTTCTGAGAGGCTCCACCCAGCTGCTGATGCAGACAGATGCTGACACCCACAGCCAATGAGTGGTTGGAGCTTGGGAAATCTTAGGGAAGAAAAGGAGGAAGAATGGATCCCCTAAGGGGACAGGAACTCCACAGGAGTCAAATAACCTGGACCCTTGCGGCTCTAGAGACTGAACCACTAACCAAAGAACATACGCAGGCTGGACCTAGGCCTCATCACATGTTTGTACGTAGCAGATGTGCAGCTTGGTCCGCATGAGGGTCCCGAGCAAATGGAGGGGGGACTATCCCCAAAGCTGTCACCTTTATGTGGGTTATATTCTTCTAGCTACTCTACCTAGTCTGGCCTCAGTGAGAGAGTAACCACCTAGCCTCTCAGAGGCTTGAAGTGCCAGAGTGGGGAAATGCTGGGGGTGCAGGGGGCGCTCCCTGAGGAGAAGGGGAGGGAGATACAGGAGGTATTGCAGGAGGGGCTGATCTGGAGGGGGCAGTGATTAGGATGTAAAGTGAATACATAAAAAATAAAATAAAATATTAAATTAAAAAGAAAAGAACCACATAGAATTTGCAACAAATCCCATGGTGATCACAGCATAGTGACTCAGAGTTCTGGGCCCAGGTTGTATCATCAGCAACAAAGAAACATATGCCTTCTAAAAACACCACCCAGTCATGCTACCCAGCACAGAAGGAACAGATGTGTTGGGCTCTATCAAATACACACATTTGTAAAGGTAAAGAAGCCCAGCACATTGGGGCCATAAGATAGAAGCAATACGTTTAGAATGGAGGAGGACGGGGAAATAGCTCAGATGCTAATCATCTGAGCCCAGCCTACAAAATCATGCATTTCCAACTACAGTTATGTCTGTGGGAGGAATCTCTTACGCCCAGCCAAAGGAAGAAGGAAAACACTGAATTTGAAAGACAGATGTAGTGTGTGTGTGTGTGTGTGTGTGTGTGTGTGTGTGTGTGTGTACAGGCACGCACGCGAGCTCTCTAATGTTACCTTAAGTGGCAATAGTGGGAGAGATATTTTCCAATGGGTAGAACTTCAGGCAGTGTACCTGACCATTCACTTTTTCTTTTGGAAAGAGAAGAAACTCAAATTTAAAACATAGATGAACTCATACACATTCTAAATTGATTATAGACCTGGTCAGGGATACAGATTGCAAAATACTAGAAAATTTGCACCAGGAAGGTAGGATTCAATCATATGAACGGACATCAGGATTAGACATAAGCATAGTGGGTTTTCTTTGTGTTTATTAATATACACCAGACTAAGCGTTGTAGTCAATCTGTATCATTGACCACCACAGTGCTGTCACAATGGGACATGAACTAATGAGATGCAATGGCAAAGATGGGAGATATTCAAGAACACACAACCTTATTTAACTATTAAGTCTTATTTAACTATTCCTGCAGTAGAATCTCCAAGCTTTGAGAGACAGAAGCCATGATTGAGACCTTAATATTAAGTCATTTTTAAACTATCCAAGCTAGCTACTTAGTGGAAAGTTGCATATGTTAGACCCTTCACTCAAAAAAAGGTCAATGGTTCCTTCTCACTGAAACAGACAGCTATCCCATCTATGTCATGAATGAGTCTGCCTTTCATGTCCATAGGACACAATCCAACATTTCAGTTAGGAAGGATCCATCCATTGTCATGGGATCTCAGAAACAGTCAAGACGCATTTTACAACAAAGAAGTGCAGAAGAGGACTTGTGACCATGAGACTCACCAGCATTATTACGTATCGTAGCATGCTTAAATATTAGCCTGAGAAGAACATCAGAGTGTCCACATAAAAGCATATCCGATAATGTGCAAGCTCCACACAATAGCCTGCACTGATGTAGAGCTGTCATTAAAGGTACAACGTATGAACTGAATCATAGTTTTACAGAGCAGCACGTCTCCAAAAGAACAAGATACATGTGGTGTAGGAACCAAGGGAGGGAAACAAGGGCAGCCCCACTTCCTATGATAATCTACCACCCACTGAGAATCTTTGTGCTTTCTTTCCTTAAACTCTGGACTTGACATAATGAGAGATTCTGGTTTCAAATAGAGTATGTGTAAATTCACTGGGCACAGTGAGGATAAGACCACGCCATCAGCTATGGCTGACATCTCAACTCTTTATACCCACACCCAGTGATTGGATAGTAAGGGACAGAGTCACCATCCTGGATAAGCAACGGACTCCGATTCTCTGGAAGAAATAGAGAGCAGGAAAGAGGACAAAGGGAATCCAGCTGACCCACTGACAATGCTCATGCTCAACTTGGCAGCAAATAGACAAGTGCAGGAGACCCGGTCTGTGAGAAGCAGAGCAAATCATGCACTTTGTTCTTTTGAACATGTTAACTGGGTCAAATTACTGTGGAACCCTTTAAGGGCTGGAGAGAGCATCTGGTGTGCGAGCCTGATGGCCTGGATCAACTTCCTGGAACTCATGAAAAAGTGGGAAGAGAGAACAGATGACTTGACTCAATGCTGCCTCTGGGCACATGCATACCACGGCATGTGGATGCCCCTACCACTCTTCCAATAACAATGACACATTTTTAAAAAATGTATGTGTAGCTCAGTAATTGATAACTGAGGTGAAAGCCATATGGCCTGAAGGGTAAAGAGGGATGATCACCAGTTTGAACCAACTGTAGCAGTGTGGACCAGTTCCCACCACTGGCCTCTCTTTTTAAAATTAACATTGAAGATGACAGTTCTCTAATCTTCATTCAAGGACCCTTGAAAAGGGGCTTCTTGATGAGATGAAGACAGAATATCTATGGCACAATGGTAGGTGGGATCAGCACTTTAAGGATGCATTTACTCCCTGGAGACATTAGCAGGAAGCCTAAAGCAAGCAGATTTTTCACAATAGGCTTCAGCAATGTACAGCTGCGGTCATGGCCTTCTGGTACAGCCAGCATTCGCTGTCTGATCTCAGGCAAAGCAGAAAGGCGGGCCCATTCTACTTCAGTCTGAAACACTCTAATGGGGTAAGAGTCACTCCTTATATCACCACTGGGTAGGCTAAAGCTTTCTCAGGTTGCTTCCAGGGAATTTCTTTCTCTGTCTACTCCTCAAGTATTACTCTCTAGTAAATGTTTTCTATGTCAGATTCTCAGTGTCTGCTTCCAGAGAATTGAGTCTATAGCATCAAAAAAGCAGTGATGACCAGGGATCTGGTGTCCCTACTAATCTGAGATAATAATTTTTTGAGACCAGGGTCTCATTATGTATATAATCCTGGCTGGCCTAGAACTCTCAATGTAGACCAACAAGCAAAAAAACACAAGACTCAAATAAGACCTTTAAGGAACACCTCTCAATGTTGGTGGCAGAATCAAGACTTGAGTCTACTGAGCCCATCATAGAAGGAGCGGTATCTCACTGCACTAGTTTCTCACAGAGCAACCCTGCAGCCTGGATCGGCTCAGGCTTTCTCATGTGTTCCTCGTCTGTCACCAGATGAAGAGTCATCCTTCATGTACTTACTTTAACACTTCATTTTCCAGACACTTCTGACCCACCAGGAAGATACAAAGGATAGCAACTCAAATAAAAGATTTCCTTCTCTGGGTTGGTGGCCAAGTTTTAGAAATGGGGAGAATCATGGGCATTATGATGAAAAATTAGAGAGTTCTCTGACATTTTATGAAACAATTATAGAGGGAGAGAGGATTGGTCCTAACTAGGAGGAAGGGTGGCACAGAGAGCACCTTTTGTATGCCTATGGTAATCTAGGCCTTGTGCTGTGTGTACTGTGTTACTTAGCATCCTCGTGATGCTGAGTCCTAAGAGTGAGCATCTGCCGTGTGAATTTGGCTACCCAGCAGCACTCATTGTCCTTCTATCAAGAAACAGAAACTAGACTCTCCCTGTGGGAAATTTGTCTTTCTTCATTCTTAACCCATGAATTTAAAAGATAATGGCCCTATTCCCAATTTGAGAGTCATACCCTGATTGCTTCACCCATACAAAGATGTTTATCTGTTTTCTTTATTAATGCTGCCATAACTGCCATAATAAAATGCCACAGACAGTGTGACTTAAATAACATACGAATTATTTTTAATAATTCTAAAGATTAGAAATACATAATAAAAGTGTTGGCAGTTTTTCCCAATGCCCATCATCTTGACTTTCCTCTCCCCATGTGTCTATACAGGCCCTCAGCCTGTGCTTGTCCTAAATTCTATTTCTTATAAGGACATGGGTCACATGAAATTAGGGTCCACCCATATGACCTCATTTTCATTGAATTACCTCCTTAATACTCCATTTCTAAATACCCATGGAAAGCTAGAACTTGAACATGAGAATCTGAGAGAGGACATGATCCAGTTCATAACATGGCCTGGTTCATGAACACGGTTCAGAGCTGAGAATGCATTCCAGTCAGTGGTGGCACACACCTTTAATCCCAGCACTTGGAAGGCAGAGGCAGGCGGATTTCTGAGTTCGAGGCCAGCCTGGTCTACAGAGTAAGTTCCAGCACAGCCAGGATTACACAGAGAAACCCTGTCTCGAAAAACCAAAAAAAAATAAAATAAAAGAGATAAGAAAGAAAGGAAGGAAGAAGGAAAGAAGGAAAAGAAAAGGAAAGAAAAGAAAAGGATCAAAGAGATAAAGAGATAGACATTCAGAATTATGGGAAGCAACAAGTTCCACTCTCCATAGGCCCAGGTAACACTAAGATGTGTTGCGGTAAATCTCCTACCCAAATAAATCCTGGCAAAGAAATCTCAACTCAATTAATATGAATACAGGCTGCACTCCTAGTGCAGGTCTACCACTACGCTACCATCTTCCCCATCTATGAAACCTCTCATAACTTGCGGTTTCTCCAGGCCACGTGCTTCTGCTCTATTTTCCTTCCCCTCCTCCTTCTCCCCCAAACTTTCAGCTCCACCTTCCCTTCTCCTGCCCAATCACAGGTTCTAGTCTTTATTTTACAAATTAAGGAGGGAGTTCAGGAAGTCACCGGACTCGTTCCTTGTTGGAAGCCCCTCCCCGGAGATCAGAATTAGCATCAAAATACAAGCAGTCCCCGGGCTATCCACAACAAAGACGGGGGCTTGAAGTTCCTACAGTCATTTTTATTTCACAAAGAAAACCAATTCAAGGCATCACATAAAGGAAGAGAGTCCAGAACAGGGAGACTCAACTTGAGTATTTGCTTGAACTTCTGGACTACCTCCTGAACTTAAAAGATGCTTGAGACAGTAAATCTTTCTCTTCCTTAAGCAATTTAGTTTTGACTTTTGTCATTCCCAGCATCAAAATTCCTACTCCATCTCTGCTCTTCAGAGTCACAAGACTGAGTGCTAGCACTCCTGTGTATCCTCTAACATTCTTGTAGCATCTGCTGTAACAAATGGTACACACCTAGCAACTAAATAACTAGTCTGTTGTTTAAAGCAGATTCAAGTTGGCAGATCAATCAAGCTAGGACCTAAACTCTAATACACTGTCAGACACTAGATATGGATGTCTCTAGTGTCAGAATGAAGTTATTGCTTATATTGCTGTGACTGATTATTTCACCATGACAAAACACCTCCCCAAAGCAACTTAAAGAGGGCAAGGGTTTTACTTCATTTCATCATTTACGAGTGCTATCCATCATGGCAGGGAAGATGAGGCAGTAAGAGTGTAAGGTCACGTCACATTGCATCCAGTCAGACTCAGATAAATGAATGAGTGGACCCAGATGGTGTCTCCATTTTATTCAGTCCAGAAGCCCAGCCCCTGTTACGGTGTTACCCACTTTCAGGGTGGATCTTCCTATTCTTTCTTGAGAAATGCCTTCCCAATCACACCCAGAAATTTGTGTCTAGGATGATTATAAACCCTTTCTATTGACAGTGAAAATCAGTCAACACACTTGTCCTTCCTGCAACCATACACTTCCCACAGACACCTACCAAACTCAGACACTGTGAGGCTACTGTTGTTGTTGTTATTACTTTTGTTTTTAACAGTATATAATTGAATTTATTGATAATTTCTTTAAATTAGCTATTAATTATAAGTATGATATGGTACTATGGTGCACCAATATCAGTTGTTTTAAAGATTTGATTATAGGAAAACCACACCCCTACAATCTCTCGGTATCTTTGCAATTTCCATTCACTCATTGCAAATAAAACACATCATTTTCCTCATGGATATGAGTGTCAAGCAGCATTTGTCTTCACAAAACATGCACTTTTGCTATGTTTTAGGGTTTGTAGTGGATGGAAGGTAACAAGTCCCCAGAATGCTTATGTGTTCCCCAGCTGGTGGCACCATTTGGGAACATCATGGAGCCATCAAGGGGAAGTGAAGCCTCTTTGATGGTAATGAAGCTTCATAGGCCAGCCCTACTCTCCCTGCTTCCTGCTTGTGGATGCAGGGTGACCAACCAACCACTCCTCGTCTGTCTGTCTGCCTGTCTGTCTGCTGCCACATCTTAGCCCCCAGGATGTACTGCATCCTCTAGGAGTGTAAGTCAAAACAACTCTTTTCTCCATTAGATCTGCTTTTGTCAGGTTGTATTATTACAGCAACAGAAAAGTAAGTAAGAGTATTATCTACCAAGCTAAGTTAATTAACTGTTTCATTTTATATGTGGTACCAAATGGCCACCTTACTAAAAGCAATCTACAGATTCAGTGCAATTCCCATCAAAATCCCAACTCAATTCTTTATAGACGTGGAACAAGCAATTCTCAACTTCATGTGGAAAAACGAAAAAGAAAACCCAGGATAGCCAAAGCAATCCTGTACATAACAGAACTTCTGGAGGCTATTCGTACACGCAGTCTATCACTGTCTATTTGAAACCCCAAAGGTAAGCGTGGATTTCAGAAGTGTCATCCATCTGGGTTAAACCTCCCAAAGGCATCAGAAACCTGACATATCCCAGAGACAGTGATTTCAAAAAGGGCAATGGCTCTGCTGGCATTCTCCAACTCAGTTGAGTTCAGCGGCATCATTATCGTGCCAGGAGCTAGACTTGTGTGAGGCATGGAACTGAAGGTAAACAGAACATACTTTCTGCTATGTTCCCTGCATGAAAGACTGCAACTAACAAAGAACCAAAAGAAAGAACCAGTAATTGGGGTTTCTGTGGCTTCTAAGTGTCTATGCTCAGAAAGGCTTGGAAAGGCATACTACCCACATTTGTGGTTGCTGTCCTCTTTGGACACCAAAGTACACACCATTGGGCAGAATCCATTGAACTCTTAAGTCTATTACAAAATCACAGTACTTTGCCACATGTTCACCACAAACTTGGTAAATTCTTTTACCACAACTTTCAAGGAGGAAAAAGAAAACATGTGGAAAAAAACACAGAAGCACGTGGGAATCTCATTCTTAACCGCCTCTTTACCAATGGAAGAATAATGTAACCGTAATAAGGGTGCAACATGATGAAACGGCCAAGAGCTGGAGAATTGGGAACGTCCAACTTCGTTCAGGCAGTTGTTCTTCAACAATAACATGTTTGCCTTCTTAAGTTAATCAGATGATGTGGTTTATAAATCGAAGAGACTACTTGGCATTCCTCCTTTCATCTTCAAAACTCCTGTCCTTATTATTATTGTATGATCTGAGGATCATGTTGAAGATCCATGACCAACAATTATGTGTAAAGGGACCTAGAAGGAAAGATATTAGAAACCTACAGTGCTTGGCAATTTTACACTGGTGATGTCCAAATGCTTCATTCAATTATTTCTCTTATTGTTTTAATTATAATAAGATTCATAATTGAATAGTATCCTGGGCAGAGTATTAAGTGATGTGAGAATTATAAAATCTGCTTGAACATCTCCTTCTATTACAAGCTTATAGTCTACAGAAAACCTCAACATTCAGCACTGATTCAATGAATCATTATGGGGTGGTGGGATAATTTTTCTTCTTCTTCTCTAATAGCTACAGCAAATACTACAGAAATGACCGTCAGTGAACTTGCTCAGTCAAAGGGATGAACTGGCTTTAGACCCATGTCTGGCCCCTCGCCGGAGCAGTACCTGAGCAGGCCTAGAACTAAAGGATCGCAAGCCTCCTATAAGATGTAAGTGTCCTCAGCGCAGAAGGGGCATGCACACCACTGCACTGCACCACCTGCACTGCCCAGTGCTTGAGTATTCCTAATCCCTCATCTCTATGGCACCAGGAGTATTTCTTAAGAGAGCTCTGAGGATGCTGCCTGGACTTCTTTTACAATCCAAGTTCTTTCTCTTAGTTCTTGCCTTGCTTTTGTTGCTATACATACAGGAGATCACCAAATTATACATACCCATGTCCCAGATTACCAAGCTACATCTTCAAATACTCCAGTTATCTTCAACTATGACTATCAACTCCATTCAAAAGTTACCATTTCACGCAGAATCACGCAGAATTAGACAGGGACTCATAGGAAGTGATCAGGAAACCTGGAGGGGTCTGACCTAGGTCCTCTTCATATATGTTATGGCTGAGTAGCTTGATGTTCCTTGGAAATCCTAACAGAGGGAGCAGGGCCTGCCTCTGACTCTTTTGCCTACTTGTGGGATCCTTTTCCTCCTACTGGATTGCCTTGTGCAGCCTTGATGTGATGGCATGTGCCTGGTCTTATTGTAGCTTGTTATGCAGTGTTTGATTATCCCTAGAAGGCCTGCTCTTTTTTGAGGGGAGGGGAGAGGAGTGGGAAAGTAGGGAAGGGAGTGAGAGGAGGTGTAATCATCCGCTTTGACACCAAAGGTTACACTGAAGCAGGCAACCAGTGGGGGTCAGTGCTGAGAGCCTCTGATGGGATTGGCAAAGAGACCTACTGGAGATGTCACCTATGGCAGCCAGTGATTAGAGAAATTACTCAGCCGACTTTTCTCTGAGGGAACAAAGCTTAATTTACTGGGACTGGCACTCCCCGTGGACAGCAAAAGAAAAAAGAAAAAAAGAAAGAAAAGAAAAAAAGAGCCCTCTGAAACTCTTTTACCTCTATGGGACTGGTGAGAAAGAAAAGGAAAGAGAAAAAATTCATAGATATACATACACATACATATACACTATGTGGATGAAGCAAAAGGCAGACTTCAATAAATTATATAGATTTAGATAGATAGATAGACAGACAGACAGACAGACAGATACAGTCGATATGAGGAAGGAACAATGTTCCAATCTCTTGATTCTTTCTCCCATGGCTTATATATTTTAGCAAAATCTTTCAAGCAGTATAAAATTACAATGTGATTACATTCTATTTTCTTCTAGTGAATGATAATGAAAAAACAATATGTTCCTCAATACCTTTACAAGGAATAACATTGCATACTACAGTTAAAGAAAACAAATTTGTCCTAAGAACCCACATACATTCGTAACTAAGCAACTTGTTATAGATTAACAAAGTGTGAGCAAGCAAGGTAGTTTTCTCAGCTTCTCGGCCAGTTTCTCTTACTGGCAGGCAGCAATTTGTGGTAACAAAGAAAGGATTAGTTACTTGATTAATCTTTAAAAGTAATCTTATAAAAATATTAAAAGACTCACAAATCAAAAATTTTATATAAAGCTCAGTCATATCTACTTTAAATCCTCATAAATGCATATCTACTAATCAGCAATTCTTATTAAATCATAAGCTGTGGACAAAAATGGGTATAAGAAAGCAATCAGCAGCAGTCCAGCCTCAGGGAGGGTCCCGTCAGCCAGGGCTGCCATTTTTCTTGTTCCCTGACCATCAAGGGTCCCTAGCTTAATTGATAAGAGTGTGTCTTTCTGAACTCCAAATTCTTTATTAAGATTTTCTACATCAGAGCCAGTAGCAAAAACATCTCAACCTAGCTTCACTAACAATTTTATTTTTCCAAATGTTTTCTAAGGGTGGTGGTCATGGTTGACAACCTATATGTCTAAGTTCTTTCCTAGGGTAGTGAGTGAATCATTAATCTGCTCCAGCAGCCATGCCTCAAAGAGATTAAGCATTATTTTCGTGAATGCCAGAGATACTGCCAAATGAGGGGCTGGAGGCCTCCTTAGAGTTTTCAGACAGTTCTTCGATGAAGAGAGAAGTGAAGGCAGCAAGCAGAGCAGCGCTCCTTAACAGCATAAAGTCCTCAGGATACATGTAGTCCTCAGGGTCATGCCTCTACCAAGTTGCGCTAACCAATGGGCAGCATTCCATGAGTTCTAAAGCCATTTGTCATTCCTCCTGCATGGCCCTCAGCAGGGAGGAAAACCTGCAGTAATGTCATATAAAAATCAGTGTTTCTCCTAGTTGTCTACTAAATGCCTTTGTAACTACATGGCATCTGGAAATAGCTTTTCCCCTAAAACTGTATCACTTAAAATGGTCTTTTCCTCCTCTGTCCCAGCTGCTTCTGTGTGATCTACATATGTATGGTTATTTATATGGGCATCTATTTATTTCTACTAGGATGAAACACTTCATGTCAACATGTAAGTCTTTGAACTAAGGACAGAAACAAATATCCAGCTTAGCTACTGTATTCTTTTAGCAGTTAATGATTAGTTAATCATGAACTACATTCATAACTGAAAAATTTCAAGGTTTTTTATTATTCTGTGTGTGCGTGCACATCTGTGTGTGTGTGTGTGTGTGTGTGTGTGTGTGTTTGTGCATGTGCATATTATGGCATGCATGTGGAAGTCAGATGACAACTGGAGGGAGTCACTTTTGTCCTTCCACTGTGTGATTCCAAGGGCTTACACTTGCAACATCAGACTTGGAGGCAAGAGCCTCTATCCACTGATCAATTCACATAACATTTTTTTTATATATACAGCAATATATATTTAGAAAGAATCCATGCTGGGAGCTATAGAGTAATAAGACAATTCATCCTCTCAGGGCAATCTAAAGTAAGGTGCACAGTATAGTACATATTGAAGGCCTCATAGAGACCCTTGATAATCCTAAAGTATGGATGATGGAATTTATGCATTCCCAAGTACACGCACCATATAATTCCCATCATAAAATATGATTAAGCAATTTTAGTGACACTGGAAGACATAAATGGTTTTTCTAAATTATTTATAATATAATATAGATTCCCCCCTCCCTCTGTGTGTGTGTGTGTGTGTGTCTAATTTTTATCCTATTTCTAGGTAAGAACAATCTCTTTCATTGCCAGCACCAGCAACTTGTTTCTCCCTGGGGGAGAAAAACACTCAAATGGACCTTTATGCTCTGAGTACTTCACGCAACAAAGAAAGGGACAGAAGATGAACTGTCAGTTAGACTGAGGTATAATGAAGCATGTGCTTCACTGTGTAACATGTGCTTCACTGTGTAAGCCTGTCTCTGAGCTCTGGGACAGCAGTTCTCAACCTGTGAGTTAGGACCACTCTAGCAAACTTCTATCTCTAAAAGTATTTACATTATGATTCATAAGACTAGGAAAATTACAATTATGGAATAGCAACAAAATAATTTTATGGCTGGGTGTCCCCACAATGTGAGAAACTGGATTAAAAAGTAGCATTAGGGAGGTTAAAAACCATTGTTCTGGAAGGACAAAAGATGAGCGTGGCCCAGTTTTAAATGATTGCACATCAAGGACCTCTTGGATGACTCAAAATTGGTTGAAACTGTACACAATAAACCTATGAATGGTCAGTATTAGATATTTAAAGTCAGTGATAGGATAAATCAAAATTACTTTAAATATTCAGAAGCAATGCTTAAGAAAAGTGTTTAGATGATAAGCGAGTGTGAACCAAGCTAGATATGCTTAAACATGACTAAGATGAAGATCATTGTTTGTAACCATGAAACGCCCTTCTCAAATGTCCTATGACTGGGGTCTCTACTTCTGAATTTAGGGCCAGGCAATGGTACCATTGCACTTTCAGTAAATGACTTAGTTTGGTGGAAACACTAGGGCAGATTCAGACTTGGAAAATGAGGGACTCAGATGCGGACAGACAGAAGAAACAAAATACAATCTAAAACACACCGACCTTCCCATGCCCCCTCACTCATTCCTCATCTTCTTTCATCCTCCTCTCTGGTTCTTTCCCTGCCTCTCCTTCCTCCCTCCTAGAACTCCCTTCATCCCTTCCTTTCTCCCTCCCTCCCTTAGAGGTCAGACCTCAGACCAACACTGAAATCACACAGCACTACCAGACTTCTTTCTCTGCTGCCCAATTTTCCTTCAGAACAAGCCTCTTATATGTCTAATCCCATAAGAGCAATTCCATTCTGAATGCTTGAATGAACACATCAATATTCCTGAATGTTTTGGAAATTTGGAGATTTGGGGTCATTACAACTGTGTGGTATAGAACTGGACTGCTTGTATTAGTGTCTGTGATCAAATAGTTAACAATTCTCATATGTGGTATGAAATAATCCTTTTCAATTAATGTCTTTATACCTCCTACTTTTGAGTATTGTGCCAGATAGCCATGCAGATAAAATATCTGTTAAGAATTAAACAAGCCTCAACCATAACTCCATTAGATATGAGCATCATGCAATTTTTATGTTTTAATGCATACTGAATTTTATAGGAATTCAGCTACTCTGCAAAAACAAAGCAATTATCTCTATGACACTGGGTATTTGCCAAACGTGGCTTGCTGGTTCAATAAAGCCACATTACACAACAATCCGTGTGTGACACTTGAGTAGCCAGACTAAATCCCTGAGTCAAACTATTTGTAGCTTGGTGTCCATTATTTTTTTATAGGAAGAATTGTGTCTTATAGTTTATTTACATTTAACACTGTACTTGTCCAAACATATAACATTTTTTAAGTGCCTTCAGAATATTTCGTAGTTTTGCATTTAGGTTACTACATTCACTTCCATGGATGTAGGCACAAGTATAGATTTTAACATACATAGTTCTATTTCATTACAGAAGAGGGAAAAATAAAACAAATATACCATGAAGGAAAAAAAGAGAGAGGAGAGATGTGTGTCAGTTTTAGGGCCTCTGACTCAGAGTAGGAGAAAAGCAAAGTGATTGTCAAGAGGAGAATCATAAAAATATTTTTGGCAAGAATAGATGCTTTTCCATGGCTATAGTTCTTACCGTGTTCAGCTGTGCTCCTCTCACATTCTTCTCTTGATGAGGGCATCCATCCTCATGCAGTCCCTGGTGAACTCCCTACAACTGCACTTCACAACTTGGAAGCTAATAGCTAATGATTCCAAGACACCTGGGACAAACGATTAACACAATGCTCTTTTGGCTACATGGTCCAAAGCTATCAAGCTTCCTATAAGATTGGATGCAGCTATGTACATGTATAGACATAGTCATATGATCTATGTGGCTCAGAGATATATAAAAAAATCCAAATATGGGGCATGGAACCAATCAGCTTTCCAGAACTCAACAAGGGCTCTCACTTTCTGTGAGCCAGATAGCCACCATTTCCAGATGTTACTACCTTGGTCTCATCAGTAGATCACCAGTTTCTGGTGTTTGAACCATGCCTGAAAAGTGAAGATACACCTTGGGCTAAAAGCTGTTATCAGATTAGAATAACTACTTACAAAATAAGTAGAATGCTTTATGTATAATTCAATCCCTTTGGTTTCCAATAAATACTTGTAAAGTGCCCCCCCTGGGCAGATAGTGTTATGGGTGCTATACCATTCCAGGCTTTTTATAATCAGGGAACAAAATGTAGGGAAGATTTGATTAGTTCACTTTGAGTATGCAGGTTAGTAAAGTCAAACCAAGTGGGTATCAAAAACAACAGACATAGGGCCAATGAGGCCTTATGTTATTACGTGCAAGAGGCAAGAGTAGCCTCTCTCTCTCTCTCTCTCTCTCTCTCTCTCTCTCTCTCTCTCTCTCTCTCTCTCTCCCCTAGAATTGATGTTGCTTCTTCATAGACAGCCTCTAGTGTACTTTCTTCTCAGAGATTTGAAGAGTGAGCCCACTTTCATGGGAAAGGGGCATCTCCAGCCTCCCTTTCTACCCAGAGCCCTTTAGCGCCATCCCATACATTTACTTTTGCTTCTGTTACAACATTTGCTACCAAGAGGTAGTTTCCTGCTTCTCACTCTCCAAACAGAGTTCATAAGTCAGTCAGGGATTTATGCTGGTGTCAACTTGTTACTTTTATTAACAACACAATTGGAGTTGTGTAAAATTAGGCTATAAAGGCTCTTGCCTTTCTATGTAATTGGCATTATTATATTAATAAACAAGTGTCATGATTGCCTAAGTGCTCTGAGCTTTAAGAAATGTCTTTATAATTAAAGATATTTGTTCTTCCTTTTCCTGAAGCCCAATGGCCATAATGCTTTTCATGCACATCATACTCTGACAAATACAGAGATGCTCACGAGATCTCTGAATAGAGTTCATGGATCCTCCCTACAAGGTCACATACTTCTTTCCAGTCATCGCTTGTCGATTGCATACTATAGACATCTTCATCTTAAGGGGCTTGGTGCAGTGTGCTACGTAAGTGGGTTATTAGCTATTCTCAGAGAGGGCAGCATCTATGCTACATCCTCTATTCCCATCTCCTTGTGGTATATTTTATAAAGAAGATAACTAAGCAGTGAGATATATTTTTTAAGGTCTGGACACAAAAGAAAAGAATTTAGATCATGTTTCCTTTAGTTAACAATCAATCCATCTCCCACATCTAGCTTTCCTACAGGAGCAAAGCACAGATATTGAACAGTGATCCTCATTAAATACATTGTGAGCTGGAGGAGGTCCCTTTCCTAGTGACAAGATAGGTATGAAGAAGTCTATAAATCAAAGAGGGGCAAAGAAGCAAGGATGGACTACCCCATGCTCTAGTTGCTATTACTATGAAATATGGAAAATAGCATTATTTTCCATAATGAACTCACTATGGAGAATAGCATTACTATGGTTGTTATCTAGCAAGAAACCTTTCAAACTTCAGACTCTGGTCTACACCTTTTCTATCAATGCCTTGAATTCAGAAGGCAAATTCAGATTTTGAAAAGGTCAATGATTATAATAAGAACTAATGTTGTGAACACTTGTTACATACTGGGTGTTGGGAATCAATCAACTTTTTTTTAAACCTAAGTTGATCCAATTCTAATAACAACTTTCCCTGACATATTTCTTCATCTGTATGAAAGGCATTAGGAAGAAAATAGGCTTCACTTTTCTGCTCTCATTCTCCCCCCACCGTGTGTGTGTGTGTGTGTGTGTGTGTGTGTGTTGGGTATATATGTGTGTGTAAGATGTGTGTACAATACTCTCCTTCTGTGTGTGTATGTTGGGTATATATGTGTGTGTAAGATGTGTGTACAATACTCTCCTTCCTTCCCACTTATAGATGGAAGAGAAAGGAGTCATTTGCCTTGACTCACACAGGTAGGAAGGCAAGAGCAGAGAAATCAGAATTAGATCATAGTCTAGTTTCAAGATCCAGCACTAGATCTATTTAACCCCAGGACAAGAGAGAAAGCAGTGAGTAAATAGTAGAGGATAATCTGCTTGAATGGGGTTGCCTTCAGGACTCTACACAGTGAATTTTAGTTTGATGCATACAAAATTCAGTGATAGTTGGTGTTGAATTCTGTGCTATTGTGTCATGGTGACAGTAATCTAACCTGATTACCATTCTTTCAGAGACTGGCTTACTGTGTGTTTTGGTTTTTTATTGTCCCTTTCTGCTTATCTGCAAGTAATAAGCCCTCTTTACATAACTTGTGGTGTATTAATGTGGTACCTCACCTGGCTTAGGCAAGCAAAACAAAGGCTCGGCCTAACAGGTAGTGGGCTGCAGTTGTAACCAGCACAGCATCACCACTGCCATATTTCAATGCCTTCAAACAGTACAAGTTTATTTCTTGACAACATCATATGTCTGCTGAGAACAGATTAGTTTGCAACTCTGTTCTAAGATTCCTTATCCCAGGACACAGGCTGACCATGATTCTACTCATTGCATTTTTCATAATCACTGCAGCAGAAGACAAAAGATACCTCTGTGTTTTGATCAGGTAATTAAACATTTCTGCCCAGAGATGCCATTCATCACACCACTTCCAATCCTGCTGGTTAAAGTCTATATCCACACTCAAATTCAAGAAGGTAGAAAAAAATGTTACCTAGGCATGTGTTTGGAATGACAGAGAACTAAAATGACAGTAGATGTCCCCAGTGACCACCATGCATGACATTATACTTCCCAAGAATAGTTAGTTAGGGTAGATTTTCAGTTCCATGTGGAAAACTTAGACTGTTGGGAATTCTGAGTATGTTGTCATCTAAGATCTCCGTGTTTGCTGTTTTATTTGTTTTGTGACAAGCTTTCATCTCTGATGATAGACTGTAACTAGTCAAACAAAACTATATGCCTTATAGATGAGCTATAGTAACAAAGCAACCATAGTTGGGAAACATTAAAAAAATCAACATGTCCACTTATGGTAGCAATCCATGGAAACAATAAGAGGAAGTGACCATGGTCCTTCTTCATCTTATGAAGTATATTAAAGCAATATTGTACCTGCCCCCTCAAAAGTGTTTCTTACCTAACTATCCAACTTAGACATCACAATTTTGTCTTGATTTGGAAATTATGAGACTGATGATTGTATTCATTGCCTTCTTCATTTCCCTGACAAAAGCTATTTAAAGGAAGGGCAGGCTGATTGTGGCTTACAGGTTTTGCATGATACTGAGAGTGGATCTAGCTGCAGCCGTTGGGATTGTGATGCTGGTGCTCATGAATCATGTACCATTAGACTACATAGACATGAGGTGTTCAGCTCACTGTTTCCTTTATTTTTTTCATTCAGTCCAGACCTCAGTAGGTGTTACCAACATTCAGAGTGAATCTTCCCTCCTCATTTAAACTTTTCTAGAAATGCCCTTGAAATCAAATGCAAGATTAGAGAAAATTTTACCTGTACTTTACATGATTTTCTTCCTTCTGTCTACCATCCATAGAATATAAACTTTAATAACATGAAGGATAGTCAACTCAGGCAAATGCAGAATCCCTAGTAGACTGTCTAACAAAGCTGCTGCTAAAGATGTTGCTCAACAATTTCAAGGAACATTTGCATGTTTCTAAGTTCCATGAGTTACGTGTGAGTGACCGCTTGTTACCAAGAAATTTTTTGCTCTTATGTGTTCTCTCTAAATTATCGAGGAGGTATCCATATGTATCACAAAAAGTTTACAAAAAATATACAATTGTCTTGGACTTGGAGTTCCTTTGAAGAGTTCTCAGCAATGCATTAGATCAGAAGTCATGTCTTTGTTAAAGAATTTTAGACTTAGTATTTACTTAAAACACATCTAGATCCAATAGCCCACCTCTTCAGAGGCTCCACCTACCAGAAAGCTCTGTCTATATGGTATGAAGCTCGATTGTTCTGTTTCATAATTTGAGACAGTTTGTACTCAGGTATGGCAAATGACTGTCCAATATGAGTATGCTACCCAGTCGGTGCAGTTAGAGCCTTGTCTAGAGTTGCTCATTAGGCACAAGTCTTTTCAATAACAATATGCCTGGGATTGCATGGCTTGAAATACCCAGAGATAACAGCTGTCTTTCAAAAGAAGTATGGTGTTCATTAGATAGATGGTGAAGAGTGCTAAAAAGCATGTAGCATTCCCACAGAGAATGGAGAATAAGGCCTTGGATGATGGAGTTTTCTAGAACTGAGACAGTCCTGCACTGTAGTAGTGGAATAACAGGCAACACAACAGTGATGGAATGACTGAGCTCCTCATTATATAATTCTGTTGCTTGGAGAATATTACTTAAGTAATTGATGCTTCTGTTTATTTGTTTAATCAATAATTGGGTTGGAGGAAATGGTAATTAACATTCTCTGGATTTCATTCTCCTTTGATCTGACCTTGCATTTTGGCCTTGGACAAACAAATACAAAAATGCAAGTCATATTAAATATCATGGCACCTGCCCCAGATATTGCCCTGGTGGAAGATATCCGAACACGAGTATGAAAAGATCATTTTCCTTCTACTGGGTTGCCTCATCCGGCCTTGAAATGAGGGTTTGTGCCTAGTCTTATTGCATCTTGTTATGCTATGCCCTGTTCTGTTGATATCACTGGGAGAACTGCCATTTTCAGAAGGAAAACAGAGAAGCAGAAGATCTGGAGGAATGGGAGGAGTAGAGAGAGAGGATGTTGGGGTTGGGATGTATTGTATGAGAGAACAATAAATGAAAAGAAAAAACAAAACAAAAACAAAAGGTAGAGAGGAAGGAAGGGAGGAAAGGAAGAAGGAAAGAAGAGGAAACTGCTTGTATTGAATTGATGGACTCAAGAAAATCATGGGAGAGAAGAGGTCAACCTGCTTCCTCAGATGAGAAGAGGGTAAGCTGGCCTCCTTACCTTAAAAGTGGGATGGGAATCTGAGGTCTAATTAGTTTTATAACAGCTTACAATGAGCTTTAGAATAGCTTTAGAACGTTTTATTGACTAAGTCAACACAAAGGGTTGAATCATACTTTTATCCTGACTCACCTTCAGAGTTGGTCTGGTAACATTGCAATTTAGAAAGGAGAGAAAGATGCTGTTCTATTTCCTATATTCCACTTGAAGGTGTTTCTTTAGCAACAAAGTTGAATGCATGTTCTATATCCAAGCATAGAGTATCCACAGAGAAAACTGCTTTTGATGGGTTTTGACTCACAAACCTCTGCCATGTTTCTGTTTATTCAATGATGAATAACACACAGTCCCTCCTCTTAAATGTTAGAAATCTACCAGGGGCTCCTCTTTGGGGCAATCAGATGTATGCTTGACATAGGGTTCTATGGAAACACATGTACAATGTTGCATATTTATTTCTTGGATTTAACTTACTAATCTGGAAGTCTTAGTTCCAAATACAACTGAGCAGTTTCTCATGCCCAGGTAAGAATGATGGAGAAGTGGTGACAACACAACTGCTGCCAAGACACTTGAGTTATGGGCGTGCAAAGCCCCAGGCTGAATACCCAGAGCTGACTGGCTGTGGGTGACATTACACTTCTTGACAGCCTGTTGTATCAGTGGCAGGGGATTCATTGTTCAAGACTATATGAGCATTTAGGGAGGGCCTCTCCCGGTCCCACTGGACCTCATGGCCCTGACTGACACTGAGCAGCATTTAATGTATGCCCATTCACAGAAGCATGTGTGAAGGCTGCTGGAAACATTCCAACCATTTGCTACTCTGGCCGGACTGTCTCATTGTTACCTCAAGGAGACTAAGAAGGGGAGTGCTTTAAAGTTGCAGCCAATACATTTTTCCCTCACTTTCTATATCTCTTCCAGTTACCTCCTTGATATTTGGAAAACATCTTCCAGTCCTTTTCAAGGGACATTTACATCGTGCATTGATTTGTTTATATTCTCATCCACTGTCTCACATCCTCTCCAAATGTACAGACTGCTGCCTCTGTGTCTCTTCTTTGCTATTTCTTTGCCTCCTCAAGGTTATAAACACAGCATCCATAATAACTTACAAGTTTCCTGCTCTTTTAAAAAGGACATGCATTTTCAGTTTTAATTATGGGAATCTGAGAGTGTCCACAGAGTCCCGGAGTATTGGAGCCCCTCTAGCTGGAGATCTCCAGCATTGGCGCTGGGAGCCAAATTTGGGTCCTGTGCAAGAGCAATATATGTGCTTCTCCTCTGAGCACTCACTCCAGTCCCAGAATCCTGACTTTCTTGATCTTTTCTTGATCTTTTCTGTGAATATTTTCTATGGGTGAGTATATAAGGTCTCCAGAAGTTTTTATGCCACATTCCTTTTTTAATGTCTACCACTGCCAGTCACTTAGAAAAGCATGGTCAACTGTTCCCAATTAAATGACACTAGAACTGTTCCCAATTAAATGACACTAGACTTCTGAATGGCTTTGCTTGTACATACTCTCTCATCTGGTAACTTAAAAAAATAATGTTGGCTGCCAGGCAGTGGTGGTACATGCCTTTAATCCCAGCACTTGGGAGGCAGAGGCAGGCAGATTTCTGAGTTCAAGCCCAGCCTGGTCTACAGGACAGCTAGGGCTACACAGAGAAACCCTGTCTTGAAGAAAAATAAAAGTTGGCTTTCTTCATTGTCTTTCTTGTGAAGTCCTCCTTAATTAGGTGTTGTGAGAAGGCCAGGACTGTCTGACAGCACAGAAGCATATAGCAGAAGAGGTTCCTGCCCATGGAAAATAAGGCTAAACTTTGGCCTAGATCTAAGATTCTAAATTCATAAAACAACGGGGGAATAAAAAACTATTTTCATTTAGAAAAATACTGTTTGGTTTTGTTGTTGATGTTGTTGTTTAAAAAATAAAAAAGAACTGTCTATTCTGCATTATCTCAAATCTCCAATAAAATCACAGAAAAATATTTTCTAGAACATAACAGATTTAATTGAAGAAGGCTTAAGCTGACTGTGGGCAGAATTCAGGTTTACAGCTAGAGTTGGTGTCACTGGTATGGTTTCTTAAAGGTTGAGTATAAACTCATACAGGCAAGGTGTCTCATTCTTCTACAAACTTCAATTCCACAGCATGTGTCACCCTTTCTGCACATATTTGTCACCTGTGACAGTGATGGTAATCCAGGTTTAGAGTAATATGATTAAGAAAGGAAATAAAGAGCTAAGTGTGAGCCTCATACTAACAAGGGAAATTCTCTTAGCATCAATATCAGCATTGGCCTTACAGTTGACTGATAATAAGGATTATCCATTGAAATTCATTCTTAGTAACTTCTACTTTAGAGAAAAATCCACAGGCTATCCTTAGCAAGTTTCTGATTGAAACAGAGTAGGGGGGAAATGTTTCCATTTCTGGCTGGATTTATGTTAGTACTAAGACAGAATTACAAACATTAATTAAGAGTATCAGCACTGGTGCTGGAGAGATAGCTTGGTGGTTAAGATGTCCGGAGATGCTGAGTTCAATTCCCAGCAACCATATGGGGGCTCACAACTGTCAATAATGGGATCTGATGCCTTCTTCTGGCAGGCAGGTGTACATACAGATAAAGCACTCATGTACGAGAGAGAGAGAGAGAGAGAGAGAGAGAGAGAGAGAGAGAGAGAGAGAGAGAGAGAGAGAGAGAGAGAGCAACCAAGAGTAGGGGCACTGTACTTTCTCTGAGACTCCAGCAGTCTTAAGTACCACATGCATTTGTTAGCCTGCAAACATCTCTTGTTTGTAAGTACTCTTTGTTTTAGAAAGTTGTCCAGGATCTTCAATTTTGTGTATTTTTAAAGACATGAAATTATACTTCACAAAGCATACAACTCGATGGTACTTAGCATCTTCACCACATTACCTGGCCATAATCTCTGCTCAATTCTAAAACATTTTATCACCTCAAATGGAAACCTTATACCCACTAAGTGGTCAGTCTACCTTGCCACTCCATCACTCATGTTCTACTTGCCTGGATATTTCAGATAAATATAATCAGAGTATCTGGTAGCTTATTTCTTTTTTCCTTAGAATCCTGTGTCCTTTGTATGTTTGAAAGTGTGTGTGTGTGTGTGTGTGTGTGTGTGTGTGTGTGTGTTTGTGTGTATGTGTATATATGTGTGTTTATCTGTGTGTATCTGTACTCACAAGTGTGTGTAGAGGTCAAAAGTCACTATCTGTCATCTTCCTTTATTGTTCTCCACTTTCTATTTTCTGGGACAGGCTTTTTCAGTGAGCTGAAGATTACTGATTCTGATAAACTGCTCAGAGAGTTCTGGGATGCTCCTCCCTAAGCCCCCAGTGCTGAGTTACAGATATGGCCTACCACGTCCGGTTTTATACTGGTGCTGGAATTTGAACTCAGATCCTTATGTTTGAGTAATGCCCACTTTTACCGAGTATGTCCTCTTCAGTCCAATATTACTCTTGATGTCTGTCCATACCATAACTAGTATGGAAAAACTATGTCTTTTGTGGATGATAGCTTATCCTAGACACTCATCCTTCAGCTCTGGACATTCATTGGATCAGTTCTCTTCTTTTGGCTAAGGGGCCCTGTCTAAGTACTGGAGGTGGTCTCTGCAGGTTCTGTATCCCAACTTTTGGGCATTTTAGCTGAGGTCACCCACGAAACTTAAAACAGAAGTTCCAGTGACAAAATTTACCAATATTTTATGTACAAAATGATTGGAGAGTTTCACTTAGTGAAACTAATGTTGAATAATAATTAAACGTGACAGAATAGAAGTACCATATTTCATGTGTTCATCCCATACCAACTCTCTTATTGTCTTTTCTTCTCACTTAAAACCAATAGGGCTGTATAAATGTTCAGCAACTATGTAAATCAACCTAAGTATACCCAGTTATTATGTTTTGTATGCAGTTTGTCTGCATTTTCCCTAAATCCTTATGAAAGCTTTAGTCAAAAAAAAAAATCAGTGGATCTTAAAAGAAGCCCTTTCCTTTTGCTTTTATTAGCTTCAGTTTAGTGCAAAGCTTAAAGACTAGAATTATGTTCCCATGTAATTAAGAGGAAACTGAACAGATTAGACAATGAGTAGCATTGATATTTAATTTTGAAATTTTGTAACTGTATTTCAGAGTATTTTTTAGGATGTGTCTCAGTGGCTGAGCACTTGCCTAACATACATAAAACCCTGGGTTCATCTTCAGTTCTAGAAAAAGGGCACAGAGTCCAGAGTCCAGCTCACTCAAAGATTTACCCTAGAAAAAGGGTAAATCTTTGAGTGAGCTAGTACTGTATTTTATAAATTATATCCTGGAACACAATTGAATGAACAGGGAGAACACATGTTGTACAATATGTAGTTCTGGCAAATGAGAGAAAAGCTGAATACAATGTGTATGATAATATTTTAATAAAATGTATTAAAGCAGGATGTATTCGACTAAGGTGATAGGACACTTGCTAGGAACATATTTGAAATATTTATGTGTAGTATAAGAAATGATATAACAGGAACTATTTTACTTCATAACATTTGCTCTAAGCTTCCATGAAGGAAAATTATTTTTTAAAAAAAATAGTATGGTTCCTAGAATAAACGATACAAGTATCAAAAATCCCAAAGGAAACAATTATAAACTCTACCTTGAAGACTTTAAGCCATTTTTAAAAGTTATATGGCCATATTAAATAACACATTCTTTGTGGAAGATATCAGTGGTCTGATATTAGAAATAAATACAATTAGACAAAAAGAAGTGATTAAAATATCAGAGTAAAACCAATAATAATTATTTTGCATGTTATTTCCATACATTCTTCTAAAAAATGTTTAGTTTGTAAGTAGGCAGTTTTGTTGTTATTGATGTTGTTGCTGCTGCTGTTGCTGCTGCTACTGCCTCTCTCCTTCTCCTCCTCCTC
>NW_022196904.1:157359355-157390396 GCF_008632895.1 Mastomys coucha | reverse complement strand
CCCTCCCCCTCCTCCTGCTCCTCCTCCTCTTCTTCCTCTTCCTCCTAGGCTGCTGCTGCGGCTGCCACTGCCACCAAAGCCACCTCATTTTTGTGGCTTCTTGTAACTTCTCATCTCTGATAGAAACCAGAGCTGGCTCAGTTCCACAAAGGAGTATGAGACACTTTGCTTAGGAAGTGACTCCAAAAGTCAACACTGAGACAGAGAGGGTCAGGGTGATGGGGAAGAGCAGATGATGAAACCCATCCAGGAAAGAGGGAGGTGCCAAATATTGGAATTAAAAGAATTTTAATTCTTTCTTGCCAATGACAGTCTTTAGCATGTGGCCTTTGGGCAAATCATTTGGTTTCTCTGAGCTTCAGTTTCTCCAAATGTAATATAGGAATAGTAGAGATATTTATCCCTCAGGCCTGCAGGGAAGTATGGATGAGTGTCTGTAAACTGTTCCATGAGGTCCCATTTATTAATTGTTGATCTTACTGCTTGTGCTATTGGTACTCTGTCCAGTAAGATGTCCTCTGTGCCAATGTGTTCAAGGCTATTTCTTACTTTCTCTTCTATCATGTTTAGTGTCTTTGGTTTTATGTTAAGGTCTTTGACCCACTTGGACTTGAGTGTTGTTCACTTGCAGACATCCAGTAGACCAGCACTGTTTGTTGAAGGTGATTTTTCTTTTTTATTGTATAATTTTGGCTTCTTAAAAAAATTCAGATGTTCATAAGTGTGTGGGTTTATGTCTGGGTCTTCAATTCTATCCCATTGATCAACCTGTCTATTTTGATGCCAATACCAGGCAGTTTGTAGTACAGCTTGAAGTCAGGGATGGTGATACCTCTGGAAGTTGTTTTATTGTACAGGATTGTTTCAACTATCCTGGGTTTTAGCTTTTCCATATAAAGTTGAGTATTGTTCTTTCTGTAAAGAATTGTGTTGGAATTTTGGTGGGTAATGCATTGAATCTGTAAATTGGTAGAATGACCTTTTTTCTTCTGTGCTAAATCTACTAATCCATGAGCAAGGGAGATCTATCCATCTTCTGATATCTTCTTCAATTTCTTTCTTTAAAGATTTTAACTTCCTGTCATATAGGTCTTTCATTTGTTTAGTTAGAGTTACCCCAAGATACTTTATATTATGTGGGACTATTGTGAAGACTGTTGTTTCCCTGTTTTGCTTCTCACCCATTTGTTGCTTGTATATAGAAAGACCCAACCATTTCCTATAACCAAGCAATATTTCCAGTGAAAAATTTGGGACACCAACCCAGCCATAGAACCTACAATTTGTCATGTCAGCATGATATGCTAGGGTAAAGATGGCGCAGAAATTGTGGGAGTGTCTAACTAATGACTGGTCCTGCTTGGGACCTATGCCATGAGAGGGGGCTCACTCCTGACACTGCCTGAAGATCAGAAACCAGAGTTCAGCTCACCCAGAGTCCTAGGAAAGAACCAAACACAACTGGGAAAAAAACAAGCCAATGAAATAATGTCTAGTGATGTTCTGCTTTACTCATAAATTGGTGGATAGCCAAATTGTCATCAGAGAGGCTTATCCAAAAACTGGTGGAAACAGATGGAGAGATCCACAGCCAAAATTAGGCAGATTTCAGGGAATCCTGCTGCAAGCAGGGAGGAAGGATTGTAGGAGTCAAAGGGGTCAAGGGCAACACAAAAATCCCACTAAATCAATAGATCTGGACTCACAGTGGATTACTGAGATTGAAGGCTATTGACAATAGCCGTCAATAGCTTCAATAGCGACTATATTGACAATAGCGACAATAGCTTCCTAGCCTATATTGACCTAACCTAGGCCCTCTGTATATATGTAATAGTTATATAGCCTTGTGGTTTTGTGGGACTCCTAACAGAAGAAGCAGATGTTGTTTCTGATGGATTTGCTTGCCTCAGACCCTTGTCCTCTTACCAGGTTGCCTCATTCAGTCTTAATATGGGGGGGAGGGTGGCCTAATCTTACTGCAACTTGCAGTTGTGTGTTTGATATCCCTGGGAGGCCTGTCCTTTTTTGAAGGGAAATGGGAGAGGAATGGATAGGAAAGGAAGGGAGATGGAGGGGGCAGAGGGAGGAAAGTAAAACTGTGGTCGGGATGCAATATATGAAAGAATACATCAATTTAGAGGCAGAATTAAAGGAAGAAGGTTTGAAATGACTGTTGGCTGTGGGAGGACAAGAAACAAATTAGACTTGGAAACAGTTCAGGTGGGTGTCCCTGTGCGTCGGCTCACACTCAGTTTCAGGGTCTCATCTCTCCACCATTCACTTTCCAGTGGCTCCCCCTCCTTAGATTATGAGTTACTGGAAACTCCCATGTGTCACTAAACTATCTCAGGACACTCAGCTGCTTCTTCTCAGCCTCAGGACAACTGTCTGTGCTGAGAAGACAGACCCACAACCATGATCCTGACCAACCCATCCCCAGCTTGGCAGTATTCTGTTTATGAGATGCCCCCATGGTGACCAGTCTGCCAGGCTACAGGGACATTTCTGTGAGGTATGTAACTTGAGATACGTCTCTACCTCAGGATTGCATTGCACAGGCATGATGTAAAATCTCTACTAGCTAAATAGAATCATGCTCCAGTACCAAATTATGCTCTTTTCCAAAGCCTTTGGATTTAAAATCTGTTAAATTTTACTGTGAAACATTTACCCTCTCTCTTCCAACACAACCCTCCCTTCCTTCCCTCCTGCCTTCGGACTCTCCAATCGGCTCTTTTTCCTGTGTTGTATCTAGATTCTCTGATGATCTTAGCAGATGTCAGAGTCCTTATAAGTCAACATATTTTTCTTAGAAAGAATATTCTAGAACTTATTTTCAGAGCATTACTCTAAACACTCATACATTTGGACTATACCTCATTCAGGGTGAGATCATCACAAAAGAAATGAAAAAAATAATTACCCCCTTAAAATGGTTTGAATATTGCCTACTTCAGAAAGAAAATGAACAGTGTCCCTATCAAGGGACTTTTACCAGTCCCTACACAGTAAAGAACACTGAAAGTCACAGGCCTTGGAGTCCACCAGACTCAGTTTGTACCTGTTCTAACATCTACTAGTTTGGGAAATTTGGCACAAATCACTTTCCATCTCAACTCTGTTTCCTGTCCTGTCAAGTAAGAGTGCTCTTTCTAGGACCACCTTATGGGATTGACTTAAGGGCCAACCCTCAGACTGAGTTGATGGATGGAGAGCATTCAGAATAAAGCCTGTATGTACTCAGCAGCTATTGTACTGTGCAGTATGCAACCCACTAAGCATTGAATTATAAGGGATTCATTGAGGTCCTGGAAAAACCCAATGACTGATTAACAAATCAATTGAATTGTTATGTGTGGTGCAAAATGTGTGATGTATAGTAGAACATGATTGTCTATCAAATATTCAATTTACTTAGGTTTTTCTT
Source organism: Mastomys coucha (assembly GCF_008632895.1). Classification (NCBI taxonomy): domain Eukaryota; kingdom Metazoa; phylum Chordata; class Mammalia; order Rodentia; family Muridae; genus Mastomys; species Mastomys coucha. Next base: position 157,386,966 of record NW_022196904.1, on the reverse strand, counting down.
TTGTATTACATTTATATGTAGTGTGTATGTATGTACACAACACACACATACATACATACACACACACACACACACACACTTGCTCACACACTACACTTGTGTGTAGGTCAGAAGACAACTCGTAGAAGCTGGTTCTCTTCTTCTATAATGTGGGTCCTGAGGCTTGAATCCGTCTTATCAGGCTTGGCAGTGAGCATCTCTTTCCCCTGGCAATCCCATGGCTACCCTCTCTTATTTTAGACAGAACATCACATATTCTAAGCAGAAGAACTCCTAGATGAAGATAACCATGAGCTTCTGATCCTCCTAATTCCACCTCCCAAGTGCTAGAATTATAGGTATTAGCCAAAAGGTGTGATTGTATGAGGTACAAGGGATTGTACCAAGGGCCCTACACATACTAGGCAAGCATACTACTGACCAATGTACAATCCAAGTGTGCTAGGGATGTTTGAAAATCTACCTTGTAATAAACCAGCCAACCACTGATGATAAATAACAATGTGAATTACCTGATTAATGGTACTTACATACTGATATATTTACAGAGTGACATATTACTCTGTACATATATATTGTATATGTGTCTCATGTATTAATTATTAAAATATAAGGAAACATAAAAGAAACTGAATTACTTGGAGATAAAATTCAGAACAAGTGAGTCTTCAAAACAATGTTGGCAATACATCTGATTTTAAGTATGTCAAATAAGTGACATATGGGAAAAGGCATGCAAACAAGAATAAATGGCCTGGGTAAAAGACATGGAAGGACATGGGGGCTAAAGCTTCATGGTCCGTGGGAAGTGTACAAACAAGCAACCATTACGTTTGCCAAAGTACAAAGCAGAAGATGAAACAGTGTCATCTGCATCATCCTCATTCAGGTTGCCCCATGAAAGGACCATTGAGACTGAAACAAATAAAAAGCTTCCGGGAGATGGGATGCAGCTGTAATTGGTATTAGATGTGCTACAGGTGGATGATGTAGAATCTCCCTATGAGATAGTCACAGTTTATCTTAAGCGCAAAAGGATCTATAATTGAAAGTCAAAACCAACTCAAGGTAATACTTAGGATGATTAAGCAACAACAAACTGAACCTTGGAAGCCAGTGGAGCTTCTCTGCTGGACAGTGCTATGTCTGCTGGCTCCTGCCTCCAGTATTGGCAGAACAGTCAACTCCATGAGGATCTTGCCTGGTCTTGTTATGGCTCATGTTGCAATTCTTTACCAGGCTTTTCTCTCCCTTTCTTCTCAGTCCTTTCCCAACATGATTTTAGTTCTTTTCTGTTAACAGACCATCTCTTCCTTACTTCAGAATGGTTGGCCTTGTGAATCATTTTTTCCCCTATGGAGAGATACATAGACCAAACATCCCATGGAATCTCTCTCCTAATTCTACAGTCTTATGACTCAATGCCTGCTGCTCATAGACTCCATCCCTAACAAATCAGAAAGAAGAACCAGCTCAGGGCATGTGTATTTTGCATCACATCATCATACATGTTTTCTTTTCTTAAACCTATCAAACTCCATAATACTATTTTGTCTCTCATACCTTATGTTGATGTCCACATTACCTTGTGGGTTTTGTTTAGAAATCATATTAGTCTACTTAGCCCGCTGCCTGATACATAGAGTAGCCAAGATGAATATTTGATTTAAAGAAATGTAAAACTAGAGTTTTGCAGGAGGGATAGAGGTAGCATTAAAGTCATGAAAAGAACGTGAATCTCACTACCTTTGTATATCTGTCCCATTTGCCCTGGACACCATTATCATTTTAGTACAATCATCTACATCAGATACAATAATCAGTGTAATGCTTATAGAGTTTTTGTCTATTGACACAAGACTACTTAACTCATCTTGGTCACAGTTTATCACCTCTCTTCAACCCCTTTCCTCCCGGAACTAATCCTAAGACTAAGATAGGACTTGGAATGAGACTAACTGTAACAGGAAGAGACACTCCAGAGGGGAAGCTAAAGCACAAAAGAGTAATTGTGTTTAGGACCATCTCTATGACCATTAACAATCATTAATCCTCAACTCACCCAGAACTAGTTGCCGTATTCCTAAGAGTGACAATGATTTGTTGAAGAAAGGACAATTTTCATGGACCGATCTCCGGAGGTTAATGGTTGGTGATTCTGACCCAGGCCACATTGAAATTGATTAGAGGATCCAAATCATGAGCTCCAGCACTGTTCTCACAGCTCAGATTCCTGCCCTGTTAAACATTACCTTTAGCCCAGACACTCACTGAGGTATGCCAAGCAGTTCCATTTACTAATTATGAGATAGCATTCCCTGTAATGAGGCCGGTGCTGCTGGATATCAAGGATGTGTGAAAGAAAGGAGCATGTCTATGTCTCCCTGTAGCAGCAGCAACATCCCCATTAATCACCCTGCCAGACACAGAGCTCAGTTGCATTCTCCCATAACAAGCAAATACTGCAGAGGCAGAGGAGCCATCCTCAACCAGAGCTAGGCGAACAAACTTGTAGGACTCAGTGTGGCTTGTCATACCTTTCATTTTTCTACCCCCACACCCTGCATATATACACAAATGCACACAAACACCCCCATCAAAATGTTTTCATTCTCCTGTAACACTACCCGTATTGTTTCTGCTTGACTGACTTGGTCACTACCATAAGACATTTTCTTCTCCATTAAAATAGCCAGTGATCACCTATAAAGGAGTAGGAAAATCTCTGCTTCTCTCCCAGTCCTAAATTCTACCACCTCCACCCCAAATAAATTGTTACAGTCATGAGAAAAAATTTTATTAAACAAACAAAAAACGAAAAAGCGCTGTGACAACAGAACCATGTCTAATGTTGGAATTCAGCAAGAAGTCAGCTCTGGTTTCATGAGGCGGCACCGAGAGCTTGGGAACATTCTACTGCTAAAACTCATGATGAATGACTTGAGGAAGAAGGGGGTGCTATCTCCAAGGTGCCTCCTCTTTTGGTGTCAGTTTCAGGCATACATAATAGAGAGTGGCATGCAGGCATGTGGGCATGTAGCAAACTTGCTTGTTGATTGACAAAGATAAGCTACCTCCATGTCATCCTGGCACCAGAGAGCTGTGGACACTGAGTCAGAGGTGACTGAGAGAGGGGAAGCTATCAGCAGAGAATGAGATCATTCTGGTATCATCTCTCTGCTTAGCCAGAACTCATCATCTCTCTCAGAGCCTAAGCAGGTACAGCCACCTGGAAGTAAGATTCCCAAACTGGTGGGTTGGTGCTGGCTCACCACTTGCTACATCTCAAGGATGATGTGAATAACTTCTGCATATTCTTCCTTCGGGGTCAGGCATGATTTGTATATTGCTCAGTTGCCATTATCAGTTGCTGTCTCTCTCTCTCTCTCTCTCTCTCTCTCTCTCTCTCTCTCTCTCTCTCTCTTTCTCTCTCTCTCTGTGTGTGTGTGTGTGTGTGTATGTGTGTGTGGTGTGTATGTGCACACGAGCACACTTCCATGTGCACATGTGCATTCATGTGTGTTACTTTTTAAACTTATTAAAGTTGCATGCATGACAATCAACCATGAACAGCTCAGCCTGTGTTTCCTAAAAGTTAGGAACACCACAGCATAATCATCAAAATCTGGAAACCCAATACTACTATATTACTATCATTTTATCGCATCAACTCTCTACCCCAATTCCAATACCAGATATGTTACAGCTTGTATGTAGTCATCCTGTATCTCTGATATCTTTTCATCTGACCTTCCCTAAATTTCTCTTAAATATTTCATGCCCCACATTATTGTCTTGTAAGACAAGGTCTTGTCATGTAGCCTGAGGTAGCCTCTGACTCATTAATGTAGCCCAGTCTAGCCTCAAGAACACAGTCCTGTCTCAGCCATGTAAGTTATGAGGTTACAGGTGTGCACTACCACACCTAGCTCATGAACCTACCATCTTAAGGAATATAAGCTAAATATTTTTAGAGATTTGCATTCCTTCATTTGAGATCATCTGTTATGTGTATGTGATAAAGTTATGCTTAGTCAACAAATAAGTGATATTTGATAAAAAGAAGTTTACAGGAGACTCACCAGCTACTCCTACTACCCTGCAGGAAGCATGTTTTAGCAGAGTATCTGGGCAGGTAAGTCCTCAGTAATAGGACTTATCAGATGAATCCTTAAATATAGAGTTAACAGCAAGCTTACAGCAGGCTAAAGGCTTTCCTGAGCTGCTGTGCCTAGGGACAAAAGCAAGTATCAAATGGACCAAACTAATTCTAGGTGACTGGACTCCAAACAGGTCCCAGAAATGTTTAAAAGAAATAATACAGAAGACAACAGCAACTGAAAATACGAAATTCAGGTTGTTTTCATCTAAGAAGAAGTTAACCAGTCTCCAGAAAACAAAACAAAACAAAACAAGAGAAAACTTAAAACTGGAAAATAGGATCCAAAACCAGAAAAACCATAAAAAAAGAGAGAGAGAATGATATAAATGTCTGGATTGGGCTTAGTGGTAAAATAAAAATGAGAGACAGGAAAGGTTGTAGTTTTTACATGAAATTATAACCGCAAATTAGACATCACAAAGGAAATTATCGCTGAATTATATAATAATATATCCATGGGTATACAAATGAGTGGGCTGTGGTGATGAGCAGTACACTACTGTTCTGCGGGCATCACACACTGAATGAGAAGCATAGACTTAGAGCCCTTGAAGGAGTTACAAGTGAATAAGAAGTAGATCTGAGAAAGTACTGACAGAAATTTATGAAACTGAAGAAAACCCACAAATGTACAGATTCAGAATAGCCAATGAGTCCCCAAGAAAACAAAATCCTCAACAAGGTTTATCATAATCAAAATTTAAAATCAAAGTCTTTAATTCAACTGAAGATGGAAAGACAACCCATTAGATATAACTGATGTCATGAGAACAAAAAGGTCTTTTTAAGAATAATTATGAACCTTCTATACTCAGAGAAAAATTTCTAAATTCAAAGACAAAACTAAAGATATTTTCAACATAAATGAACTGAATTGATTGACCTAAAAACTGGATTCTTGCCAGGCGGTGGTGGCACACATCCTTAATCCTAGCACTTGGGAGGCAGAGGCAGGCAGATTTTTGAGTTCGAGAACAGCCTGGTCTACAGAATGAGTTCCAGGACAGCCAGGGCTACACAGAGAGACCCTGTCTTGAAAAACCAAAAACCAAAAAACAAAAAACAAAACAAAAAAAAACTGGATTCTTTAGGTGTGGGTGAGAGACACCAGATGGATATTTGATTCTTCATAAAGGCACAACTACTCAGGAAATAGTAAAATTTGTCAATAACCATAAAGCACATTTTTCTTGTTTTAGTCTCCTAAAAAGATGAATATTTAAAGCAGCAATATCATTAATATAACTGAAGGTCATGATGTTGGTAAAATATAATTATTGAAAAAGTAGCTCTAAGAAACAGACTTGATAATATTCTTCACATGTGCCTTCCCTCTCACACAAGTAATAAATAATAAGAATACAGATTTTAAAAAAGAATAAGAATGGAGACATATCAGCATAGCCTATGAATGTTAAAATTTGAATAAGGAAAGATTCTAAACAATTAAAAATAAGTAATAACTCAATGAATTTGACAGATTCCTTTAAAAAAAAAAATACAGTGCCAAAGCTCAGTGGAAAAGATACAGGTGTTCTGAACAGCCTTGTCTCTATTATAGAAACTGAATTCATACTTTTTACATGCATAGAAGGGAATCATAAATGTGAACAGCTTCACTAGAAAATTCTGTAAACAATTTGAAAATGAAATAATGCAGATTCCATACAAACTATTGGAGAAAATACAGCATAGACTCCTGCTCAAGCTATGAAGGTGAGTAATGAGATTCCCAAGAGATTCACAGAACAATATCTTTTATGAGCAGAGATTTTAAAAATGATTTTTTTAAAAATTACCCATAAGCAGCTATTGTGAATCCTACGTCCTGCTCTTCTTTCTGGGTAGAGAAAGCCCGGGCTCTACAAAGCCCGTCTCTTGTCAATATTGCACTTGTAATTAACTCTGATTTCTTTTCATCTCCCCGTGTTCTTCTCTGAAGAAAGCCAGGCTTGATAGTGCTATGCCATGGCTTTAGATCACCTCTTGATGTCCATTGTCCTAACCTAAGTCTTATCCTTCTATAGGTGACAACCATTGTAAAGTTTCTCCTCAAGACTAGTCAAGACAGCAGAGCCTAGAGTTAGAAGAAAGTCCATTTCCCTACATGTGGGTGAGGTGGGCATAACAGAAAGGAGAAACCAGACACATAAACAGGAGAAATTTATAAGTTACAGAGCCTAGGGGTTCAGAGTGCAATCAAGAGGCCCACAAGAAACCTGGGGGATTCTAGAGAGCTCAAGTAGTGGTTGGGAAGCAGCAGGAAGGACTACATCACAAGAATATGTTTCACTAGGACCTATCAGAACTGTCCATAAAAGGTTCTCTGTAGGAAAAGTAAATAACTCCTTCCAAATTAAAAATAAATAAATAAAGAAAAAGGACATTTTCATCAGGCTTAGCTATAGAAAGTTAGACATATCATGTAAAATAAATGAACAGTACTGTTTTGGGCAAGCACTAAGTTAAAAAAAAATCTGGGCAAAAGAAACAAAAGGTACATGGTAGTGAATTTTAACGTTTGTTAGAAGTAGACTAAACTGCAGGCTGGTATTGAGTTTCCTAGTAAACCCATCACAGTCATCTTTGGGAGACAAATGACTGGTTTAGAGTTGAGCTCTTTGTAGTAGGTGGCTCACACAAGAGGTTATTTTATATAAAGCCAAAGAAATTTGTATTTAATCTGTATAGTTACTTTTAGTTGAGTGAGAGGCACTGGTAAGCCCTATGGAAGTGCAATCATCAGAGACTGAAGTGAGGCTCCACCTCAAGTCACTGGGGACAATGACCAGAGTAATCACCCGCAATTGCTGTTTCTCTTTTTCCTTTCCTTCTCCTTTTTGCTTTAAATCTAGGATAGCACACTCAGAGTTAAATACGTACATGTTAAATCCATGTAGATACAATGCCACTGCGTGGAATATAAAGACAATATTAAATAGTCTTTGGGGAGTGCATAGCACAAACTCTACACTTTTATGATGGCCAGTATGCTTCTTTCGCCTCTCTTGGGGGACATTTGTTCATAAGATAGGAGAAGTTCATCATGACGCAAGATCACCACATCAAGGACTCTCCAGTAAAGCATTACACCCATTTGCAACTGCCTCAGGGAAACAAGAACAAGACATATCATCACATGCAAATTCCAAATCCCACAGGGTCTGATTTGGGACCCAGTGCCTCATTTGCCTTCCCTTTGAAACAGATGCAATAGGAGATAAGTCAGTGATGATTAATTTGGGTTAGATAAAAAGGGTATGTTCTCAATTTATTCACTTTTTCCCCAAAGCTTAGACCTCTAAAAAATCAGCTAACTTTCCCAAAGTTCTATTATTCTTAAATTTTAAACCCTTCCTTCTTCGAGGACAATCTAATCCATGTGTTTCTTGTTGATGTCCCCCTTCCCAGGGTCTGTGAGGTTTTTTTGTTTTGTTTTGTTTTGTTTTCTTGAGAAGCATTCCTATGCGCTTCCAAGCAAAGTTCCTTTTTCTCTTTTTAAAACCTGGAAGTCATTCTGCCTCACCAGATATAAATTAACTGATGTACCAAAAGTTTGAATTCAGGTCGAAACTTCACATCTAAAACTGAAACATTTTGAACTTGGCAGTCTTCTTCATATTTGGCCCATAGAGACATTGGCTAAGAATACATTTCTTGATTAGAGAAGTTTTGAGTTCTAAATAAAATTAAGAAAATATTGAACAAGTGCAACTAATGGCAAAGCCTTTACTCCTGTGGCAAAGGAAGGGACTCAAAAATCCTTAAGTCTTGCATCAGCCATGGGCGATACTGAAAAGGTTCATGACCACTTGATTTGTCCCCAAAGAATCAAATACTAAAATCTCAGAGAGTTCAACTAAGCTCTTTATCAAATGGTCACGATCAAACAAGTTACAGAAAACAGGGCTAGCAGAAGTACAAATCCATCAGATGCCACACGTACCCTTTTGCAATACTGAAATTCTACCTCAATGGCATCGTTCTGTCTAGTTTCCCAGAAATTCAGTGTTGAGCTCCACAATAGATGTATAAAGTAAAATTTACCCTTTTGCTTTTATTACTGAAGTTTCAAACAAAATATAGATTCTTCAAGACTGCACCTTCTAGATGACCTGGTTGTGATGGTAATTGTCATCTACTCTTCCCACCAACAAGACGTACTTGCTGTGCCCAGAGAATGTAAGAGCTGAAAGGCACTGAGTCAAGCTAAATCCTTATGGGAGCTGCTTTTATTTCCCATCTTAAAAACAGTCCTGAGTTTTCCACTGCCATTTCCAAAGCTAAGGCCTTGATCAGACCTGACAAGGATCGAAGCCAAATCTGGAGGTATAAAACTGGGCACAGCATTTGTACTTTAAGAATGCATCATTTAGAGATGCCTCCTGAGACACTATGCCAGTTGGCCATTCTCTATAGGGGCTATTAAAACACCAGCCACCCACATCAAACACCATCCTTCCCTTAGCTTCTGCGAGTGTTTCACCCCCTTCCCCAGCACCAACTGTATATAACACCATCCATAGTTTTTCCCTCTAATTAGTCCTATAGTTAGAGCTTGCCTTTGAAGGCCTAGCTCTTCCACTAAAACATGAAGTCCTTGGATTCTTCAAATGTATTATTCATCAAAAACAGTTCTGGTGGCTGGCATTTTAAAGGGTTTCTTTTTTGGTATTTGTTTGTAATAGTGATTTGGTAAGTATAAACTCTGTCATGAGTCCATACCCAACACTAACCAGTGGCAGGTCAATTATAAAATGGCTATACATTTCAGTTTCCTCTTTTTAATATGACAACCATTTTTCTGTGAAAGGCTAGACAGTAAATATGTCAGGTATTGCAAGCTTCATGTGTCATCTGTCACGTATTCATCTCTGTTTTCCTTTGCAAACATGGGCAGAGTAAAAATCGTTCTTAGCCTGCAGTACAGAAGCAAACCAAGAGCTAGAGTCTACGCAGGTTCATAGACTCATACCCGGGACCTAAGATCACATTGTACTATAGAACATTCTGAGGCAATGGCAATATCTTCTGGGATACTTAGATTAGTAGCCACTAGCCATCTGATAGCATGGAGCACATGAACTATGGTTAGAATGACTGGGAAACTACATCTTTAGTTTGATTTCATTTTAGTTCATTTTAATCAGAATAGTTATATGAAGGCATTAGCTTATCAATATGATCAGAGTCTTTAGAGATTATTCACACCACACACCCCTTGGAACTAGTATGAGTAGATGTTTTTCTGACCAATCACCCAATGATTAAAAAATAAAATATGATACAAAAGACAGAAAGTTCCCAAGTTGGTTAAATACATAAAACAAGAATGCATTTGTGCACAAACGGATCAAAGGGAAGATTTCCAAAGCAGATGAGTGCATATGATCACTTCAGCTGATGAGCTCATAAAGTCAAGGTCATTCTTTGCCATCTATAAAGTTAGCACATAACATGATAAATTGGAAAACAGTGATTTCATTTTACCTGCTGAGAAATCCATGCTTACATTCCTTCAAAGGTTTCACCTCATCATCATTCTTAAGAATGAGCTGCCATTTAAAAATCACAAAAGCCTCTTCATTCAGGAATCAATGGGTTCAAGTGGCCAACAAGAAGCTTCCATTTTCACCTAGTGAAAGACATCTGCTATGACATCAGTAAAGTTAAAGACAATTCCAGGGGCAAGGGAAACTTCCAGCTAGGCTTGGGGGGCATGGATGGATCATGAGAACCCAATGGATGAAACAGTGTGTCTCCCTGCTCCAGGAACCACAGCAGAGGAACATTAGAACAAGCGAGCTGGAAGAATAAGATAGAGGGTGTGTTGAATAAATGGATTTTGAAATTGAAGTCTTGGAACTGAATCAATTACTCTTGATAGCAAGAACTGAGATAAAACTTGGGACTGTGGAGGATAAAATGGTCATCAGATGTCAGGAAGGAAGGGAAAAAATGGCTGAGGCAATGAGATGGGCAGCTGATGTAGGAGCTGAGGTCACTCACAATGAGGAAGGAATTGGAGATAGGAGCCAAAGTTTTCAGGGAACTGGGGACAGGAGTGGGATGACAAGATCCATGTTTAAAAATAATACAGGGACAGTAAGGAGCAGCAGATAGCAAGGGCAGATAGTATAGCCCTCCCCACATCTACCTCCTTTTACATGAGCCTTTCCACTCCCACCTTCATTTACATGAATAGCAACTACCTAGGATGGAGCTGGTGTCAAACTGGGCATATAGCTCTTGTGGGGAGAGTGCTTGCCTAGCCCGTGCAAAGCTCTTGATTGTTGGTTGTTGACCATCCCACAACCCATCTCTTCCTGGAATGGGACCTTACATATTCAGTGCCCAAACAAGACAGGAACAGTTAGAACTTCCAGTTTTAGCCCAGTCTATAACAGGCATTGATGAGTTAGGGCCAGCCTCCCTCTCTACTTAGAAGAGATTTTGGTAAAGAGTTGTAGGTGTGAGAGATTACAAAATAGAGACTGAAAGACAGACTGAAAAATAACTTATTTTAACAAACTTGTACACTTGTAACACTGGTAAATCCAAAGTCTGTAGAGAAGGCCAGGAAGCTGGAGACCAACAGGAGAGCAGATGTTGTAGCCAGAGTCTGGCTCCACTCTCCTTGAAGAGTTCTGTTTTTCTTGAAGGGCATCAACTGATTACTCAAGCCTCATACATACATATTATGAACAATAATATGCTTTCCTTGAAGTCTAATGAATTATCCATATATTATGGCGCACACCTATAATTCTAGCATTTAGGAGGCTGAGGCAGGAGGACTGTGGTAGGCCAGCCTGAGCTATATAGTGGCAACAGGCAAGCATGGGCTATGACATATACAGCAAGCCTGTCTTAAAAACATATATACAAAAGCTGTCTTAGTTAGGGTTTTAATGTTGTGAATAGACACCATGACCAAGGCAACTCTTGTTAGGACATTTAATTGGGGCTAGCTTACAGGTTCAGTTCATTAATAAGACAGGAACATGGCAGCATCCAGGCAGGCATGGTGCAGGAGGAGCTGAGAGTTCTCCATCTTCAGCTGGAGGCTGCTAACAGAATACTGGCTTCAGGTAGCTAGGATGAGAGTCTTAAAGCCCACACCCAAAATGACACACCTACTTCAACAAGGCCACACCCCTCTCCAACAGGGCCACATCTTCTAATAGTGCCACTCCCTGGGCCAACCATATACAAACCACCACAAAAGCCAAATTCTAGTGAGTTGAATGTTTTTACCACCAAAAACAAAACAAAAAATCAACATTAACAGCAATGGAGAATAGTAACAAAAAACTGATTCTCACTATCTAGGAGGACTTTAATGTAAAATAGGTTTTCTAGCCTTAAGAATACCATGCATTACCCACAGGCAGTGTTGGCAAAAGTATTTTGCAGAACAAGAAAGAAAATTTTGTGATGACTGTCAGTCTCCCTTTGTCTGATTTTTCCCTTGTCTTTTTTGAGGGAATTTTATTTCTCATTATTTGTTTTATTTTGTGCATTTATCTCATTAAAAATAAACCTATATCTACCTTCACTGGACCTGCTCACTCAGGAGGAGACAGAGATTTACATGTTTCTCAAGCAGAGCTGAGTGAAGGACTTGTGAAGCCAGTTTCTTGTATCTGCTTTTGTTTCTCTGTAGATCTTGTTAATGTCTCCTAGATGCAGGTGATGCTAGCAGTTCCCAGGCTTAAGGACACTGCTCTGTTAATCAGAAACTATTATTTACACTACAGTATTCACAGCACACAGACTGCAGCCCAGACCCAAACAGCCCAAATTATAAATACTCACTATAAAGGGATCTCATTCATTTTAGAACCTTGCTAAGAATCTAGGAACTCCTCAACATCTATAGAGAAAGAATTCAGGTAGTCTATGCATGTGAGTTATTAAATTTCTGTTATTGCTAAACTCTAACTAGAATGTAGAAACTTCCACAGTGCTTATTATAGATATTTTTCATATAATGTCATATGTAATATTGATATTTCAAACTATCATTAATGCTTGTCACTACTACAAAATCACATCAATTATTAAACCCACCATTAGACTTAGTTATTCCATGCATTAAAAACACATTTATTTCTATATCAAAATGTTCACTTTTGATAGATATTTCTCAAGGTGATTAGTTTCTTTATAATCACATTTTACATTTATATTATCCTAGTGGGATGCTTAGGAATATTTTTCAAAACCCTCAAACTTTTCAATAGTTTTTATTATTTTTTTTCTGAGACTGAATTTCACTATCTCACTATGTAACTATGTAGCTCAGGCTGGGACTACAGGTGGATTTAGATTCCATCAACTCATTTGAGCTTTCAGAAACACTGTCTCTTTACTTTCTGGGTATCAGTTAACATGTTTCTACTGGCTTTGACTTCCTTTCTATGCACTTGTTGTCTAAGGTTCAGAGGATGGTCTATAATAAGCATACTTTCAGTTTGAATGAGTGAGTTGGTTAAGTATTTTGCAAGCCAAAACAATAGTATATGTACCAAGAAATATGTAGATGATAGATAACAGATAGGTAGATAGATGGACAGACAGACAGACAGACAGTAAAACATCATCAAATGCAGTATTCAAAATATCCAGCAGAAAGTGGCTGGGGAAGCTTCTGTAAGGATTCCTGCTTGAGTGCCTGATAGAATGAGTCCTGGGTAGAGTAGAGCATCCTCTCAAGAGAGGCTTCCAATTAAAAAAGGAGGAAGAGGAGGAGGAGAAGGAGGAGGAGGAGGAGGAGGAGGAGGAGGAGGAGGAACAATGGTGGGGCAGTAGCATTATCAGCCTGTAGCTTGGAAACATTCCACAGAAATCGAGTAGAGAAGTTGGTCAGTCTGTAGTCACGGGCACTTTTAAATGTGGGACAAACAACACTCACTGATGTTGGAAATGCCTGCTTTCTAGCTGCTCTCAGGGGTGCCATGCTTTAACTCCTGGGCTGCTTTCCTGTTCTCAGAGTTGAGGGGGCAAGCCACGCCCAGACAAGGATTCTTGGAGAAGATTTGACCTAGATGTGGTTAGGTCTGAACTGTGGAGTGAGATCAATCTTGCTTCCAGAATCAACCTCTCACTGTGCTCAAAAGATGCAAGACAATTTACAAATACAATGGACAGTACAGTACTTACGCTGTCAGCGTGTAAGCTTTCTCACTGGGTCCTCCGGCTATCTCTGCTTGGTTTGATAAGATGGAGCTCTGCATTTATACTTAAATTAACCTTATACCCAAATTTCCAAGTATGTCTGTTCTTTTGTTCTTTGAGCTCATCTCTTTGGGAGCCAGAAGTGATGTGAATATTGTAGTCCCCAACCTTATACAGATTTGATCATGATGACAGTTTCTTTATATACAGCTATATAAGGCTCTGGCCACACACTTTCTCTTTCCCTCAGAACATTTGTAGTCACTTCCCCAGAGTGTTCTGCTACTAAGTGGTGCAATTTTTGATAAGTCATAAGTTTGATGCTATTCTCTATGTAAATAATTCATCCCTGTCCATTTTCCTTAAAAATAAAAACTTTACTATTTACAAACATTCATTTACCCAAACTAAGTCTAAACTGTAATTGATCTTAATTAAATGATCCTGGCATTCTTTGATGTCATAGCTTTTTTTTTTTTCAGCAAAATAGCCGTGAATTGCTCATTTTCCTGGATTTTATTCTTCAAAAATATCAATTTAAACTTACTAGTGTCTATCCTTTGTATCTATCTATTTTCCTCCAATTCTGCTTCTTCTCCTTGAGAATTAACTCATAATTCACTATGATTATTGCATACATTACCTAAGCATCATGATCTAAATCTCCCTATCAATTGTGTATCCCATAAATTACATGTCTGTATTTGATGTGTGATATCCAACATAGTATGGTTTGGGTCTAATTTGTTTCTAGATGTTGGTCATGTCAACTTATCTCCAAGCATTTTTTTCCACTTCTCGTGGTTGGGGATACTTCCATATTCTATTAAAATGTGGCTTCCTCTAAGTTATACTTTCCTCAGATTTGGAGTCTAGATTCCTCCCCAGTCTTCTACAATGTCACCTCCAGCATCTTGTAATACAATGAGAGGAAGGTCAGACAGTGATAAGCAACTGTTTAATGACTAGTCAAACATCACCCTCTCATGATACACAGCACAGAATTCTCAGTGACCTCTAGGTATTTTGAACCTCAATCTAATCATGACCCTGTTCGCATTTTTGGGGGGACCACTCCATAGTTTCCTTTGGGGGAGATGTTCCCTGTGTGGGTTTTAACATAGTAGCTTAGGCCTGTTACCCTCTGCTGCATCTACTTAGTTTAAAGGATGGATATCAGCTAATGGGAGGATACAATGTTCTCTTGGGTCCCTTTCTTACCCTTTTATTACTGCCCTCCTACTCTTAGAACTTGACAATAAGAGGAATGTTCTGTACACCTGTAAGAGCTAGAAGAACACTGCTAGGGGGTCCTCTAGAAATTCTCTCCCCCTGCCCTGGCCTAAGCCAGTAAAAAAGGCTTAACACTTTTTTTCCTCCACAACAAGCCTATGGATGCTCTCTCTTTAGTTTTTATTTGTTTGCTTTATTTTTGCAAAGTGATCAAAGACCTTTATTTGAAAAATGAAATAGTGAAGCAGACAGATGAAAATATGGGGAATATTTTTCAATATGTTGGGGATAGACAAAGTCTTTTTGACCTTCACTAGCACTGGGACAAGACCCATGTATCCACAAATGGAACTAAATTAAAATTTTAAAGTATGCTTTTTTTAAATTTTATTTTCCTCGTGTGTCTATATGTGTATATGTACCCTATACATGCAGGTACATGAGAAGGCTAGGGAGTGTCAGAATCCTAATCTAACTGAAGTTACAGATGTTTGTAAGACACCCAATGTGTGTGCTGTTAAGCAAACTCTGGTCCTCTGGAAGAGTATCATGAATTCTGGTCTGGGACAAGGACTTGGAAACCCCCTCCCCAATAGGAACAGAAGCATTCAGCTCTTTCTACCATCGAATTAAGTTCTCTCCCTCTCTGAGCATCCTTCCAGTGTTAGTCTTCACTAAACAGACTGAAAAATGGGGTACTGAGTGTCAAAGGAGCCTGAAAAATAGCCAGGAAAGCCTTGATAATCTTTAGATGCAATTGCATATACTTTCCTCAGCATTGAGGTTTGTCCATTTCCTTGAGAACACAGGAAAAAGTTCAACTTAACACTAAGAACACAGATAGGAAAATGTCTGCCTTGTCTAATGTTTCTGATGGCCTGTTCAAATAATAACGGTAAAAGACTATAGAATACTGGAGCAGAAGTGGTTAATGTGACACTCCCTCCAAGTCATCCTGTACTTCTCGATGCTGCACAGGCATCTATGTATCTGTCCAGAGGGAGGAGACAGGCTGAATTTACTGCTGAGTCCACTGGAGAAGCAATTGAGACTCACTAAAGAAACAGAATGAGTCAATTTTCCCTTCAGAACACTCAGAAAAAAAAAAAACGCAGAGAAGAAATTATTTATTATGGGCCTCTCCTGGAGCTCATCTTCCCTAAGAGAAAAAGCCAGGCATAGACTCAATCAGTTTTTGGAGACCTTTATTTACGTAAGCTAAGGAAGTGCTTCAAAGAGGGACTGGGGTGGGCTCTCAGGAAGGGGAGCCACAGCCCAGCTGGTTCAGCATTGTGGATTTGAAAGAATCTTTTATGAATATTTATGAGGCAGATGGTATATCATGGGATAAGATGGCCTTCTTCCTTCCCAAAACACGGTGGACCAGAGCTCCCTTTCAGAGTGTCTCTTCCCATAATTCTCTAGGAAAGTCCACAAAAGTGGGGATGAGGCAAACCATGATGTAAATGACATCATACTGGAGCCAAGGTGTTTTGAGGAGGCAGACACTGTTCGTGAATGTTTGGAAACACGTCCTAGTGTCTCAGCTTCTGATGGAGCAGGAGCATTCTACCTGTAGCCTCAGAGACATCTAATCTCGGAGACAACCTGACATCAGGAGACAGAGCTACCAAGACGCAGCCGTTAAGACAGGCTACAGTTTCTCTTGGTTATCTCACATCTAACTCCTTTTTGAGGCTGCCTTATTGTGTCTCTGAGTTTAAGAAACACAGCTTAGAAGACTGGTCACCATGTTTTATTGTGTATATGTACAAAATTCTTAAGAATAAAGTAAAATAATGTGAAAATAAATAAATAAAAGGTTAATCATTTAAAGCAGGCAGGGTGGCATATGCCTGCAGTCCTTGCATGCTAGGGGTACAGGCAGGAGGATCATGAGCTCATGGCAAGCTTGGCTGCAAAGGGGAACCTTGTCTCCAAACATAACTCATTGGAAAATAATTTGTCTTTTTTTTTTCTTTGAATTGTTCCCACCAGTGGAAGTAGAATGATGTTGACATATTCCCAATGCATCAAACACTTCTCTTCCCTACCCTTCCCTGGAGTATGGTAGCCACGATCTCTCGCACTTCAGAGAGCTTGGATGATGATCAGTCAGACACAGACTTATGGGTGAGATTTTCTACAGCTCTGCCTTCCCCCTTCCCACCCTTGGGCAAAGCAGGTCCACTCTTGCTACTCCCGCCCACACTTCTGGTGGCCTTTGTGCCCTTCTTTATCCCTTACTGGAAGAGAGAGGGTACTTACACGCAGACACATTGTTCAGCAGCCATGACTCCACTATACTCCTATGTCACTTCCTCTTAACAAGTTGCTTTCTGTACATTCAAGATTCCTAAGGGACCTATAAAGTTGGGTGATTGGTGAGCTATTTCTCCCCACAGAGGGATGTTGACAAGGTCTATAGTGAGCTTTACCACTCCTGAAATTCTCACCAGGAAGTCAATTCTGATCGAATAGGTAGGGGGGCAGTTTTAAATGTTGCAACCCAAAGAGTACTTCGGGTGGGTACGGGGTAATCCTACTAGTTGTATGTACAAGACAACTATTGAAATATAACAAAACCAGATTTCACAAGACTTAGCTCCAAGATCTAATAATATAGTCCCATGGGTTGGTCTTTGACCTTTCACAGAGCAGATGAACAAAGTAGGTGGCACACCCAGAAATCAGCCTCGCCACTGTGCTCTCTAGGGCATTCAACCCTGGACTCACATCTTTTCCTCTCAACTAAATGCCTTCTAAAATGAGATCATGAGTTCACAAACTTATTATAACCTTCAAGAAAACAGAGTATATGTAAAACACTTAAAATGGTACTAGTAGGTTTAGGGTATTTGAAATGCTTCTTTACAGTTTTCAGTTTTCTCCATAAATCTAAAATTTTTGAGTGTCTGGAAAACAGTCAGCAACTAATGCACGTTACTTGTTATCTAATGTAGTTACATTATCTCCAAGGAAAGCCTTCATTGTAGTTGTCCCCATTTCACAGATAAAGAAGTTGAGGTTGGAAGGGAAAGAAAGACTGTCCTTAGCCTATGTCAACAGTGAAAGCTGGACAGAGATTAAAAAGCAGAGATAACATAAAAATGAAGACAGGGTGTACAGAGGGTGAAGACAGAGGTACAGAGTGGGAGGATGGAGTACAGAGGGTGGAGGACAGGGAGGACAGAGGGGGAGAACAGGGAGGGCAGAGGGGGAGGACAGGGAGGGCAGAGGGGGAGAACAGGGAGGGCAGAGGGGGAGGACAGGGAGGACAGAGGGGGAGGACTGAGAACAAGGGGAGGACAGGGAATACAGGGAATACAGAGGAAGATGACAAGGAGTACAGAGGGGAAGGTCAGAGTACAGGGTGGGGGAGAACAGAAGTACACAGAGGAGGACAGGGAGGACAGAGGGGGAGGACAAGGAATACCAAATGGGGAGAGAGAAGGGGAAAAAAGATCTCTGAGGAGAAGAATCCCTAACTTTCTATGGCTGCCTCAACTCCCTATATAATTTGACTGCTTGAATGTTCTAATTTTCAATTTTAACAGCTAGATAATAAGGAAATTGTCCTTCCTTTTCACGAGATTTATGAGAAGATTGAATGGGCCAATGTCAACATGCATGTTTTGTAAAGAATGCAGAGTTGGATAAACAAAAGGAGGACAGGTGTCACGAGTATTTCCAATTTACAGATCATAAAATACATAACATGGTTAGTTCAGATGTCATCTCTGTCTTTCGCACCTCAAATGTAGCATTTATGGAATACAGCTACTGAACTCCTCACACACAGTAGCTGGCATGGAGTGTCATAGATGAACAGGAGTCAGTTACCTCCTTGATGATATTTGTCAGCCTGTCAGCCCGTGAAGGACAGAGATCAGATGGTAAAACACATGGTGAAAGGCGTAGCATAGGAGGAGGGCATCCATGCCATTTGGATAACTTACTTTGCCTATGGGTGGGGATGGGAGGGGGGTCAGCAAAGATTCTAAGACAGGCTTCCATGGGTTCTGAAAGATGAATAAAAAGAGTTGGTGTCTCCATCTCTCCCATCAGTTGGCCCCAGTGACTGCCCAGCCACCAGCTCTTAGGAGTTGCTAAGCAGCAGCCCTGGTAATCCTAAGACTGGATATGTATGTGGGCAGGGTCACCAAGCTGCTGCCCAGATGCCTCATTTCTCAACATTTACATCATCCATTGTGTAGTTCCCACCTATGCCCATCACAGGAAGCCTGGACTTTAAACACCACTACACTGGCAGAATGAGACAGAGGAAACCCTCATTGAGTTGGGTTCTGATAGGAAGGAAAATAACCTTAAAAACTTTATAGATTTCGGGATTTATTTAT
Source organism: Mastomys coucha (assembly GCF_008632895.1). NCBI lineage: Eukaryota > Metazoa > Chordata > Mammalia > Rodentia > Muridae > Mastomys > Mastomys coucha. The sequence goes on along the minus strand of NW_022196904.1, from coordinate 157,368,030 downwards.
TTATTTATTTACTTTGTTTAGTTTGGTATTTTTACCCGCATTCTGCCCTAAACTGCCAGTTCTAGTCTCATTGCTAGAGATATCTGAACACTTGGTAATCCCAAATGATTAGATTATTTTGCCAGACATACACAGTGACCCCCTAGTGGTGAAGAGGACCACTGCAGGTTTCACATGTCTATCCATCATGCTAGGGAGCCTTCCCTCTTCCATGTGTACACTAATGTCAAATGCTTAATACATGTGGAACAAATATCAGAATATAAAGTAAAGTTGAAAACTGTAATTTTTACACACACCCACATTTATACAAAATTACACATATATGAAGGCAAAAGCCCTTTTAAGGTCAACTTAGAGATTGTGTGGCTGTGGCAAGGTTAAACCATCCCTGGCTAATGGCACTATCAATTTCAACTTATTATAGCACCTCCTGGAAAAGTGATATACTTATAGATTCCCATAGCCTGCTAGGGAGACAGTCACTTGGCTTGGCTCGTCAGGTGGCCATGCATGGTCACTACTGCCACCTTCAGAAGAGGCCATGCTGTCTGCAGGACAGCTGTGATTTAATGAAGAGTCCCATACAACTGAGACAATGTTGGGTATTACTGAGAGCCCTCAAGCCTTCCGGAGCTAAGTTCTCTTTCTTCATTCAGGTTTTCTAGTCTATTCCATGTCGCAGAGGAAAGATTACCACATACTCAGCAACTGGTAAGTAAATGAAACTTACAAGTATCAAGGAGTGACTCTGGCATATGGAAGAGGCTTTAGACTATGTCAACCCATGGCAAAAGGCAGAGAGCAGGAGAAACTAAGAGAGAGTGATCCCAGCACAAGGAAGGCGCAGCATCATATGAATGACCCCACTCTCCTGAAGGGCCTGCAGCTACCTCTCAACACTTAACACTGGCAATGCAGTTTCCAACACTTGAGCTTCATAGGATGCATTCAAATGACAGCAACACGTGAAACGTTTCCACCGATTCCTAAATAATTACCTTTCACTCGTTTTCCAACCAACCTTATCATCAAGTAAAAACCTTCTACTCATCTCCGACTAATCTCTACCCCAGGCATTTAGGTATTGTCAATAGAAGAGGACTAAATGACAACAGCCCATTCACTCAGTGCAGGGACAAGACACCCCATTTAGTTCACTAAACAGGTCTTTAAATTTAGATTAAGAGTCTTATCTAGGGTGTTAGGTTTTCCAGGTTGTGGAGGGTCTAGCATGATGCATTCTCTTACTGAATTTGTTTCCCTTATAAGTTACAGCTCAGAACGGTCTAGATAGAAGTTGGGTGTTAATACTCTTTGGAGATGCTGGAGACATACTCATTGAGTGGATCAGAGTGTAGATAGTGTATATGTTTTCCCTTTGTCATACTAATCTCAGATCTGCCACAGGTTTGCTGTTTCCCATGCAGACCCTCTGAGAGGGAGCGTTTCAGGTGATGTGCTGGGATTGAATTCTCCTTCCCCATCACTCAGAGCTTAAGCCTGCTCTTTCAATGACACTTCACAATACCTTGGATAATTGCTTGTCTGAATTCAATAAACACTTCATGCATTAATAGGATTTTACTAGCAGTTGAGCCCCATCATGAAATTTGATTTCTTCTTTTCCCCTTCCCCTGGCTCCTTTGTAAACAGCTTGTGAAATGCTTGTCACACCCCTCTGTTTGCGGGGGCTCCAATTATAGCATCAGCATACCCATGCCCAACAGGTGTAGAATTGTGTTGCTGCTGTACAAGATCACCCAAGGAATGTCCCTCTATACTTATACAAATCCCATATACCGCAACTACTGTGTTTAGTGCAAAGTCTATACAAGGCAATGATCCACAAGACTGTCAATGTAGGCTTTGTCTCTAGAAGTGTAAACTCAGCATGTTATAGTTGGTATTTTCTAAATTTCCATATCAAAAATTCTAGCACCGACATAGTCATTATCTGGTTCTTCCTGTCCCCAGCCACAAAGGAAGCAAAGCCCTGTACAGCTTTAAGGAAGCAAGCCAAGGGAGCATTGGTTATGCTGAGTGCTGGACCCACAAGGTCAATTTTATCAAGTGCACTTGGCAAGCTGGTGGTACTCTTTTGACGCTAGATATTAAACTTAGGAGTTGTGTGAGGTCTTATATAAACATTGCCTTAGTCCCGAGTCTCACCCTCAAGTTTCCTGACTCATCACCTCAAGTGCAAAACAAATTAATAGCTTCTACCACAATCCTGAGTAATTTCTCCTCACGATTCAGTCCCCAAGTGGTCATAAATGTGCCTCCGGCATTAAAAATCACTTAAGTGTAGTTGCACTACATCGTCTGGTGTGAATAGAGTCCTTGTTTTGTTTTTATTTTTTTTTGGTTTTTTTGGTTTTTTTGAAACTAACAGCAATTGTAATCTGAACAGTGGGGCACTTTCCCACATGATCACAAGTTCATCTACAGAAGTTATACCCCGGTTCTGCAAACAGTTCCCACCGGGGACCATAGTACTATAAAACCAGCTAGAATAGTTGCAGTGAGCAGAATCCTGCCACTCAACCAGAAAATGCAATTCTGCAAATTGAACCCCTACTTAATTCTTTCCCTATATCTTTAACAAATACTTTATAAAGTTGATACAATTCAGTAGGAAAAAAAATTAAAAGGCTTATCTGGAGATATGCATTGTAAGTAAGCTTCCTTCTGGTCCATCATTTGTAAGATGAACAATTGTGCTTCAGAGGAGAGAAAACACTATCAGTAAGTTACTGGGTAATTGTTGTGTGAATGTTCATACATTCACAACAGTCTCAAGTCACTGGGAACAATAAAAGGAGGCATTCAAAGATTGAGGTCTCTCAGAGAAGACAGTATAGGGACATATTCTTGCTCCACACTCAGTAGCTGCAAGAAAGCAGAGAAGCCACTTTCTTTAATATCTGTAAAATGGCTAAAGCAGAACTTGAGGATGAAGTGTGATGGTGGAGTTTGTGGAGTCCTTGGATAAGTTCTAGAACACTCTATAAATCCCACAGGATTCTTAAGAGCTCTACTTAATATTGGGCTACTCCACGAGGTGACTCTGCTGATACATCTACTTGAAGAAATGTCACAGCCCCAAACATCTATGCACCACAATGGGATATTAACCACCACTGAAATACATTAGGAAAAGTACTAGATTTTTATTTATTTTTTAACTTTTTACTAATTCTTTGTAAATTTCATATTGTGCACCCCAATCACACTCATCTTCCTTTCCTTTTGTATCTATCCTTTGCAATGTTTCCCTACCCTCAACCCCACAAAAAAAAATAGAATTAAACAAAAAATAACAACAACAAAAAAGCCCTCTTACCATGGAAGTTGTAGTATGTCAGTGTGTCTCGTAGTATGCCTTTTTGCCACACATTTTTACTTGCAATGTTCATTGCAATGAGCCATTGGTCTGTTTCAAGGTCTCTGGCTCCTGCTTGACTACAAATACTAGACCTTCACCAGGACTCCTGTCTGACATCCTGTTGTTACTCTGTGTCATGGACAGGCTTCAGTTTAGGATCTTCAGGACTGGTTCTCTCACATGCTCAAGCACATCATGAATGAGGTAGATGTTGGGGTGGGCCAACTCAAATCCCTGCATCTATACCTGGGAGGTAGCTAAGTTGGTCAGCTTGCCAGCTCTCCTCCATCCAAATCACCAGGGCAAGATCTCCAGCCCTGCCCTGGCCAGCTCATCAAATGCCATAGCTAGCAAGGGGCAGAGTCAGCTGATCAGATTTCCTGCTGTCATGTTCTCCAGGCTGGCTCACCCACACCTTTGCCACCAGGGCTAGCTCTCCTGTACTGCCCAGACAAGGTGTAGAACCCACTTTCCAGAAGGCTACAGCCAGTCAGGGGCAGGAATAGCTCTCCTATTCTCATGAATTCAGGACCAGCTCTTCTGCCTACTGCAGGCAATAAGACAGGGCATCTCTCCCTTCCCCAAGCCACCCCATGGCAGGCTATGGATGGGACCACCTCTCCCGAGCTCATACTTTCTAGGTCAGCTGAGCCACTCCCCTACCATCAGGATCAGCTCTACTGTGCTGCCTAGGCAAGGGGCAGGCCAGCTCTCCCTAGTGTAGTACCCAGTGAGAGGTAGGGTAATCTCAGCACAGTGTCTCAGGAAGCAGCCCATACTAGGGAATCTTTATAGTCATTGGTGGTAATATGGGCCTGGGACATCAACATAGACCCTCCAGCTGCCATAGGGCCACAGACCCAGACGTGGCCCCTGGCAGTAGCCCCATGGGCCTGGATGTCCCCATGACCTCAGGTGGCATCACAGGCCACTTAGATCAGCATTCCCCGAGTGGTAGCATGGCCCTCAGATGTACATATGATACCTGGTGGCAGCCTAGACCATGAACATCTACTTGGCCTTTGGTGGTTACTCAGGTCACAGATATCAACACAGACCCAAGCTACAGGAGGACCATGGGCCGAGACATGGTCCTTGGCAGAAGCCCAGGCCGGGTCCTCTCCATGACCTCCTTGTATCTGCCTATTCCTCATCACTCTGGAGTTTCCAGTTTCACCTTTCTTTACAATATATAAACCCTTCAACTAAGCTTTCTTTTCCATGTAGTCCACCTTTTTCATCTCTGCATCACACATTTATTTATTATAGTGGCATTCACAGCAGGTGCACCACCCAGGGCCATGCCAGATATGTGGGTGTCTCTCTTAGGGCTGCCCCAGCCAGCTCATATTTCTTTCAAACAAAAAAAAATGTGAACTGGGGCTAAAGAGCTTTCTCAGTGGTTATCAGTTTGTATTATTCTTCCACGGGACCTGAGTTTGACTCCCAGCACTTGTGCCAGGCAACTGACAACTACCTGGGGGATCTGACATCTCTGACTTCCATGGGTGCAAGCATGCAACACACAGAGAGAGAGAGAGAGAGAGAGAGAGAGAGAGAGAGAGAGAGAGAGAGAGAGAGAGAGAGAGAAACTTCCCATTATATTGACATGATCTATGATCCCAAACTACTGAGGAAATTTTCCCAGGATTTATCTTAAAATTGGAGTTTTGAAGCCTTCTCTTTGGCTGCAGCTCTCCTGCCTATGGTACCTCCAGCGGATGAAGAATTTTTAATGCCTGAAGCAGGGGTGTGTGTCCAAGATTACCCCACAGGGCCCTTCTTCAAAATCTCAGCTTCCTCTGAACACAGTGTGAAAATCCTTTGTCTGGATCATATCATTCTTCATCTAAAGAAGTTTACAAGTTTTTGGAGCTCAAAAAGCATCTTGTTATTTTAACAGTCTCCAAGGTTTAGTCTGAATTCACTTTCACTTTATCAAACCAACCATTCTCTAGCCAATGGGATTATCTTCATCTCAAATATACTCAGCTTTAAATCCTATATCCCATGCCTTTCTCCAGGAATGCCTTTTTAAGTCCCCCGTGCACTCTTGCCTACCGATATCCCATGAAGCTTAACTCTCACTTTCTTCCAGATGCCCATTTCTCTATGTACAGTCAAGGATGCATTTCTTTCTCCTTTGCCACCCCATGCCAGCCTCCATGGAACTTCCTCAGTCTATAACATTGACATGGTTACCTCCAGAAGTCACTCCACCCTGTCTTCTCTGCTAAACAGCAAGCATGGTAAGAGATGGGGGTAACCATGAGTGACATCTGGCAAGATGTGTGGTTAGAAGATAGTGGCTGCACAGCTCAGAGACTGAAGCAGAAAGCATGGGGCCTGCATGGGTATGCATCAGGTCTTCTGAGTATTTGTGATGCTTGCTGGATTTGTAGTCTTGCGGGACCCCCGACAGTAGGAGCAGGTGCATCTCTGACTCTCTGGCCTGTTCTTGAGACTCTTTGCCTCCTGTCTGGTTGTCTTGTCCAGCCTTGACGTAAGGAATTTCCCCTTGTTCTATTGTATCTTTTTTTTTTCATATTTGGCTGTCATCTCTTAGAGGCCTGCTCTTTTCTGAAGAGGAAAGAGAGGGATAGTGGGTCTGGGGGAGAGGGGAGGTGGGGGTTTTGGAAGAATGAAAGGAAGATAAAGTAGTTGGGATGTATTGAATGAGAGAAGAATCTATTTTCAATTTAAAAAAGAAAAGGAAGAAAAAGAAAAACAGAGGGAAAAGAAGGAGGAGGAGGACGGTAGAAGGAAGAAGATGATGTTGATGATGATGATGATGATGATGTGATGATGATAGTGGCTGGATACCACTACAAGATAAATTTCCCAGGCTTCTTGGCTCTCAAATGTACATGATGATATTTCCACCCATGAGAAGGAGGTTAACCTGATGCCTATAACTTCTAAAGGGCACATTCTTTCAGACTATTAGTCAGCATCTTTTGATTAAAATAAGTATAAATGGAGTACTTTTTAATATACATTAATTTTATTTAATGATTAAAATACCTGGAGGTGCTCTTACATATTCTTTTCTTATTCCATGAACTGGATCACAAATGTGCCTGCTTCTTAGATTCAACTATGTTAAAAATCCTCAATATCCTCAATGATGGAGGAAGAGAATGCAGGAAGAAACCTGGCTCCCCAGAATGACTCTTTGAGCATGGTTCCTTACATGTTCACACAGCTCTCTTCAGGGTTGTTTTGGAAGAGAAGCACCTTCCTTTCTCTTACAATGGTGCAACAATCCACATTATTAGTAGCAAAAGCTCTGACATAGACCTGTGAATCACTCCGACAGTCACCATGGTGATCTACAGAATAAAGTAGCCTAGTCTTCAATTGAATTTCTGCTCTAGACATTTTGTATTAAACATAAATATATATGCTGTAGTGGGTTATACAAAAAGTATCATGTCTTATCATTTTGACTAATATTATTTCAGCAATATCAAAAATCTTATATTTCCTGGTTGATGGTTTTGTTCTGTATGCATTCTTCAACTCCTGAGAATGAACAATTTACGTGATTCATGAATGCTACCATCACGAAAAGGGACTTGGATAAAACAGCATTGGATGAAGCACTTTGATGTTTCTTTACTATCCAGAATTAGCTCTGCAGCTTTGTAGACACCATGGTCAGTCTACAATCCTTGCTCTTATCGTGTTTCACCTCCCTATGAGCCAGAGAAGGTTAGTACAACCACAAGGCTGACTCTAGGGTTACCTCTCATGAAGGCAGCTGTTAGAACCAACAGTGCCTCCATTACAACCGTGATATATTAAAGGATGCCCAAAAGGAAAGCCACCCAAAATAGAGGGCACTGAATCCACTATCAGGAAGTGGCTAACATGAAAATGTATACCACCAACAAGAGATGAAAATTGGTTTAAAAAAATCTACCCAAAGAGCTATATTTATTCAAGTTTTATCTTTCCTCTCCTTGACTTCAAGGCCCTGAAATCTCTGGCTTCCCTCTACTCGTATGTGTTGTTTGTCCTCAGCATCCTTGACAGGGACCTTATTATCCCAGGCCTCACTCATTAACCCCTTCACTTTCCAGTCACTTGAAATCATATCTTGGCATTTGCCCAATGAACTTAAATCACCCAATAAAAAACCCAGGTCTTTCTTACATTTCCAACTTTCTGTTTAACCTGTCTACTTGGCCATCTAATATGGATTTCAAACAATAGGACCCAGATACATCTTTACATGCTTCCCCCATATGTGGCTTCTGTGAGTCAGTTAATGGCAAATGCATCCTTTTATTTGTTACTATAATACCACACTCTTGTCTTCTAGTATTCCCTATCTCAATTAGGCATATTTCTGGCCCCACTAGTTCCTTAATTTGCTTTACTCCCATCTTCCCCAGGACATTTGCCCTAGCTGCTCTCTATATCTGACATCCTCCAGATGCCATACACCTGAGCCTATCCTTTCTTCTAATCTTTATTCAGGTAATGCCTTTCTAAGCAAGATCCTCCTGACAAACCTGCCGATAAATAACTCCTATCATTTTCTTTTGAAAAAAATTACTGATGTTTATTTATTATAGAAATGTTGCGGTTCACAATGAGTTTTTTTGTTCTAATATATTATGTATTTTGACTATAATCACTCCTCATTAGCCACTCATGTACCCCTCTCCCTTTGTTCCTCCCTGTCCTCTCCCAAATCACACTTCTTTTATTGTCATTATATGTTCTTCCATTATATAATGTAATATATATCATGTTAAAAATCAATCATTTATTTTAAATTGATTTTTGTGCATGGTGAAAGGTATGGATCTGTCATTCCTCTGCATGTAGACATCCTGTTTTCCTAGCATCCTTCACAAAACAGTCTGCCTTTTCTCCAGTGCATGTTTTGACACTTCTGTCAAACTTATGTTGACTCTAGCCACCTAATAGGTTTATCTGAACTCTAGCATTTTCAATATAGTTACTTTGTTTTACTTTCTCAGTAGCTTTTACCACATTCAAACATGATATATACCTACTTATTATAATCATTTCAATTGTCTGTCTTCCCCAGTGAGTATTTGAACTAAAAAAAAAAAAAAAAAAAAAGGTTCTTATCTTTCTCATTAACTAGAATTTCTCAACTTTATAAAATAACTCCTGCACAGTATGGGCAATTGAATTATCGTTGTTAAACTAGCAAATATTTATTAAATATCACATTAGGGTGGTGATGGGTTTTGAGTCGCGGCAGAAAGCGTCTGCAGACACCAGGCTCAGGCAGTTTCATGTGTAA
>NW_022196904.1:157329948-157350455 GCF_008632895.1 Mastomys coucha | reverse complement strand
TTGTCCTGGTGACAGCTCTGTGGACCCACCCACATATCTGCTGTGGGCAGATTCTGAATGCTAACAGGTGGGCATTTTGCCAGAGCCCTGAGAATAGACTACACACAATAGACATGGTACCTACTCTCCTGCAGCTTCAGAAGGGAGCTCTGAAGAGTGTAAATTAACATGCAGTGTTTCAAGAACCTAAAAAATGGTGATGAGATGGACTATTGGAACATACTTCACTACAGAGGGATTCTCAGAGAACAAGCATTCAATACTCAAAGAAGAACTGGAATCACTCTTCTTGGATCTGTAAAGGAGACAGAAATAACTCCCTCATCCCCTCAAAAAATTTCCTTTCATTCCACTATTTTATAACATGAACAACAGTCCTGCAATGTACAGACTATACACAAATTCAAAAGCCCATGAATTCTTTCAGTGTGATAATTTAGCTTAGGTGAAGCATGGAGTTTTCCATCCAGATTCTCAATTTGGAGAGAGATGGCTATTCAGAACAAGAATGTATAATAGAGTTCAGTGATAATTCATGTGGTGTTGACTAGGGAGTGCTCACCGAGGAAAACCTGCAAAACAATCTAGGAAGGTGGAAGATTCACCAGCAAAGCCAACATTCTATTCTCTCTCTACCAGCTCAGAAACAGAATGAATGGTTGCTGGTGGGTTTGATACGTTTCACAGGCTACCTACCTATCAGTCTCCAGTACCTAATGAGACATGTAATTTATTATTGGCAGTGAAAGATGAATACTGCTTCCAATAAATTAAAATCATCTTTTATCACAGGGTTTTGGAAAATATGGACCCCACTGCAGACATAGGACCCTTGAAAGTAGGCACTGTTAACTGTCAATAACTTGAATAAATTATTTAACCAATACCCTAACTAAAGTTTTACACAATTCAAACCTTACTAGAGGTTATCAGTCTTGCTACAATGATGGTACAATTTCTGGACATTACAGGAAAGACAGGAGAATGGGCTCTTCCTTCAACACTGCTCCCAAAAAATACACCACCACTGAAGAGACTATCTGGGTAATTTTTTTCAGTTATATTTAATCTGGAAATATAGAAGTTATGCATTGCTTCCATTTGAAATAAGTGATGTAGTGCCTTACAGCCAGGAGTAAAGGTATTCTTCACTCTTATCTTCCTTCCATTATTTCTATCATGAAAAACAATTTGTATCCTGCAAAGTTTAATACTGATCATTTATTTTAAATTAAAAAGAGCATAATTAAAATATACACTATGTGTAGCTATTCCAATTCATTAAACAAGCATATGAATATGTATATATTTACATGTGTTGTGTGGACATCTGTATGTGCATGTATGCATGTAGGAAGGACTGTGGTACCAGGAAAGCTAAGCAGACATTCTAAAATACTAAGGAAGCATGGCTGGGTGTTAAAATTATGAGTGATTTATTTCCTGCTTTGATGTCTTTCACAGTTTGCTATAACCAGATTACTTTTCTCCCCAGGAAACTACATATAGAGAGACACTGACAGAATAGTGATGTGGAAAAGACAGATACCGGGGTTTGGGATAGTTGCAATGAATGAGCTGAGACTCTGCATCAATATCCCAAGGTGTTAAAAGAACGTGCAGACGTGGCCACAGAGCCAGTGTCAGAGATTCTAGAGGGATCAGAGAGTAAAGGCATGGATCCAGAAGCTTGCAAATTTACAAATGTTGTCCAGATTTTCAGAAAAGAACTGGTGAATGTCAAAGACTGTATCCCAATGCATGACATCAGTCCCTATGTGAATTCAAGAAAAGATGATGATTAAACAGATGGCTCTAAGTTCTTCACAGAGTAAGTATTGGGCTAACTTGGAACACATCATGCCAAACTAAACTCATTTCTTTTAGGTTGGACTAAGAGGTTTCAAAAGAGAGAGGGGTTGTTATTTCAGCGAGGCACAAGATAATCTCCACCGACATCTGCTAACCCTAGCTCTTTCCTCATGGGTGGAATCAGGCCAAGAAGAGACATCAGCGGACACACCCTCCAGAATGGAAGGGGCCCTTGGGAAATTGAACACATGGCTGAGATTCGAGGAAGGGAAGAGACAAGTCATAGTGCAGATCCTTCTGTGAGAATACCTACTGAGAAGCTCATGGCAAGGGAGGGCTCCCCTGACCACCCTCTCCGACCCTTTGATCCTTCGCTGTGACTCTCAGTTTGCTTTCCTCCAAGTCATTTCTCACTCTCTGAAAGTATCCTCCGGATGTGTTAATTTTCTTGTAGCCACCACCGCCCTCCTCAGAATGTTGGTCCTATAGATGCAAGGACAATGTCTATTGTACTCAATACTGAATGTCCAAGGCCCTGGCATATAAGAGTCAATCAGTATTTGCTAAGTAAATGAAGACTGTTGAACTTAGTTCCCCACCAATGTCCACAAAATTGCAATATTCCCACATGTTATGTCTTTCTTCCTCATTTATGAACACCAAAGTCTCAATATGACCTTCCTTCTCCTCAGTCTCTTTGAGGCAAGGAAGGTCTCAGGCATCTAAATATTCTCTTACCTGATGAACAACTACCACCTGTTCATGAAGGAGATAAGCATATGACATGGTAATCATAATTAACCAGGTCTTTGGCCTCAAATTGTAATATGGAGTGTCTCACCATAATTATATAGACTGGTTACATGTGAGCATGGTCCAGTGTAGAATAGCCTTTCACTATCCCTGCAGGTAAGCATGTCTTTCTTTGGAAAAGAGCCAATTACTGGTGAGTAGAGGTTTTTCTCCCCCAAATGCCAATGTAACAATAAAGGGGGGAGACAAGTGCCCCTATAGCTCAGATCTCTACTGTGTCAGTGACAACCTTCATTGTCAACTTGATTATATCTAGAATCCACAAAACACTTACCATTGGGTATGTCTGTGATGGATTTCTGGAGATTTATACTCTAGGAAGAAAGATCTATCCTCAATGACAGAAGCAAATTTCTATGGCCTGGGGTCCCAGCAAGCTAAGCACCATCCCTTCTAACTTCCTGACTCTAGACACACTGTGATCAACACCCTCTCCAGCAGGCTTCCATGACTTGATGACATGGACTTTCTCCATCAAACCATGAGCCACGAAAAACCCTTCCTCTTAAGATTTTTTTCTTATCACAAAAATAATTAGAAAAGTAACTAATACTGCTGGTTCAAGTTTTACAGCCTTCATAAGGCAGCCATTGCTTTGCCTACGGGGCTTTAAACCAGAAAAGAAGCAAACTGGTCCTACGTGTTAGGAATGGGTTCTAAAGCCAAGTTTTCTGGCTTCAGATTGCCTCTTATTGCTCACTATCTGTTGTTTTTAGCCAACTGTTAATTCCTCTGAGTCTAAGTTGGTACAACATTAAAATGAGTATATGTATCAGCTACCCAGTAAAAAATTTTTCAAAGATTATATGAATTAATAATGAAAACTCTTAGAGAGAGAGAGAGCGAGCATACTACATAAAGATTTGCTAAGAAGTCCTTAAAGTCATAAAAACCTTAGTATGTATGAAATACATATATCTTTGTTAACCACTGAGCTCAGCCTAAACTTACAGATCCCACATTAATAGAAGATAGGTAGATATTACAAAACACTAGAAAAAGATGTGTATTATAAAGTCCATTTTGACATATTCTGTTTGTGCAATTCTGGTCACATCAATATTGCTGTCCAAAATTCTAGTTAATAATTTCTCTCTTTCTTTCTTTCTTTCTTTCTTTCTTTCTTTCTTTTTTTCTTTTTGTTTTTTCAAGTCAGGGTTTCTCTGTGTAGCCCTGGCTGTCCTGGAACTCACTCTGTAGACCAGGCTGGCTTCGAACTCAGAAATCTGCCTATCTCTGCCTCCCAAGTGCTGGGATTAAAGGTATGCATCACCACTGCCTGGCAATAATTTCTTAAAGTAGGAAAACTTTTAGTAACTGTTTAAGTTTTATCAAGGTAAGATTATAGTTTTAGGAAAGTGTACGCATGATGAATACATTACAAAGTACAGTGCTACTATTCAGACACAAGGTTTTCTCATCTACACCAGCACTTACAAAATAAACCAATCACCAAAAGAGGGGAGAGTGTGACGTCTATTAAATGCATCAAAGACGGAGTGTGACTACCTTACTTTTCATCCAGCTATGCAGCTGACTGGTTGTGTGGCCCCATGAAAGTCCTCTGGACTTTTGGTTTCCTCATCTGTAAAATACAATGGAGGATCCCTAAATGTCGCTTCTGGTTTTCATCTCCTAGACAGACTGCAGATCAGGATCTTTGCGAATGTGAGTTTTATGCTGACAAAGCATTAACCCTATAAATATGTTAACAACTCAATGTATTAGTACACAATCATTTAGGTGTACCAAGTACACCTGAAGGTTTCTTCTCATCAAATAGAGAGATGCTGAATAATTACTAAGCAGGTAAACTTTTATTTACTTCAGACTTCAGCCTCCTCTGAAAGTAAGAAGGAACTCTTTCTAGATGCTGTAACTGTAAGTGAACTTCACAAGATCATTCACCAATGTTTACAGCTCCAAACTACACTTGATGTACAGTTTATTCATTCTCTACATATTTTTGAGTGCCTATTATTTGAATGAGACTAAAATGACTAAGAATATTCTGGCCCTAAAACACTCACATTCTAACAGAAATACATCAATTGTTTAATGGATAATAATCAAGACCTACCAATTAATAGTAGAAATTTGACAAATGGACAATATGTTCTAAAGGGTAATTTCTAGAATTGGTCAGGAACATTTTTTAAGCCAGTAATATTACACTAAAATCCAAAACAAGAATTGCTATATGTTGTAAAGAAATGGGGACACATGTGTTAGACAGGAAAATAATTAATTCAGGAATGCAAAGGGAAGAACAAGCTTAAAATGTCACTTGAAGATGGACCAAAGAAATGAGATACTCTGAGTATGAGTTGGGAAGTAGGATTTGAGATGGAGACACCAGGAAGTACAGAGAAAAACTTTTCACTCTGTAGGATGCGATGGAACAGTATGTCTAAAAGCCATGAAGAATGCAGAATGACTGCACGAATTCCCTTCCTCTGCACTAATATATCCAGGATTCCTACTAATTTCTTCTGTGGCACTTTTTGGTTCAATAAATTACCAACAGGCTCCACTCACTTTCTGTGTAATATATAGTGTCTCAGATTATCCCAAATCTACCATTTATTCAAAAAAGTCATGCTTAATACAAGTAAAGACTTTTGGACCTGAAAAAATGTCCTATCCATCTGGATGGACTTAGAGTTAACTAACCTGAAAAAGGTTCAAATGTCTTCTGTGTATGCCCAAAGGTGATCACAGACAGCCACAAGGTCAATAAATGAAAGTCACAGGAAGGCAGATTTTTCACTTTAAACAAGGAGGGACTCTCTATCAACTAAAAGTTTCACTAGACTAGGAATCAAAAGTCTTTCAAGCAATGGTCTTGCTTTAGCTTTTCTCATCATTGTGAGCAAGTTCCTGATAAGGAGAGGACCTTAAGAGAGGAAGAATATTATTTTGGATTATGATTTCATATCAGGGTGGCGGTAGTTCTAGCACACTCCATGATAATAGGAGCTCACCAGCTGTTCCACCCCTACAGCTCTACGTCTGCCACCTAGACCCTTATTGAAAAAGTTCAACAACCTTCCATAACAAGCCACCAGCATGTTCAAACACATGAACCTGGTCTGAAACACTTCACATTCAAATAGTAACAGGTCTAGACCAGATATACAGTAGTATTTGTAGGCCATGCCATCTCTGTGGTAACCATGAACTCCACCTCTATAGCAGAAAAGCAGCCTTAGTTGATACATAAACAAATGCGCATAGCTTTGCTCCATCAAAGCTTGCATAGTTTGCCCATTCCTGGAACAGGCCAAACAAAGCAAAATGGCAGTTCATAAATGCCATCTCCTCCCCCAGACAGGCTTCAAATGTGTTTTAAAACCGAGAGGATTTTACTAAAAGTACAGACGCCTAGCTTTCCTTGGGTAACCCAGGGCCCACATTCCTGTATGTCAGCAAATGTCAACAATTGTCTGGAGTTGAGTAATGGCTGCCCACTTTGGAGGGAACAGGAACTCTGCAGGCCACCAAACACCTCACCACAGATCTGTCTCCTGCCTGACTCTGAGTTTCATACCAGGTACCATTTAGCAGACTAGCCCATTTTTCCCCTTGTGGTAGGAAGTTATTTCTCTAAACCTGCATCTATATCAAATGGAGTAAAATAAAAGACAGATTGAAAAGGCCACATTTCAAGAAAAACGAGAAAAGGCATATGGGTTTAATATGCATATAAAGGATGCTGTGTTGAAAGATTCGATGTTTCTATTTTTCAATTTGTATTTTTCTATTTAAATTTAAATATTTGCATATTTATATCATGTTACATTCTTATGCTGTAGTTTGGTAACAATAAAAATATTTGAGTCCACATCTACATTTGACTTTCTTATTACAGTCTAGTTTTATCCTGTTATGTTACCTGGGCATCTCTCACAGGCAGAGGCTAACAGGGTACCCTCTATGGGACAAAAGCTGGAAAGTTCTTGCTTTATACACACACTACACCCTTAAAACAAGGGAAGTGCGAGCTGAGATTTTTTTTCAGCATCTACTAGAGGACAAACTCTTGCAGAACTGTGTGACAGATCTTTAGCAGTAATATCCCCTGACTTCTTACTCTCTGACTCCAAAACAAAATGAATCACATCTTATTCAAGGATAGATCACCTTTTAACAGGGATCACAGACCATATAGTTTAAGACTCCAAAGAGTTCCCTTGCTTCTTGTTTACAAAGGAATGTCCTTAGAACTCAATGCATGCCATTTTAAACTTTTACTTGCTTGTTGTAGGAATAACACAACATTACAAGGACTCAAAAGCAATGTTGAACTTCTATAATCATTAGTCTGGAACAGTCTTCTTGTTTCTAGATATCATCACAGAGAACCACATGCTTTTGCAATTACATTCATTCAAGCTTGGGTTGCATAAATCTTTTTAGTCACTGTTAGTGTTATCAGGATTCTACGTAGTAGGATATTCTTTATGCTGAGCAGCACGTATGTATGTTTACATGTGTGCTTGGACTTTCCTCATGCTCTTCTTGGTGTTTTATATTCTCCTTTAGGATTGGGATTTTTCTATACAAAACATAAACAGACAGGGTAAAGAGCAAAGCTGAAAAACACCAGCCAAAAGAACAAGTTGGGTGATGGAGAGATGGCTACGTAGCTAGGAAAACTTGCTGCTCTTCTAGGGCACCTGGAGGCTCACAACTATTTGTAACTCTAGCTTCAGGAAGTTTAAACACTCTCTTCTGGTCTCTGTCAGCACCTGTACTCACATGCACACAACCATACTCAGTGGGGTGTATAGTCTCTCCATGAAACATCAAAATGGAGAGAGAAGCACACATTACCTAATGGCTACTAGGCCATTTGCCTGTAGAAACAAGAGGCCTTTTCCACTGGCCCTGTCTCTGCCTGAACTGCTAATACTTCCCCCAATTTACTAGATTGTCAGAATCTCACTTGAAAGTTTGTTCATGTGTGCTGTAGTTTGTGATTCCATTGTATGTGTGTATGTGTGTGTGTGTGTGTGTGTGTGTGTGTGTGTGTACATATCTCCAAAAGCATTTTAGAAGTAAAAGGGATTATTTCAGCTTACATTTCTAGATAACAGCCCCTCACTGAGACACCCAGGACTTGAATTCAAGGCACGAACTAAGGCAGAGACTGCTAAGAAATGCTGGTTACTGACTGGTTCTCTTCTGGCTCAAGCTCAACCAGCTTTCTTAGTTAACCAAGGACCACTTGCTCAGTTGTGGAACCACCAAAAGTGGGCTGGGCCCTCCCACATCAATCAACACTCAAGACATCTTTCCACAGACCTGGCTACAAGCCAATCCGATCTCAGCAATTCCTCAACTGAGACTCCCTCCTTCCAAATGACTCTTGGTTGTATCAAACAATTAAAAACTAACCACAGTGGTATGTCGAGACTTAGGAAACGCACAAGCTCCTGTTGGATGAGTCAGTCCATCCTTGGCTCAAGCACTAAGGATGATTACACCATTTATTTTTCTACCTTGTTGTGGGTAGGATCCAGACACTGCTGAAGTTTGAGAATCAGTCATTGAAAATTACTGAACAGTAGAATCTGTAGCCTCCAGGAGAATCTAGAACCCCTATGTTTCCAACAGTTAAAATCAATTTGCTCAGTGTGGTCCACTTTTGATAAACATTCATCAAGTCTGTGATAGATTTTATTAGTAAAATAATAATAAAAGCTATCCAAGTCAGCTAACTGATTTAACATGTATGATATGAAGGCTTGACCAACCAATTTGGGCATTGCCAGGTAGAAAGTCTGGGATCCTCCCCTAATGTCTTGGTATAATTCCATTAGAGCTTAGCCTCCTTCCATCAGTAGCACTGATCACCAAACTCCATGCCACCAGGAGACCAAGTGACCTACCACCCTTTGTCATATGTTTTCATCAAAGTTCTTTTTTTTTTTTTTTTTTTTTTTTTTTTTTGGTTTTTCTGAGACAGGGTTACTCTGCGTAGCCCTGGCTGTCCTGGAACTCACTCTGTAGACCAGGTTGGCCTTGAACTCAGAAATTCACCTGCCTCTGCCTCCCAAGTGCTGGGATTTAAGGCATGCACCACCACTGCCGGGCCCTTCATCAAAGTTCTTTAGAGAAAAGCAATGACACTTTTTACATTCCCAGTTAATCATTATTTCTGTAATGCATTACTACACCAAGTTTTTGGACATTTTTCTTAAAAATTGTAACACATCTTGCCTTCAGGACAAAAAAAAAATCTTTCAAGAGAGTCTTTGCTCTCTGCAAGTGAGTGTTGTACTCCAGGCATCACTGAATCCAGATCGCCTCACTGAGTAACACCAAAGATATATTCGTTACATTAGAAAAAGTTTGCCTATGGCAACATTAGTCAGTGGAAAAGGCATTTAAATGAAATGGCCACGCACACCTGGAAATTAATTTCTCACGCATGACTTTTCATTTGGAAATCCGTCACCAAATGTCCTCGGTGAATTGCTTGAAGTGTCTACACTACAGTTTCCCAAATGAACCACAACTGGGAGCACAGAGACTTCAACTTTTCTACAGCAAGCTTCCTCAACTCTGCGCTCCCCAGCCCACACCCTGGCTTGTTATTTACTGCACTTTACACATGTATTTTATTTCATGCTTTTATTAATCCAAGTCTTCCCTACCCCCCATCCCAGCAGTAACAAAAGAAGCTGTAGAGAATCAATGAGCTTGGAGCTGAGAAACAGGGGCAAGCCCTGGGTACCCTTTCAGTCGACTGGGCACGGGCTTGCTGAGTGTAACCTGAAGTCTAATAACACTTTCCAAAACCAGCCTGGAAGTGCACATGAGAACTGGTTTGTCCCCCAAGTCAAGGCTTAAAATGAAAAGGCTGGTGTTGTTTACACTGGGGAAGAAAGGCTGACAGACAGTAATCCTTCACTAAGGATTAAGGAGGAGAAAGAAAGAGGGCTGGGGGGGTTCTGTTTTCACTTTCAAATCTCAGAATTAAGTCAGGGAAGGAGGAGGGGGTGTGGCTGGGTGTCTAGGAGGGCGCAGACACGCATAGCTTCATGTGTTTGTCCTCTGGGCTCAGTTACACACACCTCACCATGGCTAAACTGAAAGGCCTGTGCTTCGTTGACAGATTGGCAGCAACCAGTCTGCATGGAACGTCAGCAACTCAGGGACGTTCATAAGCAGCCATGAGGCCAGCCTGGCTCGGAAGGGTGGCTGACATGTCTGGCCACTCAACTTTTCTTCCAGCACCAGTAGCTCACAGGGTAGACCTAGCCAGGTAGGGACAGCTAGGGGTTTGCCATGTCGCTCAATGGCTATCGATTTTTAAAAATGATGGAGATTTTAAACTCAGTAACCAAGAAGGGAAATGGAAAAGCATCATCAGGCATCCTCACCTGTGATTCAGAGTGGAGACTCGGAGTTCTCTGGTGAAGCAGGCATATCAGGCATGACGCTGTCATGCCACAGAAGGGCTGTCAAGACTGGTAAGAAGTCAAGGTGAGAGGCTCTGAGCCCCCCGGCATTCTACTCAGACCAAGGTTTTAATATTTGTGGAACAACCTTGTTAGGGTTTCTAGCCATCGTTGCCACATGGTCCTTGGCCATTTGAAAGTCATTAAGCTTCAGATGATATCTTCATGTCGCACAAAATGACAAAAGGAGTGATACATCCTACCCCAAAGCCAAGGCACACTGCAGTATGAACACTGAGTGCTTCTATGGCGAGGTGAGTAGAGCCGTCCAGAGCAAGAGCAAGGCAACGTCTCATCAGGTTCACCGTGGACGTCTCCAAATGACAAGCAACTTGAAGTATCCACAGCATGAAGTGAAGGGTCACAGAATGAAAACTAAGTCACATCCACACAGTGTCATAGTCTCCCTGTCATCTCCCAACATGAGCAGCCTTCCCTTCAGGGTTGGTTTCCTTCCATTTCCCTCTCCAGCATTAATTAACCTTTGATCACTATATGGGAACTTCAGCTGTGTGCTGAGTTTGTTTTGTCCACTCTGTGATATGGACAGATAATCTGGGAAATCTCATTCTCTCTTTCCTCTGTGAGACAAGGGGATCACTTCACATATCATGATAGCTACGAGATAAAGTAACATAGAGCATCTATGAAGCCAGGAAAGAGTCCTGGCTGGGATGCAGCCTCAAAGAGATCAGGTTTAGCTACTGTTTCCCTGCACCCATGTGAGTGCTTCTGAGGTTTTGATTGACTTGAAGTGGCAGTGATTGTTTACCCAAGCAGACAGAGTACCTGTCATCTTCAATCCTTAGTGATTGTGTGTGATTTTTTTTAAAAAATCTATACCTAGTCCAATCTTCAAAACTATTTTCCTCCTGCCCAATTTTAATCAGCCAACATGTAAACATTTAGCAGGTTCGAATTTCACAATCAAAAAGCCTTAAGTTCAAATTCCAAGCTTGCTCACTGTTGCCTCGGAATAGGCATCTTCTTCCCTGGTAATCACAGCCAGTGTTAGCCTGGAAAATGAGACCTGTAATGATTCCCTCGTGGATATTTTTTGTCAAGATGGTGAGGTGTCAACCGTAGGTCTAGAGGGATGGATCTTTGAGGAAAGTACTTGCTGCCAAGCCCAAAGAGCTGATGTCACATTCCCAGAACCCATGAAGAAGGAGGAGGAGAAGGAGGAGGAGGAGAAGGAGGAGGAGGAGGAGGAGAAGGAGGAGGAGGAGAAGGAGGAGGAGGAAAACAGGTATAGTGGCATGTGCCTGTAATCTCAGTACAGGAGATAGGCAGAGACCTGAAGCTTCTTGGCTAGCTAATTCAGCTTTACCAGTGAGCCCCAAGTTCTGAGAGAGACCCTGTCTCAAAAAAAAAAAATACAGTAGAAAGTAATTGAGGAAGACACTTGATATTGACCTCTGACCTCTATACATAATCCTTACACACACACACACACACATATACACAGATGCACACACACGCACAAAGATACCACACTGCTCAACACATGGATATTTATATGAGGATTACTACTATATGCCATTTATAATACTCATAATTTTATACTAATGAATTTCATATATTCACATAAATGTATATTGTATTGAACACATTCCAATGAGTTTAAATATACTTAAATATTTTAATGTTTACAGTGTACAGTGTTTACAATAGTCTCTACCTTCTCAGAGAAATTAACAGATATAAAAGATACATCATCTTTCAGTGAAAAGGAACTCTCTATACTTAGTAAAACAATACTTCATATACTCCATGCAGAAACATAAATTTCAGGACTTCACAGGCAAAAGTGATTCTGATCTCTTTCTTATAGAAACAAGAAGAGGCTGTTTAGAACAGGCACACATTGGCTTGATCATGCAGCAAACAACATGGTGACTCAGGACTGAGTGCCTCAGAGTGTTTCTGTAAGCCCAAGGCCTTTCAATGCCCACGTATCTGTAGATCACTCCACCATGGTAACACACTTCCCCACTGCCACAAAAAGCCAATCTGTCCTACTCCTCTCTCTAGGAGGTAGAACTTAATTGCTTTCTCCTGGAAAATAGGCTGGACTTAGTAACTCACAGCAACAGTACACGAGACAGCAAAGACAGTGAGTGATTGGAGGCAGAGGGTACCTGGTAGTACCTCAATCAGGCCATCGAGGTCAACAGCGTCAGAGGTGAGCCACGTTGAGGCCATGCACCCTGGCTCTGCTGCTGGGGAAGGGCAGGAGGTTCTTATCTCTATGGCACTTCTTCCAGACAAACTATAACCCCATTCTTCTCATGACAATGCAAGTGGAAGCCCCAACTAACACTCCGCCTTCAAAACTGTCTAGCAAGAATGCTTCACAAGAAAAGCAAGGAAAGACGAAAAATGTAATTTGCCATGTGCTATACAAGACTAAAACAACTCAATGGTCACGTGCGATGTGACGTAGTGGATTAGATCCTGGATCAGAAAGAGGACGTTATTAGAAAATGAATAAAATTTAAATATGGTGTGTATTTTAAGTAATGGTAATATACCAATGTTAACTTCATATGTACAATGTCGACTTTAGCAGGAGGTGGGAAAAGGGATAGTAAACTCTGTATGTCATTGTGACTTTTCTGTTATTATTAGTTCAAGAGTGTTGAAGGTTTAAAAATCAAATAGTCAGGCTGGAGAGGTAGATTTCTGGTCTCGTGCCTACATAGCATACACAAGGCCCTGAGTAACACCTCCAAGAGACAAAGATAAAGTGGGAATATGAGGGAGGGAAAGAAAGAGTTAGAACCAGGCGGTGGTGGCGCACACCTTTAATCCCAGCACTTGGGAGGCAGAGGCAGGCGGATTTCTGAGTTCGAGGCCAGCCTGGTCTACAGAGTGAGTTCCAGGACAGCCAGAGCTAAACAAAGAAACCCTGTCTCAAAAAACCAAAAAGAGAGAGAGAGAAAGAGAGAGAGAGAGAGAGAGAGAGTTAGAAAGAGGAGGAAAGAAAAAGAAAATTAAACAATCAATAAATGTTGAACAGGTGAAATGAATAATGATAATTTTATGACATAGAAGCCCTGTATTATTTATTATAATAGAGTACCATGGGTAAATAGTATAAATTCTCTTATAGATGTTACAAGTATATATTCCATATAATTAAATAGGCATGAATAAAATTATATATAATTTTATATCAAGTAATTTTATATATAACCTATATGTGGAATCTTATATTTATATAATTATAGAACACAGATTCATTATTATACATGTGTGTACACACAACATACATGTATATGTAGAATATACCAATTTATGAACTATAACATTTTTATTCTCTCAAAGTATTTTCTCACAAACCAAAAGCATAAGTGTGAGTTGTGATGCCATACTAATGTGACAGAAAACCTTTTCCACTACCACATAAAAACCAGCTGATCATGAATCTGCTTTTAGATGAGAGTCCACAATATGGCACAACATGGGGTGAAGGAGTGCCAGCAGTGCCAAGTCCCTTGAAGGCCAGGAGGCCAAGATGAGGACCCCAGAGAGAGCATGCAGGGTTGACCATCACGCAGTTAGGAGTTCCAATTCTGTTTGTTGACTCTGTCACCTTGAGCAAGTGATTTGAACTTCCTGAATTTCTGATCCTTCATCCATAAGGACAGATGGCACTCAGATCCCAAGATCTAGGCAGAAATTAATTGAACCAGTGTAAAAAGCATAGCTCTGATGAACTTTGGCACAGCAACGCCATGTCACGCTGTGTGTCTCTCTCACCAGTGTGCAGAGTGTGATGGTGATGTAGTGTCCTCAAATGGAGTGAGGGTTTGCTGATCTGGGTTCAGTGCTACTGACCAGGAAAGGTTATAAAAATGCCCCTGGAGAACTAAAATAGTGTTGATGTGCTCAGAGGAGAGAAAAGAACCTAAACTGCTAATACACAAGTTCTACCTAACTATGCACTGGTGCTACCCCAAACACTGGCAAGGCATTATATAAACCTGCATTGCTATCTTACCTGTGTTTTAGTTACTTGTTGATTGAGGTCTGTGTAACAGGCAACCCTAAGGTTTACTCACTTAAAAGAAAGAAGAAACAGAATTTGTTTTGATTTCAAATCTGCACATTGGGTTCCAGTTTAGATGGGATGGTTTGGTTTGGTTTCCCATAGAGTTAGCAAGTAGCCCAGGTTAGAAGGTGTGACAATGACCAAGCTGGGTCATTCACACATGCAGGAATAGATGAGCTGCTGGTGAGGACATTGGCTGGGATTCTGCCATGATTGCACTCTCTGTGAGTGCAGAACTTCCTCACAACATGGTAGGTACATTCTTAAGGTAGGCATTCTAAGAAAGAGAGCCAGATAGAAGCCAGGCCTTTTGTGACTTAGCATTAAACCTCATACAACAGGGCCTGGAATATAACTCAGTGGAAGAGCATTTGCCTATGATGCACAAGGCCCTGGGTTCAATTCAATATACTACTTACCAACAACAGCAAAAACAAAAGGTATACACTGTCTCATTCATCATGTTGTTCCCTCGAAAGTAGTTCTAAAGGCTACAAACTCCCAGAGAGAGAGTAAATAAGTCCACCCCAGACTGTGAACTCATAAGGTCACAAAAACATGTCAGCCTGAAAATATCACTGTGGCCACTTTTGAAATATAAATTCTGTCACATCAAAAGAGTGACTGATACTAAAGTTAGCCAAATGCAAAGGGACAGTCAGATATTTTCATGTCATCTACTAACAGAAAAGTAGTACATAACTGAGACTGGCAAGAATGGAGTGTCTCCCTGACAGACTCTCCTCATATCGTTTTCAAAGCCATGTGCCCTCTCTTCTTTCTTGGTCTCTGCATGCTTGCTAACCCCTTTACTTCTACCTGGAGACTAGCATTCTCCTGTTCATTGGCTAATACAAAGTCTAAGACTTTATGCTTAGCCTTCTGTATAAATGGCTCTGTAGCTCTCTATTTGTTCCTCTGCAGCCCTTAGGAATTCCACAAGCCAGTCTAGTGTGCCCTGTCACCACTTGTAGCTCTTTTCCCCAAAAAGCACCCCTGGCCTTTTGGTCTTCTCAGTCCACAAGAAGGACATGTGATTTAACCTCTCCAGGGAGCTGCTCTTAGCCAATAACCATCCCCAGTTGACCAATAAATACTTCAACTTCCTTGAAATAACTTAGCACACATTCCACACTGGCTACTCCAGTCCCTGTAACCTAACTGTGTTCCAGAATGGTTCCTTGGTTGATGAGGTAGGTGAGTCTTGTTGCTATCTTTTTCTTCCCTTCTTACTTTGCCACAGCCCAGCTGATGCCCACTTGAGATCTTCTCTTTAACACACTGCTGCATTCAAACACTTGTGTTGGAGTATTTGGGGGTGGGGAGACAGAGAGACTGGCATATTCCATCCCTTCAGCTGGCTCAAAGTTAAGATCCTAGGGAAGTAGAATGATTGACCCAATTTTAGTCATATGACCATTCCTCATCAAATCTTCTGTGAACATGAGAATGAGTCATGGAATAGCAGAGCTTCCTGGGCCTTTCCATCATCGAATGTCGTAAGTGGGAACAGTTTCCAGAAGAAGGGTCTTATGGCAGAAAGACCCTTAGATACATGGCTGCCAAATTCAGCACAGTGCATTTATTTGTAACATATGTTCAGAGTTTCCTGTTTAACCAGACACTGCCACCCAAATCTTATCAAAGAAGGTTTTCATATGAAGAGCACAATGCCCTCTCCTGAGATCCTGCCTGTATTTGAAATATAAAGCAACGTCCTTCATGGCACAAAGACATAGTGAACTAGTAATTATGTGGGCTCCCCTGTGCTAGATACTTGCATGTGTCCTCTCATTTTATTCTAACAATTATACAGTTCGAAAGATGAACAGAAAGAAATCCTTTTTTTAAACTAGGCACATTTTTAACTCACAGATACATTTTGACATGGCATTCAGATCACCAACTCACAGCACATTATTAGAATGGTTTGTTGAATTATTTGAAAAGTCCTTAAGAAATAAAGTCAAACACAAATCTAATATAATCCAAAAAGCTATGGCACGCCTGAGTTCACCTGCTTTGCCCCCACCCCCACCCAGTTCATTTCATTTCTGGCTAACTGGTTACTCCAAAAATGCTCATGGTGATACAGACCACACTTCCCACCAAGAAGTGTGTTGTGATTAAAAATCGGGCTCACAAAAAGGAGCTGGGAAACTCATGTTACAGTAGTTCCAGCTGCTTGTATTCACTGTCACTGCACTTAGAAGAGTAGAGAAACTTCCTCAAGGTCTCTCCGTGCTTTCGAGGTCCAACGCGAAGCCATTTTTATCAGCCACAGCCACTATTTCTCCCCAGTTCTCCCTCTCCCGTTCCTGAACATGTCAACAACAAGGGAGGCTTTCTGAAGAGCATCCCACAGTGATACCAGGGTGATAATGCTTGAAGTAATCCTGGACGTACAGATTGCCCACCAGCCAGACCAGGCCAGTGCTGAACTCTGAGCACAGCTGAGGACATTGTCACCTTGCCAACGTGTCACACTCTGCTTTCTGACCTTGGAAAGAAAAAGCTCTTCTCAGGCCCAGACTTTCCCAAGAATTCAAGTTCTATTCTGACTCTCAACCAAGAGGGCACATGGCAGTATTTCTCTCTCTGTCTAAATAAGCACCGAGGTAAAGAAATGACAGTGTGACAGTGTACAGAGAAAGGTCACAGGCTGTCCATCCCTTGCTGCCAGGAGCACCAAGAAGCTACATCCAGCCACTTGGAATTTTATTGTTAACTCTCAGTTAAATCAATCATAAACAAATCAAAAAGACCATCAGAAATATGACAATGGGCTGTATCTAAGCAATGGTCACTAACCCACCAGGATGGATTCCGAGATGGTACAACCACAAATAAAGCCCGCAGAGAACTAATGTGAAGTAAACAGAGACACAGAAAGTTGAAAAAAATGTTCCAAACATACCCAAACACGTATGAAAATTACATGGAACATCTGTGGATACCTGGTATTGAAACAAAAGACAGTTCTTACCTGGTAGGTGACAATCATATTTACGAACTGGAATTAGAAGCAACACCAAGCGCTGGGTACAATAAGTGACATTTAATATTTAAAAGGATGGCTTTTACACACACACACACACACACACCTCTGAATGTACAGATGCACCTTCCAGATGTACCCCTCTCTCAGAAAGAAACTCACTGGTTATCTTTGAAAACATGGGCACTAACAAGACATAAAAAGAAACCCCTTCCAATTCCTTGATGACAGTCTCTACGCTCAGAGAACACTCAGCACAGTTGTTAAGGTGCCACCCCAGTGCCTGCCAGCATGGTGAAGTTAAGCATCTGTGGTTGTGTGCATGCAATGGGGATCTAGCATTACCTGTTAGCCACATCACTGGGAAACACCATAATGCTGATATAAATCGAGTTTATTGTACCAACACTGAAGTAAGCCAAGCCCATTTACTCCCTGCAAGGATCTTACGTGGCAGGTCTTACTATCGTTAGACATCTGAGTTCAGAAAGGTTAGCTGATTTGCTCCGGTCACACACACTGTGGCAGAAACCTTCGTAGAATTGCACGGCCAAGCCTTGATGTTATGGAATGTGACATGAAAAAGATGACCACTGCACTCACTGCTACTCAGTAGCCTGAGGGCCACTGTTGTAGTCTGCTTGTGAATTATTCCCCAAAGGCTCATGTGTTCAAACACTTGTCCCTCAGAAGTTGCCACTGTTGGGAAAGGTTTTGGACATTTGAAATATAGGACCCTGTTGGCTAGGTCCTTACAGGTCCTTACAAATAGGTTTTGAAGGTCCTAGCCCCATTCTTTACTTTATAGCTCAAGTACTTCGCTGTGTGTCTGCCATGTGACTGGCAGCCTCCAGCTCCTCTTGCCATGCATTTCCCACCATAATTGGTTAAACTCCATGAATCACAATAAACCCTCTTCCCTTGTTTGTCATGGTGATGAGAAAATTAAAAATTTCAGCCGCCCTTCACCCTCTGCTGTTCATTTCTTTTCCCAGTCTCTGGGAGGAGAGGAAGGGTCCTCCATTCTCACTTAGGTCTATGCTTAGGATTCTACCTACTCTTCTTATATTGCTTCACAAGAAGTCGTTATGACTGACAGTCTCCCCCCACCCCACTTCACAAATGCAAAAGTATATTTCCAGGAGGTAAATATCATATCCAAGTACAATTGATTAGTGCCAAACTGGCATAAGGACCCACATCTAAGTCAAAGGTCAGGTCTTTGTTTTACACTGACTACGTAAC
Organism: Mastomys coucha; assembly: GCF_008632895.1. Classification (NCBI taxonomy): domain Eukaryota; kingdom Metazoa; phylum Chordata; class Mammalia; order Rodentia; family Muridae; genus Mastomys; species Mastomys coucha. The sequence continues at coordinate 157,332,061 of NW_022196904.1, read as the reverse complement.
TTCTCAGATTCTCTGGATTTGGGTTTATATGAGGTCAGAAGCCCTTTGGAGTGCATAGGGTACATAATAAATACAGCTTACATGAATAGTAATTTTCTTCGAGTAACCCCACAAAAATGGGGCATCAGAAATTTCACACTTCTCCTGACTCCCTTCAATCCCTAAATTGTGTTCCCCCCAAATAAAGCAAATTTCCTGAGCTCTAAACACAGTCAAACATAAATCCTGCGAGAAAGCATCCTCATCCTAACCGGCAGGCTCTGTCTGTGCGAAGAACACCCCTTCACTTCTCTCCTGCCTGCCCACTGCTAACCCCAAACTAAACCCTCGGGCCTCTTCCAGGGGCCTTCTTGTTGCCTAGGAACCCTGGCAAAGGAAGAAAACAGTAGTTTCACTCTGGTCTGGTGTAAAGTTTGAATAAGATACTGTATCTTAAAAATTGATTTTGTATACTCTCTGGGCCAACTTCCTGGAATTAGACATTTCTTTTAACACTTCAAGTTTTCTTCGGCCTTCTCAGATAACTGCAGAAGTCCAGAAAGTGCAGAGCATGGCGAAGCTGAGCTGTAATTCAGAAGCCAGGTAATAGGCGAAAGATGCTAATCCCAGCTGAGGGGAGCTCACTAAGTGGACCCTGACTTCCATGGGTGTCAAGAGTATGGCATTAGGAATATTTATGGTGGAATATGGGCCCTGTTGGGAAACAATCTCAGCAGGGGCCTATCTACCCTAACAGCTGGGGATCATTTGGGGTGTTAAGATGAAGTTTTAAGGGATACCATTTAGATAAAAATCATATTTGAAAAGAGTTATGAGTATGTTCCAAATGCCATCTAGGACAGAGTGAATCTGACTTTCACATGCTTTGAGAACATCTGGTTGCTTTTAAACTTAACTCATCTAGTACCATAAAGTAGGATTCGGTTTCCAAAACTCTCCCATATTTTTATATCGGGGTGACCCAGATGTAGAGGTTTGTAAAAATGTTGAAAAGTAAAATAGCATATATATGACTATATCATATGATATCTCATCAGCTGACTTTTCAAACAGCATTGGTTGAAAAGTGTGATATGAACAGTGTCTTAGCATGTGAATTCTAAAGTCCGACTCCAGCTCTACCATTTCCTCCAGGCTGGGAGGCCTTGGAGAAGATCCTTAACTTCCATGTGCTTCAATTTCCCAATGTGTAAAAATGTCCTGTCAGTGTCTCGCTGAGCACAGTGCCTCAATGTCCACAGCACCTGCTTCTGTGAGGAGAACTAAATGAGTTTCTGGCCCATAGCAAGTGCTGTGGTAGCACTAACTTTCATCACTGTCATTCAATAATCTTTACTTCATTGGAATGCTTAGGTAAAAGACTCAAAAGAGGCATCATGTGTTTCTATCAAACAAGTTTTGTCGTTGTTTAGGAATTGAAAGAAAGGCCTGAGAAGATGACTCGGTATGTGAAGTCCCTTCAGTGTAAGCATGAAGACATGTGTGCATCCCGTAGCACCTATGTAAAAAGCCAGGCATCCTGCTGCACTCCTGTTATCCCAGTACTGAGAGGCAGAGATCAGAGGATCCCTGGTACTTGCAAGTTAGCCAGACCAGCCAATCAATGAGCCTCAGGGTGATAAGACACCCCTCCCCCCCACCACCAGAAAATAAGGTTGAGAAGCAACTGAGGAAGATATCAGATGACAGCCTCTGGCCTCACACAAGAGTGTATGTGCACACATGCACACACCCACATGCACATGCACACACACACATACACACACGCTCACACTTATGTGTCTACACAAATATATACAGAGAGAATTAAATGATACATTGCACATAGTACTGTGTCAAATGCTATATGCAGATGTGCATTAAGTAGAATTACTAGTTAGTTAAACCCTCCTTGAGCATGCAAATAAAACCCTGTCTTGATCATCAGGTCTAGTCATGGAACAGAAGTCACTGAGTGGTGTTTGAAAGAGCCTGATGACTTCCCAACAAAAGTAACTGATCGCTATCAACTGTATAAATGTATAAAATGTATAAAAATACATTTTTTATTTAGGCTGAGCTAATCTCTTCTCACTTGAAAAGGAACATTTTTTCCTTCTATTCTTCTTTTTTT
>NW_022196904.1:157311796-157329711 GCF_008632895.1 Mastomys coucha | reverse complement strand
AAAAAAAAAAAAAAAAAGGAGGCAGAAACAAAGTAAGCAAGTGATAGCTTAACTTCACTGGGCTCTGGGAACTCCTAGATTTTTATTATTGGTGTAGTTTGTTGATTTCAGTTCCCTGGAATCCAGTCTTACCATTGTCAGATCCACACTTTTCTTTCTTACCTTCTACATAACTTCTTAGTTTTCTAGTCTATTCCTAATATTTCCTCCTAGGAAAAGCTACTCACTCTGAAGACCACATCAGACCACAGGGTGAATATATTTCATTGATTTAAAAAAAAAAATCTTAGCTCTCTGATGTGGCTATCTAACAATGGTGTCTTCTACATTCATCCCCAGGTGGGTCCTCTGACATCTCCAACATCTTCAACCTTGCCAATGTATAGAAGAATGTGTGCCAGCCTTGGTACATTATTTCACATGTGAGGGCTTGCCTTTTCATGAAACAGACTACCTGAAAACAATGTAAAGAAAAATATTTGTCCTGGTCAATGTCTGAAAAGATAGCCACAACTGGCTATCTATCTACTCATAGGTTCAAGAAAATGCCAGCATCAAATCTCTGAAAACCACTGGGAGCTCCTGGGAAGAAATTTTCATAGCTGAGAGCCAGGCCTTCAAAATGGCTGTTTCCCTAGAAACTTCAGTGGATGCAGAAAACCACAGTCACTGATCACTCTGAGTCGGAGTGATCCAGAGGACTTTGGCTTTCAAAATGGAAAGGCCTTTGAAAATGCCTTCTTCAAGCTACGGTTTCCTGTGTATGCATTCATGAGGATGATTCTTAAAAAAAACTATGCAGCAGTTAAGTTTAGGACAAACTCTTTCCACAAGGATGGAGTTGATGTATAAATGAGAAGAGCACATAAAGTTTTCATTTAAATTTTAATTGGAGAAGCTTCTATTAGCACCACACCAAGGTGTTTCAGTTAACCACAGGCTGTGTAAACAGCCGTGGTCCCATAGGGTTATATTGTCGGGTCACGTCGGAGGCATCTTCATCCTTGTATGAACAAATTATGATATGAGAGTCTCGCGATAGCAAAAGTTGCCTAATGATGCATCTCATGATATAGTCCCATCATTAAAAGATGTGCAGTTGTGTCTAAAATTAGTGACATGACTTACATCCACATGAGCTTTATGGAAATACACTGTATTTGTTTTACGGTTGCCCGGATGTTCATACTTCACTGATTTATCTCAAATATAACTCTGCCTTTCTAATCGCTTGTTTAATATGTATTTTTCCAGCCTCTGCATCAATATGGAGTTTCTACCTTGAATAAAGTAAGCATACTGTAAGTGTTTTAGTGAAGAAGATGAATTGATACATGTTGGTTGATTGAATAAAGTGTGGACAAACCTTGGTTCCTGGGTACTCAGACATCACCTGGCACCTTGCATGTCCATTCCCTGATTTCCAGGACTATAGCTATAGTCAGAGTATGGCTCCATATGTGTCCTGTCAGACTGCCTGATGGATGTTTTTCTAATGATTAATTAATCAATTGATTAATTTTAAAAGCTTTAAAGCCAATAGTTTTTTTTTAAAAAAAAAAAACCCTAAATGCCTTTAGGTAGGCCCCGAGTCCTCCAATTTACAATCCTGTCACTCATTTTCATCTATATTATTTATTTGGCTCTTGAAGGTTTTCAGCCACTGATGTCTTCTCTGTGATTTTACGCTGATGTTCAACAAACATATTCTACCTTTAGCTAAAGGACAGTGACTAGCCAGTGGGGAAGCCCCACTCGTGAAATACCTATTGTGGAGGAACTAGGTGGCCAGAATTACCAGGCTGCCATGCGGTATGGCTGGTAAGTGCCCATTCCGCACGTCCTTTGGACTGCGGAGAGGCGTTGTCGGCAATGCCTGCGGCTGTCCACAGGGGGCAGCGGTCCTTCACTGAGGAAAAAGCCTAAGAGGCCAATGCAGCCTCTGAGCTCTCATAGGAGAGCTGGAGCCACTGCCTTTGCTTATTTGCAATCTTTAGGTGGGAGAATCAACTCTGGTGCCTGCTCTTACCTCCTCTTTACAATGCTGAGAGGCAAAGGCAGTATGAAACTGAAAATTTGGTCCCCGTGTTGCTGTTTCAACCAAATAACTTTTCCAGACTTTCAGTTTAAGTAAGAGAACAATGGGGCAGAAGGAAAAGCTCATTTTACTAATTGAATCTTTCTTATAGCACTGTCCTAATGCTTGTGTAGCTCCAGCTTGAATCCCCAGTACACTGGATTAAATAAACTAAGACTTTTTAATTTTTAATATCACTTTATGCGTGTAGAGGCATAAGGGAGTAAAGAAGTTAAAATTAAACAGTATTTTACCTCTAGCTAGTTTTTACAGGTAATGTAGCATTGGATAGATATAAAAACAAGAATTTATCTTCTATCTTCCTCTGTTTAAACCTAGGCTGAGTTCGTTTTGTTTGTATTTCAGTTTCCAAAGTAATGCAAGAACAGTCCCACAATATAAATATTCCTTTATAACATATGGCAACACTTTAGATGCTTTTGTGTTGGACTATGATGTCACCTACAGCAAGGAGCAAGTCACAGCAGGTCATTTTCAAGGGACTCACTTCCCACAGAGAAAGCTATTCTTGCTCAATGGATGACCATTACTAATGGTGTTTGTTAATGGTGCTTTAAATATTTCCTCACAAGAGGAATAAAAAAGATAGTCATAGAAGTAGTGTTCATCAGCAACCCATTCCTCTACATAGCCTAGGAAATTCTCAAGAACAGCATAGCCTTTACAAAGTATGTATTGTTGAATGAGTATAAAGCTAACTTAGACAGACCACATAGGACATCTGCAAATATTTTTCTTTCTTTATTTATTTGGTTGGTTTGTTTTGATTTTTGGTTTTGTTTTGTTTCCAAGACAGGGTCTCTCTGTGTTCCTGACTGTCCTGGAACTCTTTTTGTAGATTAGGCTAGCCTTGAACTCACAAAGATCTGCCTACCTCTGCCTCGCAAGTGCTGGAATTAAATGCATGAGCCACAATGCCTTGCTGGACATCTGCAGATCTGTATCTCCACTTCTTGACCAGGGAAAGTACGTCCAAGACAAAGAAATCCATTTAGATTTTAAAACAAAATGCAATATCATAAAGAATAGATATGAACCATCTTACTTTTCTCCTCTGTAGGATGTTCATTCCCTCTTGAATATGACTCAAGAATTAAGCAACCAGTTTGTGACTTCTCTTGCTTTGGCTGGGTGGCTCTGTTCACTGCAACTGCAGACATCTTGTGCCTGGATCCTCAGCTATAAAAGATCACACAAGCTATGCAGGAACCCCTCTTCTCTGTTGTTGCTTTTCCTTTTGACTCTTTCACGCATACAATTTTGTCATGGCTGGGGAACTACTAGCTTGTCTGTCTCTCATAGACAACAGTTTGTCTACAGCTGGGCCTAAGAAATGTAACATAGCACCAAGCAGTATTGTAACCTCACACTGAGGTTAGACCTGGGCTTTAGAACCTAGACAATACCCATAATGCTACCCTGCGTGGAAAGGCTTATGGAGGCACTACTCTCCTAAACCGCTTAGAGGCAGAGCTTCGATATTGCTCAGGATTATCCCATAGGGATTCCGAAGGCATCAGCCAAACTTAACAAATCTGAACCACTGTCACCAGAGCCAGAGTATCACTTGAAGGCAACATCAACCAGAGAACAATGCACCATACGTAAGTCTCTAAAAGGCAAAGCACTTTACCTACATCATCAAAATGAAATCTTAGAACTCTCTGTGCTAGAAGTTTAATGAGACCCACTTCACAGATGAAGATCTTTGGATCCATGGACTAGCTTACCTGCCATTCAACTCCAGCATACTACTCTAGGCCTCTATGCTTCTAAATCATGGAGGTTTTTTACTAATTCTTTCCAGTTCCCTATTTACCTGCTTTCTTGTTAAAACAAATGAACAAAACTCCACAATTTAATAATTCCTGTTTTGGAAATGACCATGAAAAATGAACCTATGAAGTGTATTCTCTTCAATTCTTTGCTTCACCTCCCAACATAATATTTTTTATGGATTACTTGAGATTATTACATATTCCACGCTGAAAATAATTCACCTCCCAGTCCGCCCAGGTCCACCCCCTTCCAATTCTTCTCTAAAGGTTCTTTTGGACACAATTACTTACCTAAAAATTATTATTCTCCCAGAGTTGAGTAATAAGCATCCTTGACTTCAACACAAAGGGAATTCTCTCCAGGTTTACTGCTTGATCTCAGCACCAGTGATAGATACTTAAGGACCAGTCTTACCCACATAACTACTTTGTCTGGCCAGGATCTAAACCCAATTAATAGAGCAGGAGGGTGAATTTCCCCCCAGAGTCAGCTTGGGATGTCTATACAGCATGGCCTGAAATTCTTTCAACTTCCACATCCCACCTGACCACTATGGAATTATAATGAAATGGAGAGATGCAGAATTACAAAGAATATAAGCTCTTCTACTGAGGGTCCCAAACAGCCAGGCTACCGTGGTTTATGTTGGTGAGCACAGAGCTTTCAAAGAGAATTTCAGATTGGCAGCTTCCAAGGGGATGAGCCTATATGTTAGTCTCTTGGATACAGCAATTAAACTAGACATCGGCGGATTTCTAGAACTTTCTGCTTGGCTAAGGGTTGATATCAAAAGTAAAATTTTCCTTATTCTATTTGAACAAGGTGCCCTGCTGCTAGAAAGTTCCCTAGCACAGCTTCCATCCTTTCTTTCCTTCCCTCAGAAAAGATGGGGGTGTGAGAGACAACAAACTACTAACAGAAGTGCTCTGTCACGCCCCGCGTGCACTGCAAAGGAAGTTAATCCTAGCAGTGCCTGCTCTCAGAGCTCTTGGGATTTTTTATCCACCAAGAGTAGTTTTATTTTTTGCTGTTTTTTTTTTCTGATTTTGAAAACACAAAACTTGTGAATTTGAGAAGAAAGACCATGAGAAAGCTTCCGATTAATGACTATACTACACTTGAAGGGCTTAGGATTCTGTCAGTAAATAATATACCAATTAACAGCCACAAACCCCCTCCATATTCTTTCTTTACATGTATACGTAATATTGACAGACCGGTCAGCATTCACAAACTCTGCTTTCCTTATTATTCCCTGTATTAGCCTCCACTAGAGATATTTGTGAAAGAAAAACCATTTCTATGAACCACCTTTTCTTTGAGGTTACCTGGCTATCATTTGTTATTGCACAGAACATCAGTAGGAACTAAAAGTAAGTTACACTTTGACAGCACACTCAGAAGCCTAGATCCAGATCAATTTCCATTTGTTGATACTGTAGACAAACTGCTTTAATTAAATATTTTTGAAGAAAAATATTTACCTACTTCAATGATATCATGACCTAAGACTTTCTATGACCACAAACATGTTACGTTTCCTGGTAAGCTAACAGGAGCCTTGGAGTCTGAGAATGGAGACCACGTTTGCCTATACCTTTTAAGATTGTATTGCTCCAAGATAGCAATTTGGGAGTCAACGTATTTCCCTCTAGCCCTCAGTTTCTCTGTCTAAAAGAAGCTGAAGACAAAGGTCTGATGCCCTTCAAATTTTAATGTGCGTTTTAGCTCATTCCACGCAATCTTAAAAATATATATAAATTGTGAAGAAAATTTAGTACAGATTTAAAGGCTCACAAGTAATGTTCCTTGATAAGGATTGACCCTAAGTGGTAAGTAAAACTAAATGAGGGTGCATGTGAGAAAAAATGGAGGCAGAAATTGTTATCCACACCCTCTGAGCTCCCCTGAGAATTCATAGTACCTGAGGAAATAAAGGGACACTTCCTCATTTCCTTCAGCTAATAACCCAAGCAAGCCTTGGGTTTGACCACCATGACTTTCTGTCTCCAGCAATCCTCATGGACTATGTCTATTTGAGGGATATTTGGATCCTAGACTCCATCTATACTTAGGGAGGCCTTTTTCAGGCCAAATGGTCAGGAGACCCAACCAGCACAGCTGATAGATGGACAGCACAGCCCTGCCTCTCTTCATGTGAAGAATGCTAGAAAAATGGGCTGTGGGGAGCTCATCACTCCTTACACGCAGGAGTTGGTTACCCATACTCCTTTTCTGCATCCCCCAGTGAAAACACCCACTGCTGAAGTGTACCCAGCTGTTACAGGTGCTTATGAATGTAACTCAGCCAGGTTAACTGTCAACAAGGCCAGATGAAAGGAAGCAAAGGAACTGGAAATAACTGGGAGAAAGGGTTGTTTACCCTAAACTTTCCAATGTTTTAGAGAACAAAAATAGTTCTGTTAATTAATCGACATTTTCTACTAACACACATGAGTGCTTCCCCACCGGAAGCTTCTGAGAAGAATGGCTGAATGACGTTGTGTCCTCAGATAAAATGAACCGCCTATTACTTTCTAGATAAAATGGACCCTCTATTCCCTTCTGCAGTGTTGAACATCAGTGGGATATAGTCCATTTTGGCTGTTGCTTTACCAATACTCTCGATTCACCTCTCTCTGTGCCTGTTGCTACTGTGTCCCAATATGGGAAAGCTGAGCTGTGTGGGATCCAACCAAAGTGAAGACTTGAGCTGGACCTTGGTTCCAGATCAACTGTCATGTCAGGCAATCTGTGATGCAGCACACTGCAGCCTTTCCAGGAAAGTTAGCTTACCAGCTTTCACTCAGCAGCATTTAAATGTCCCCCATGGGGCAGGCTCTGTGTTGGACCCTGGGTAAAAGAGACTGGAGGAAAGATAAGCATTACAGAATATCCAAAGATACTCATGGTCAATATCACAACATGAGTGTCTTCCAGATACACAGAACCTCTACTGCAGCCTCCTGGAGTTGGGGAAAATATGTGTTTGGGGCATATTAAAAAGATGAGCAGGTGTATGTCTAACATACTGGTGTGGATGTGTAAAGGATGTCAGAGAAGCCATAAGAAAGTAAATCAGTAGAGACATAAAGGCAGGAAAGAAAGACTGGTTCTCAGAGGACGGGGTCAAGGGAATGGTTGCTCATGTCGACAGCCAAGATGGGGTCATCCATCAGAATTCAAACTTTTGCTAGTGGAGGGCTCCATCTGTCTTCACAGCGCAAAAGCTATACTAGTCCCACTTTATAAAGAGGTAGAACACACAGCAAATACAGCGGCTTGATGATGGAAGGTGTATAGACTTACTGAGAGGAGAAATGGGTACCTTTCTCAGTAGGAGCCCCTGAAAGGAGAAGAAAGAGCTAGATGAGTCTAATAGCAAGACTTAAATAATCATAGTTGAAAGTATAGTTGTATGGTTCCCTGGTTCCCCTCAGAGTGAAGACCCACAGCCCCAGTACATACTGCATATCTGATTCTCTTCCTGGGCACTGATATGGCTAGATGGAGCTATCCTGTAATTTATAACGTCACAGACTGCATTTATTTTGCCTAATTCAAGTCTTTGATGCAATCATGCTGCTCCTGATGATTTACTCTAACATGAGGCATGTGAGCAGGCAGTAACAGAAGTGTGACAAGGGGCAGCATCTATGGGACCACACAGTCACATATGCATGTTTGCTCCCCCTCCTGCTGCTGATATTCACATCATTATATGCCAGAAATTAAAGGGAGATCCTCTCAGCCACACACAATAAAACCCAAGGTGTACAGTGATGTAACTCTAATAGCTCACTTGAACATTTGTAACAGAAAAGAAGCATTCCTATAATAAGCCTTCCAAGACAATTAATAACTATTGTCTATGTTCAAAGGCACCAGAAGATCTCATGAGGACAAAGTACAGATGTATGGCACTGCTCCTGAGTTGCTAGGAATTAGAAGCTCCAGGAAACCCTGAGAAATGTCAATGGAATGAACAATTCCTGTGATTTGTGATACTTCCCCAAACCTCTACATATCTCGTCCCCTACTTGCCTTGGGAAACCTTTAAAGAATTGGTAGGATGTACCTCCAGTTGTGAACACTGTGGCTAATTTAGCTTCTTTATCATCAGGTTCTTATCTTGCCAACTCAACATTTAGCCCACTGTGTAATGCTGCTTATTTAAAAGACATATGCCTCAATTGAAAGACTGTGCTCTCCTCAATTTTTTTTTTAAGAAATATAATGTATGGCATATTTCCAGCCTTAAGACCAATTGTTATGATATCCAGAGCTAAACAGAAGGGCCCCATTAGCCTTATTGAAAATTTTCTGATCATCAAGAAAATTAAAATGTCACATTGCCTGGCTATGTCCTGAATCCTGACTCTGAATAGCAATATCTATTTTCTAATTATAAGCTTTGTGTCTTCTCCCTTTAGGGATTCCTGCGAGCTTGTCCTGAATAGAACACTGGCACACAGTCACACAGAAGTTTACAACTATGAAATCTTTACAGACCTCCAATGCCACACAGCCCAGTGTGGACTCAGATCTACATTCAAAGGTCAATCAGCCCAGAATCCAAAAATAACTGCAAAGCTATGTGCAGGATCTTCAGAAATGTCAAAAAGGAATTCACTCATAATGGAAGGCCAAATTCTTAGGCTCCTCTTTCCATAGCTCCTTATCTTGCACTGTGCTGAGTTATCCCCAAGAATGTTTCTTCATACTGCCAGGGGTGTCCAATCTTTAGACATTGCGACAGAATGTCATCATCTACAAAGTCCATGCTTGGGAACCATGTAACCAAGTTACAAAACAAAATTGCAAAAATAAATAAATAAATAAATAAATAAAAATATCTCAATGTTTTAAGTAAGTTTATAATTTTCCCTTGGGATAGATTCATACCCATCCTTGGCCACATGCAATCTGTGGGTCACAGATTGGACACATCTTCAACGCCCTCCAATCTGGCCACACTTCCTTTCATCCTTTCAGAATCTTCCTCTGAGGGTCTCTGTCTCTGTCTCTGTCTCTGTCTCTGTCCCCATCTGTTTCTTTCTGTCTTTCTGTGTATGCATCTGTCTGTCTGTCTCTCTATTTCTCTGTGTGTGTGTTTGGGGGGGGAGGAGAGAGAGAGAGAAACAGAGAGACAGAGATAGAGAGACAAAAACAGATAGACAGAGAAGGGAGAAGTAGGGCTTAAAATGATTTAAGGTTTTTACTTGTTTTAATTGCTTGAGGATCTTATACTTGAATATCATATGTTTTGATAAAATCCACCACCTGTTCCTTCCACTCTGATTCCTTCTCTAGTGCCTTCATTGCTTTTCCTTTCCAACTTCATGTGCTCTTTATTCTGCTAAACCCACTGAGTCCACTTAGTATTACTTATACATGCATGAGTATAAAACTCTTTATTGGAGCATAAGCAACCTTCCAAGGACCACGTGCCTGAAGAAAACTGGCCTTCCCTCCTCCAACAATCATAAGCTGTTAGTGGTTTCTCAACTAGAGATGGGACTTCAGGAATCCCTCCCTTGTCCATGGTGGGGTTTGGTTTGATTTGACCTTGTGCAGGTCTTGTGCATGCAGTCACAGCTCCCCAAAACTCAATAGAAAATAAAAATTACCTTCATAGCCCAAAGAAGGAAAGAGAGATGATATATTCTTGCAATCATAGGATAATACCTTTCTAGAATAATGATTCAACTTGAGAGTGAGATTTTCATACTGTCTCTTAGGAATGATTGCTTGGTTGGTTGGTTTTTAAAATACATATTATAGGGCATGTTTCCCTATCCAAAATTCTTGGTATTCATGGCCATGAAAATAATGAGGGTTCTTTTTTATCCGAGACAGGGTTTCTCTGTCTAGCCCTGGCTGTCCTGGAACTCACTCTGTAGACCAGGCTGGCCTCGAACTCAGAAATCCGCCTGCCTCTGCCTCCCAAGTGCTGGGATTAAAGGCGTGCGCCACCACCGCAAGGCACATGAGGGTTCTTTATATCAGTAGTGTCAGCTCCTGCCATAAGACATGAACGTTGCTCTATTGACTGTTAATGGGCCTTAAGACAAACGTTGCAACTTCTCTGTCCTGGGTAAACATGTGGAGGGGTTTACTCAGATCTCCCCATGCTGCACAATTTCTTTATTATGTTCTATTATGTTTCTTCTTATGTTCTATTTTTTATTTCTTTATAGCAAGCTCAGGGGCAGAAGGTGTGCCCCACATGCATAAGCTACCCTCTGATTCTGTGGTATGTGTGAAGAGGCAGGACCATTTCTTAAGGTTAAAATGCTTCTGTGAAGGCTGGGTTGTGGACTTTTAAGCCCCACATGGAGAATGTTTCCATAATACGCCACACAATTTAGGGAATACTGCAAAATCACTACTTTAAGTTAGATGACATAACTCTGGCACAGTCGGGGCTTGGGTTATTTTTAAATGTCTAACATGAAAGAGATAGTTTCTTCTCACATGCTGAAGGCTAACAAGCAGCAAGAAATAGAGCATTGTTTAGAGTTTTTCTTTTTCTTTTTCATTTTATTTATTTGTTTTTATCAAGAATAGATTCTTTTCTCATACAATATATCCTGATTATAGTCCCCCCCCACTCCTCCCAGGAACCCCCTTTTCCCTCTCTTCCACATATACTCCCTTCCCATCTCTCATTTGAAAAGAACAAGCTTCCAAACTATACATGGCGAAATAAAACATACTAAGATGAAGCAAAAACCCTCATATTGAAGTTGTACACAGCAACCCAACAGGAGAAACGAGTCCCAAGAGCGGGCACAAGAGTCAGAGAGCCACTCATTGTCAGAGTCAGGAGTCCCCCCAAAATACTGAGCTAATAGCTATAATATATGTGGAGACGACCTGGTGTAGACCCATATAGATCCTGTGCTTGCTGCTTCAGTCTCTGGGAGCTCACATGCGCCTTGCTTGATTCAGAAGGCTGTGTTCTCCTGGTGTTCTCCATCCCTTTCGACTCCTACCATCTTCCAGCCTCCTCTTCCACAGGATTCTCTGAGCTTTGAGGGAAGGGGGTTGATGGAAACTTCCAATTTAGACTCTACTCTTCTCCCTGCCCCTCTCTCTGTGCATAATGGCTGGATGTGGGTCTCTGCAACTGCTTCCATCTGCTGCCAGAGGAAGCATCTCCAATGATGCCTGGATAAGGCACTGATCTATGAGTATAGCAGAATATCATTAGGAATCATTTTCTTGATTTTTTTTTTTTTAGGTCAGCCATGTTTGTTTTTACCCTAGGTCTCTAGGCTTGCTAGTTTGGGGTTTTCGTGATCCAGCAGTGTTGAATATGGGTTCCATCTCATGGAATGGGCCTTAAGTCAAATCAGACATTGGTTGGTTACTCCCACAAGTTCTGTGCTACCACTGCCTTAGGATATTTTGCAGGCAGGACAGAGTGTAGGTCAAAAGTTTTGTGGGTTGGGTCTGTATTTCTCTTTTAGTGGTCTTCAGAGTGCCTTCCTGCACCAGAAAGACTAGGCTCCATATAGGCATTAGCTCAACTTCTCCATGTTCAGTGAGCTGTGTGGGTATTTTCCTGGGCAATGGGGCCTCACTGTCATTTTTCAAAGAGCAATCGGTTAAGTTATCATTATTGTCTTGCTTGAAGATGAAGTCCCTGGTCATAATAACTCAAGGAAGCTAAATGACAAACAGCCAACCCTAGCATTCTAAACACGTACTTCAGTCACAAAGGGTTGGGTAGAGTATGTATGCTTCTGTTAACCTAGCATTCTAAACACGTACTTCAGTCACAAAGGGTTGGGTAGAGTATGTATGCTTCTGTTAGCCTGGAATACCTGAAGGACAGTAGAGCTTCCTGCTGAGGGGCTCAGAGGGGGAAGGACATGTTTTGACAATATGGCTTCTTATAAGGGATATCTCTGGGTGTGCCTATCTTGTGCTGAAGGAATCATCTACTCATTGGTATTCCCTTACCTGCTCCTTCAGGTATGCTGTTAAGGGGACTAACTTCTAATTCTAAAGGCAGGATTGTTACTGAGGTTAGGGGCAGCTAGTAATGTTGGGATAGAAACCTCTCACATAGGAATTTGTCTTTTCCTTCAGGACTATGAGCAGTACAGTGTGCCTCCTGATGGGCCCTATTTGCTCTGTTCTTTCCTTGTTAGCTGCATACCTGGAAATGCTAAAGTGACAGAAATCTGGTAAATGTGATCCCCGATATCTTGGTGGGTAAATAGACCCAAATAGTAAACACATGAAGAAAAATAGTAATTGCTAGTTTAAAGTGCTGTGGAGGAAACCAGACAAAGAGGACCCCAATCACAAGTCAAGGGACCAGGAAGGGCCCTTCTCAGGGACTGAGTTCCCTTCCCTGTGGTGTTCTTTCAAGACCTGGAGATACAAAAAGCCTAAGGACAATAATTTTATCTTCTCAGAAACAATAATAACAACATCAATAACGTAAAACAGGAATGGGTCCCATTCCCAACTTCCTGGTGTAGCTCCAGAAGGGGTCCTACAAGCTTGGCTTACAAATTTTTCTTCCAGGGGAATCACTGAAAGCCAAGTTAGAAAATTTGCCATCTTATGTCATTTACTATGATTAGGAGAAAAAAATCTGGAATTTTAACATCTAACTCCAAATTTTTGGTTGTAAACCATGACTATGAGGATCTCTGAAAATTTCTCTCTTAGTACAGTTATATGCCACTACCTGGAAACGAAACTCAATTGGAAGGTTCCAAAACCCTCATTCTGAAGGTCATCATAAGTTGTTAACACTATTCACCATTATCTCTTGCCCTTGACTCCTGCCCAGTCCACCTTTGACCTCTGACCTCTGCCTAATATGTCCCCTATGCTACCACCTCCTATCACTAGACTTGTGGATCATCTCAAAGGTCCATGGAGCTGGGAAGAACAGGGGAAGAAAACCAGAAGTCTAGTTTAGTCAAGATTTAGGTGGGTCCTCACTCCCTTTGCCAGGCTGATAATGTGACATTTTGAGTAAATGAAACTAATCTTTAACAAACAATGGAAACAATTTCAGCACAACAGTTAGATATTGATCAAACTCTAAAAGAGGTATTAGTTTTATTTACCAAACACCTTGTTGCTGGGCTGGGCAGCAGCCAGTCAGAACTACAAAAGATCTGAGCTCAACTGGTTTACATATTGCCCTTAAGGGGAATTACAGTTTTTCTCATCTCCCCAGTCTGTAAATATTTACTCAGTACTTCAGCGCACTTCAAATTTAAGAATTCAGTTGTCTCTTTACTAGTTCCTCAACCCCAAACAGAAGAACCATGTTCTTAAGATGGAGGAGATAGCCTTTGCTTGACACACTGAATCTGGATTACATATTAAATGAGAAATGCTCTTCTTGAGCCAGGTTCACAGTGAAGTAAAAAACAATTGACCTTCTCAGCCAATGATGCATCCAATAAACTGGCTGGAAATCTGCCCTGTTCGCACACAGAATCAAAAAGTAAAATAAAATACAAAGACTGCATCCCATTCTTCTGATTTCTGCCTATTGCTGCAGTCATTCTCCCCAGAGCTTTGCCCTAACCCAGTTGCCAAGGAGGTTTGAGGGGTTATCCTCTCTGACACACCATTAAGGATCCTGTGAGCCCTCCTGGGGATATTCCAAAAGCATTCTGTAGGGAAACTGGCTCCTTCTCCAGGCTCATCATATGGAAAGTATATTTCTCTCCACAGCTGGCAAACAAATCTCTTTGAAGGAGATAGCCAAGAGGCTGAGGTTGGCCCTCATGGAATGAGTTCAGCATCTTTTCCTCTCCCCAGCCTATAATATTCTTCTTCTCTTGTAGTTATTTATTATTCAATATTTATATAAGCTATAAATGTGCAGAGCACTGCACAATATCACAGAGACAGCCAATGCGTTAATGACACCTTCTCCTAAGAAAGGGAAAGGGACCTTCAAGTGAAGCCCACAGGCAGAAACCTCCAAGAGTGAGAGACTAGTGGATGGCTGAAGTCATTCAGTGTCAGGGACACACCTTAAGCACCAGACTTTCTCAACCCTGTTGGGCTTTCAAGGAGGAAGTGGCTCTACCTCTTCTCTGTGCCTCTGCTTTTCATACACCTTAAAGACATGCACCTTAAACCACAACTCCTATTTCCAGGATGTATCCAAGGTAGTGTGGAAGCTAGTCTAAACATGAGGTGTGTAAGGTATGGAATATCCCATCAATATTTCCTATAGCCTACTTGAAAATAAATTGTTGTGATGGTCTCCAGCAGGGATCTGAATGGTTTCTCTGCTACTCCGGAAATGGGTGCAATAAAAGCCATGGAAGAACTATCCAAGGTCATGTCACCAGAAAACAACAAAGCTGGGGTATAACATTTCACTGATCTAAGATCACAATTCTCCCTGGGCTGAGTCATTGTCTCTCCCTGTTCCTTCCTTGCTTGCTCTGAGCTTTGCTTCTTCATCAACTATTTTCTCTAGTTCCCCCCAAATATCTACTTATCCTTTACCTTAAACTCCAGGCACGCTTCAGTACCTCAGCCTCCTTATTTCTCTTTGAGGTTCCTTTGGCCTTTTTGTTTCCATCTATGTCCTCTGAAGTCCTGCCCATAGTCTCTCAAGTTCCAACCATCAGCCCTTTATGGTGAAACCAATTATGTCTCTAACCCTGTACTGAGGACAGGGGGAAGGTTACAAACTTTGGAGTCAGGCAACCCTAGAACAAAATATCAGTACTTCTACCTATGGTCTGTGAGATCTTGTTAAGCTCTCTAGCGCTATAGTTCATCTTCAGTATGAGGGTAAAGGTTTGAATATGCAGCCTAATATCCATTGTCCCCCAGCTTCTATGGAGCTCTCTTGCTTCTGTTTCTCCTGAGACCTTGACTAATACAATAGTAAAACATGCTCACCAGAAGTCTGTCACATCTCTACTCTCCAATATCTCTACATTCATCTTCTAGATCTGACATCTGAGACATACTTTCCATTTCCAAATATAATCTGTCAAGTTGACCTCTGTACTTGAAATGCATTCACTCTTGAGATTAGTTGCAGTGTCTAAATACTCGTCATCTTTCCTATAAATTCCAGTATGGATTTTGCAATCATTACTCTCTTCATCCCAGCCAGAATTAGTCCTCTCTGGACACAAAAGCCCTGCCACCACTTCCCTATAAGAAAAAGCAGGGACAGAGGTAGATGCTCTCAGCCAATCAGTTGGACTGAGCACAAGGTCACCAATAGAGGAGCTAGAGAAAGGACCAAAGGAGCTGAAAGATCTTACAGCCCCATAGAAGGAACAACAATATGAATCAACCAGTACTCCCAGAGCTCTCAGGGACTAAACCACCAACCAAAGAGTACACATGGAGGGACCCATGGCTCCAGCTGCATATGTAGCAGAGGATGGCCTTGTTGGACATCAATGGGAGGAGAGGCTCTTAGTCCTGAGATGGCTCAATGCCCCAGTGTAGGGGAATGCCAGGACAGGGAAGTGGAAGTGGGTTGGTTGGTGAGCAGGCAGAGGGGGGATGGGATAGGGCTTTTTCAGAGGGGAAACCAGGAAAATGGATAACATTTGAAATGTAAATAAAGAAAATATCTAATCAAAAAAGAGCAAGGGCATCATTTTTGGTGTGGGTGCTCCTTGCAGCAAGCAGTTGAGATCTGGATCTAGCAAATGTTCAACACATCCTGGTTCAATAACTAACTGTATCCAACTGAACATCATTTCTCCTCAATGACTAGTGCACACTGATCATCACCTACCTTATACTACTGCTGTTCCTGTTTCTATCCCATAATAGGTACTGAATGAGAATATATTAGTAATCTAATCTTTACATCTCTTCTATTCATAAAAATTACTGTAAGAGCTTGTAGAGTACTTGCTCAGCATGCACACAGCTCTGGGTTTGACTCACAGCTCTTCATAAAGTAGATATGCTGATTCTTGGCAGTACTGAGGACATGGAAGCAGGAGGATCAAGAGTTTAAGGTCACTCACTCCTGGCTATATAGCAAGCTTGAGTGCAGACAGAGCTATGTGAATCCCTGTCTAAAACCAACAGATCGAAGGCAAAACAAAAATAACAAAGAATATTTTAAATAAATACTGAACAGTAAAATACATTTACTCCTTTGGTCAAAGCAAAGGTTTGAATCCAATGGGGCACACGTAATTATTCTTCATAATGGTAAAAAATTAACACATGAAAAGTTTGTTTTAAACATTAAAAATGCCCCTAACACTTATAGAACCAAATTTATGCTATTTACAGTCCTTGATTGTAACATTGTAAATTGTCCTAACTATTTCCACATTGTGGGAGGTCTCTGGTTCTCAGAATACCTTTACCACAAAAATAATACTCTCAAACCTCAAAACATAGAAATAAATAAATAGTCTATTACCTGAGAAATAATCTTGTTTTCAATGCTAAGTCATCTGTTTGGGAAAGATTATTTTCAAAATTAACCCAAGATTAATTTGGAGGTATCTTATTATGAGTGAATAGTTAAGGATGAGTTCTAAACAGTCACTGCTTTGAATATTCAGTTTTTAAAACTTTGACAAAACCAAAGAACACTAACTTGCTGAGCCATTGATAATGGTGTGTGGAGCTAAACTAAAAGTTTAAGTTTTGTTTTATGGGGAAAAAAATCACTGCAGAAGAAACTGAATTAAAATAAGAGAGAATCAAAGCTGGGCAGTGGTGGCACACTCCTTTAATCCCAGCACTTGGGAGGCAGAGGCAGGCAGATTTTTGAGTTTGAGGATAACCTGGACTACAGAGTGAGTTCCAGGACAGCCAGAGCTACACAGAGAAACCATGACTCGAAAAACCAGAGAGAGAGAGAGAGAGAGAGAGAGAGAGAGAGAGAGAGAGAGAGAGAGAGAGAGAATATCAATGGGATACCTTTTTCCTCTGAGGATGAAGTTTAGGAATTGAAAGTAGAAGAGAGGTGATGTGGAAGAGGAAGAGGACCATCGGGGGAGAAGAAGTGAGCAGGAGAGGACTGTGGAATGGTTATAATGAAAATGCAGGGTATTCCTGAGTGAAAATACCGTTCGGAAGAGTACTACCTCATAGTGTATGCTAACAAAAACTAAGCATAAAGCAGATATGGTGAGGCATGGCTATAATTCCAGCACTCAGGAGCTGAGGTAAGAGGATTGCTATAAATTCAAGGTCAGCCAGAACTTCACAGGAAACTGCTAGCCTGCTTGGGTCAAATTGTGAGACCCTATCTCAAAATAGTAAATAAGTAAGTAAATAAGTAAATAAATAAGTAAACAAATAAAGCAAGCAGGCATTTGTACTACTAGAGATGAAATTTAAAAAAATCAGAATATTTCTCCAATATGTACTCATGTACCCAAGTCAGCCTGTTGCCCACATTCCAGAGTAAACCTCCACATACAGATGCTTTTCAGCCCATAGAATGCTGGAGTTCCAGTGTCCTGCTCTACTCAACACTCTGCTTCCCCATCCTATGACCTATGTCTACGATGCTCCTTAGTAAGGTTGATATCTCCTCATGTGGCCTCGAGTCTGTATCAGGCCAGGATAGTACTCTCCAGCTCCGCCTTGAGTTTTCTGGTTCTGCACAAACTGCATTCGCCTGGCAGGCAGGGCCTTCTGCTGGGAGGTACAGCCGCACTCACTCCCCCCAGCAAGTCAGACAGAACCCACTGCCAACCATTCCTGGCTCTCTGTCTGCAGAGCTTTGAAGGGTTCGAGGGGGCTCCATCTGGATTTCCACTTCAGCATTGCTGCTGCTAAGGCTTATCTTTTGATAGCAGCCAGAGCTTTGTAATGGGCCTGTTAAAAGGTATTTTTGGTGCATCAGCCTTGGCTGTGTGAAACTATTCTGAACTTAATAGGATGGCTCCCTTTTCTGCCTTTACCTTACAGTCCAGAACAGACGTTGCAATAACTAATGATGGCTTCCAAATACCTCCAAACCCTCTACATGATGAATGTGTTAGCCCATATCCCTACACTTGCTTTTTGTCTTCCTTTCCTCTTTTTTTTT
>NW_022196904.1:157291980-157311786 GCF_008632895.1 Mastomys coucha | reverse complement strand
TTTTTTTGTACAAAGTTAAAACTGAGAACAGCTGAGCCTTAACACTCAACAGTAATAGTAAGCTAATGTTTAAGGCATGGCTCTGTGCCGCTGGTGTCTATACCATAAGCAGGGCTGGCTAAGGAAATGTGTCCATTTTACTACTCTGGGCCAGGGAAGGCACAGTACTGTTCACACTCCCCAAAAAAGAAAATTAAAGAAAATATCATCTCCACTTAAGAACAGATTTATTGCTTCCTAACTCTCAGAAACGGCAGGTGGGTGTGTGCTCTTAAACTCTCTCAGACAAATCAAGAGAAGCTAATCCTACCCACCTTGCTCTTGGACTCCCACCACCAAAAAAATAAATAAATAAACATGCAGAGAGAATGCCTTCCACTATGTGTGAATTATTTGCATCTGTGTGGGTTATTTTGACAGTGACAAAAAGAAAGGATTTATTTAAGGGAAATCCACACTGAAGACTGGATTTTCAAGAAAACGCATGTTAGTGTTACACCACTCCTTGGAGACAAAAGGGGTGTATCCTGAGGTTTAAGATTTAATGAGAATTTTTGGAGAGCAGACCAAATCATTGCCACAGAAGATAAATTATAGGCAATTAGGTCTGCATTTGATCCACTTTCCAGTATGCTAAGCTTCACTCGCAACCTGTCTTCAGATCCGTGTTTTGCTGCACAACTGTGCTTTGCTTCTGAGAACAAGCGGAATGAAATATCTCTGCGCTGATACCCAGAACTCCGGCCATAAACAAGCTCAGATTATGTTTGCAGGCGGCAAGGTATTGGGTTACTGAGTCCTTCCGGGGCACATTTGTCACAACCCCATTGAAATTCAAGTGAGCTGGCAGAGGAGCTCTCATTTGCAAAGAAGAAATGTGAGGGTTATGCCAGTGGACAGGGCTGCAGAGCTAGCAGGTGTGTGCCATGATTACCAGACACTGGCTCTAAGCCTGCCTAAGCCGGGCTGCATCAAAATTACCTGGAAACGCCACTGAAAATACAAATTTCCTGGATTCTGCTTGCTAGAGGCTAAACTGGATCTCCTTCCAAATCCTGAACAGCCTAGTCGTTTAGAATGTGACTGTGTTTGCAGGCAGAGCTTTAAAAGAGATACTTAAGGTTAAAGGAAGTCACAGGAAAGACCCTAAACTAAGAAAAGACTAGGACACAGACAAGCACAAAGGGGAGTCCATCTGAATTCAGAGAAGATAAGGCAGCTCCTACTGAGGAAAGAAATCTTAAAAGAAACCAGTCCTGACCCATGAGTTAAGCTCAAACTTTGTTTCCAGAACAGTGAAGGAATACGATCTTTTGTTTATGCCATCCAGTCTGTGGTATTTTGTTATTCATGGTGACTGACTAGTACCCCCTCTATACAAAGTGAACATATTCTTGAAAAGTCCAGAGCAGACATGAGCCTAGCATACCATAGTTGAGAGCCAACAGTGTAGACTTTATCCCAAGAACAAAACAGTTTCATTCAGTGGCTTGTCACTCTGACCTACTCGGACTGTGACCAAGGGTTAGACTCAGGCTTGCCACAGAAACACTGTGTTTGTGCACAGGGAAGTCGATTTTCCTTTCTTCTAATTTGCTCCTTAGGAAGTCATTGCTACATTATTGTTTTAAAAGTATCAAAGGAACCTCTGAGTTGTTTCTAGCAAAGCCACTTGAAAGACAACTGAAGAAGGATACTTTTAAACCATTCGGAAATCTATTTCCTGAAAGAAAAATGTAGGGAGAGAATAGGATCAGACAACTAAAATTCTGGACAATGATTAAGAGGAGGACTAAAAAGGGCTAAAAAGAGGACTGGAGGAGCTCGTAAGCTCAGAGTATATGTTTAAGAAAGGAGGCAGTTCACAGCACATCAGGATATATTAGCCTGTTTTGAGTAGCTATACAAAATGGCAGAGGCTAGGTAAGCCAAAACCAAAAAGCAAAAATGAAAACAAAACAAAACAAAAAACTGGTTTAGTTAGCTTCCAGTTCAAGAATTCCAAGAACAAGATATGAACATCTAGATGGGGATTCCTATGGTTGTATCTTATCGTAGAAAAAAAGCACCAAGAGAGCTGGCCATGTGTAAGGCAGGTGGGCAAAGGTGAGGCGGGAAGCACAAAGATTCGGAGGGCTAGGAATTCTAGCAAAAGGAATTCAGTGTGAGATTATTGTCTAGTTGTTGCTGGTTTATTTGTTTGATCAATTGATTGGTTGTTTTTTTATATACCCAGTCTCACAAGTACTAATAGGCACCCCAGGAGAACTATATTAATCCCTTAGGAGGGTGCAGCCATAACCAATTGCCCTTGCTCTAGGCCTTCTTACTTACCACACTAGAGAAACATGATTTATTCATCTGATTGATTTGCAATGACAAAATCATCATACTAGTATGTGAAATTGTGGATGATAAACTCAAACCATATCCAAACTCTAGTACACAGACTATCAGCCCTAAAGATCCCAGAATACCTGGGAGTTGGAAGGACAGGGTCTTTCCACAACTTTTTTCATGGGGCTTACCATGCACATCCTGTCTACAAGCATGAGGAGGCACTAATCAGTTTACACTTGAACATCTGTTATGTAATACATGCAGGTACCCACGCAGCCCTGTGAGCAGAATTCCTCAGGCTCCAGAATTCATCTTATGTGTGCCATTCCAATTTCACAATAGTCAGACACCCAAGCCCAAGACATCCAAGGAAATAATGAAAGTCCTCCCAAAATCATCATTTACATTATCCAGTTGGTTCTTCAACATCAGGTTCATGACTAGAGTTTCCTGCCCCTTAAGGTTTGCAACTTTGCATTTTATTTGTCTGGAAGCAAATCTGATCTGCAATCTCTTCTCTGTGGGCAGAGGCACAAGTATTTCTGTGGTCCAAACCTAACTCAATCTCCACCATACAATAACTTGTTGTGCATTGAATTTCACGATCATGGATTCATGTACTCACTCAATTAATATTTAATGGCTGCATGTTGCATTTAGGCCCTTTCCAAATACTGGAGATGACCAAATTCCTGCTCTCGTTGCTTTTTAATTTCCTGTGGTTAAAAACAGACAATTGACAGGTGATGGCATATCAGTACTGTCACCTGGAAATGTGGAGAGCCAATTCTCGGGCCTTACTTGATACTTTTTGAATCAGAAGGATCCAGCTGTCTGGTACATGCCAAGGCTTGGAAACCATGGTAGCAGTTTAGAATGATGCAAGGGAAGTCACCTTGGAATGGATGAGTAGCCATGATCTTCATGAGAAGATGGCACCCAGGATGAGACCTGAATGTCACTTGAGCTAGAAACACACGCTGTTCTGAATTCACATCATAGTCCCTTAAGCTCCCCCCAAAGCCTTGGATCATGCTCATCAAACACTGTTTGCTGTACCTTTCCATCATGGCTAGTTTTATAGCAGTATGCCCTGTATGTTTTACACATGCCTCTGTGGTCAGAGGGCCCCAGACTAAGTTCAATGCTCCACTTTCACTTTCCCTAAGTTCTCAGTGATTTTATTTATTTATTTATTTATTTTACCTTGGATTTTGCAAGTGAAGGCTAACAAGACAATGAAGCACTCACTTGAGCAGAGGAGTTATGGAAATAGCCATGGTCTTCCCTTCCTATATAGCATTCTTAGCAGTCCATCGTACACGTCATTGAAAGATATACAAAGCAGATTTAGTATAAGCATCTGTATCTACAAGAGGGCAAGCAGAGCACTTACAGCATAGAGGCTAGCTCTCCACTCTGACCTGAACTTGCTCCAAACACAGAAGGTCTAAGAATTGTGTCTAAGAAACAAGAGCTACCCAGAGACCCATTGTATTCATTGCTGTTCATGTTTTCTCCACGCATGGCCAACCACTCACACTAAAAGTAAAGGCAGAGAAAGACAGAAAGCCATATACCTTTTGTCTTCCAAGCCAAAATAAGCAGTGTTGGTACAAACGGAGGCGAAATCAAAAAGGGAAATAGAACAATTGAGTTCCTTTGGTGGGTCAATTTCTGTTCTGGTAAGAACAAAAATCTGTATGCTAGTATTGAGCTATGAGATACTGGATGCAGGATTTCAAGGATTCCTCGTGTAATTTAAAACGCTCTTAAATAGACACTTAGAGCTAGCATCAAAAAAAAAAAAAATACAGAGATAAATGCAAAGTATCTGATAGTATCTTAATTCTGATTTTCCTTTCCTTAAATTGACATTCAGCAACAGATTTTGAAAGCTATGACATGCAGAAAGGAAGACCATGGGAGAAGGGGAAAGTGTCATATTTTAGTTCTTTTAATGGGAAAGCTTTCATGCTTTTCATATGAGGAGCTTCACGTTTTCCTTTTGCTCTGGGCCCCATAAATTATGCAGCTGGCATTGCTTGCAAATAGAAATCTTCCCGCAGAGGGAGGCTCTGCACACTCACCCTGCTGGCGTGAGCATTCCAAGACACGAGGCAGCTGTATTTCTCTCTGTCACAAATGGGTCATCAAGTTGAGCATCCGACTTTGGTAAGGTGCCAGGCAGCATTGTTATCAGCAGAGCACAGCTGCATCTATATGGGGGTGGGGACAATCTCCGTCAGTTCGAAAAGGAACTTTTCTCTCCAGCCCACACCTGACCCTAACACAATCTCAACTTCGTTAGGAATAGACCAGAAAGTGGTGCCCAAATCCAGCACACTGTGGTGTTTCAAAAGAGCTGGCCCACCTTTTGTGAGACCTTTGGGCCACTTGCCAACAAACAAACGATACAAATGGGACTAGCAACCCAGATACAGCCCAGAAGAATAAACACGGTAAGAAAACACAGGCCCGTTGGCTAGGGCTAAAACATCACACACACCACCTACTGTGCCTTGCAAAGAGGGAATTCAAATTGTTTAAAATGATGAGGTTTGACTGTCCCATCATACTTTAGCCCTGTGAACCTGAGTTACGCCAGCATTTAAAAGACTACGTTGCCAGACTCTAACTAACTTCCAACCCCTACCTCAGGCTTTGAAGAGACTGCCAATCAAGAAATGTTCCCTTCACTTTGCCTGCCCAGAGTTCGATACTAGGAACCTCGCTTACAGGCAGTTCCAAGACCTGGTGTGTGTCACCTCACACGCTAGGATATATCACCCCAGCCACTTCATGCATAAGATTCTGGAATGTCTCTCCCACATTGTACCAGGGAAGGCACAAAGGCTGTGTTCATGAACTTCGGCAGTTTTATGAGGCTGAAAGCGCTAAGATTTCTGGGTCGGAGCCCTATCCCACTCATTTCTTATTAAGATGCTCCTTCATCATTGGAAATTCTTTTCGGTCCCAAATGACTTTAGTCCTGTTACTGAGCCATTAGTTAAAAGAAAAAGCTTAGGGCCAAAGCCTTCACATCCATCGAAGCCATTAGCTTTCAGCCACCTATGTTCACATGTTGTCTAAATGCTCCCCTGCAGAGCAGAACATTTTATTAGGCAAAAACACGAGTAATGAATTGATTTTTTCACCTTCAAAATAAAAAGATAAATACCTTCCATTGGTAAGTAATGTGTGGAGAACATTCTGGAAGAGTTCAGTCATGGACTTTCTCCTCAGCTCTGCTACTTAAAGAACTCTCTCTGGTAGACCTCTCAAAGGTGCCTGGGGCATTCTGGGATGCCAGGGAATTCTGGGAGTCTGAGTAAATGAATATAGGCTGGGTTGTGCTCCTGACAAGCCTTTTCTGCCTGTCTCTCTTCTGTCTGGCCTCAGGTTCTTCACCTTCAAGGTTTGCTGGGTCAGGAATTTCAAAACTGAGCTTGGGAAACAAGCTATTTCATCCTGCATAATCGCTTGGGAAACATATTCAGACTCTGATTCCTATGCCCTGAAATTCTTATCGAGCAGGGAATGAAGGAAACAGGACCTAGGACTTAAAAGTACTAACAAGTCAGCCCCTCCTCTGGTTCTGACACTAGAATTGTAGAGTGCCTCACACATCTTTAGGAAAGGGGGTAGTTGTAAAGAGGACCCTACCACCCTTCTTTGCTTACTGTCTATACTAGTAGGATCCAGTGAGATGAAAACTATGGTTTCTTTGGAAAAATTGGTTGTGTCTGATGGTGGCTTGCAGGGGCAGACATGTGAAGGAATGTTTCCTTGAAGCAGACACAGGTGAAAGGATGTTTTGCTAAAGCAAACACGTGAAAGGACACATGATGTTAAGAAGGATCCAACAGACGGTGAATGATGTGGGATGGTATTGGTACGCCTTACCATTGTTTATTGGTCATTGTTTGTTGGAACTCCATAGAGAGAGCCATACCAAAAAACTTCTGGTGGTGCACTGGCAGCTTCTTGACCCTTCTTCGGACTTGCAATGCTTGGCGGAGTGATGTCAGCGGATACAGACTCACATGCTGAGGCAAGAACTGTGGAAGACTCCTAATGTTTTGAGGGAGTATGAATAGGACTCAATAGACAGTAACGTGGGTGAGAGAGTGGGGGCTTGCTTGCAAAGCTAGCTTTGCAATACTTCTTGGTCTCACATCTTCACTCATCTTCACTTAAGACACGGCAAAGAACTTCTCCTGGCATCCTTAGTGGTCCCGGTTCCTCCTGCTCACTCTTGACAATTCTGTTGTGACCCAGCTGTCTCTGTTAGGTCATGACACCACTGCTCATTCATGCTTGCTATCCTGTCACCACCGAACTGGTCTTCTGGTATATTCGTAAAGTGTTAGAGACTGAATCGAGCTGCTGCTGTTGATTCCTGTGAACTGAACTGTTAATTTCCTAACAACATAGATGGGATTTGCTCCAAAGGAAAATTTCTAAAAAGATCCACTGCCCCTGTATTCTAATAATCTTTCCTTTCTACTACCTCTGGTGGGTGGTGGATTAGAAGGGACGTTAAAGCATTTAAGAACTGTTATTAAAATTAGGATTTGAAAAATACAAGTTATAATCCAGTGACTCAGCAGCTAGCAAAAAGGAGTAAAAAGCCCAGGAATAAACAACCAGTAATGCTCTGTACTGTACTCTGTCAGAGATTCCAGGAAGATGGTCTAAGCTGGAGAAGTGTCATGAAATGCTCTACCTGCCTCCTCTTTGTTTTCTCTATTGGAAATTTCCAAAATACAGCAAAAACAAACAAGCAAACATTTACCCTTTCCTACAGGGTGCCCATCAAACAATTCCTTTTTAAAATTATTTTGAGGGATTCTTGTCCTGGACTGAATTATGTCACTTAAAAGTATGCTCAAGTCCTAATGCCTAGTACCCCCAAATCAGCCCCATCAGTTATGAGAGGTTGAGAGGCCACACCAGAGGAGAGTAAAATGCATATATATCAAGACACTATGAAGAGAGGAGGAGGAAAAAATGCTGTCTGACAAGGGCAGAGTTTGGAGTTGTGTGGAAAAAAAACCAAAGATTGTAACACTGGAATAAAGCAGAAAATCAAGAATAGAGACTCTGGCTGGGATGCCTCGATATCAAATTTCTAACCACAGCAAGTGTGAGAGAATTGATTTCTGTCAACTAAAAAAGTCAGTCTGTGGTACTTTGTTCTAGCATCACTGGGAATCTACCATGACTACCAAATTTGCAAGTGATAACGTGATTTTAATAAAGATCACTCCTTTCATTACCAGTGAAACAGGACGGAAGTTTATCCAGACTCTCCCAAGCATTTGTGAACCTTCTGCCTACCATCGTTCAAAGACAACAAGGTTTATTTCTACAGTCTCAACATGTTGTTCCAGCCCTTTTTAGGACACAGTAGGCTGTGTGGCCCTGCCACTCCATATCTTTTCACAAAATAGGTCACTAATTTGTTTCAGTGAAGATGTTAGAAAGACTTTCAAAAGAATATTTGAACAGAATAAATGATCTCAGTGTAAAAAGATTCCCAAAGATTATGTTCACAGAGTTGCCAGAGACATCACACACACTGAAGTTCTAAAGAATGGGCATAATTCCCTGTAAGAGATAAAATGAACTTCCTGTTTTTAATCTCACTGGATATTGCATTATTAAAGAGTCCAGTCAAAATAACCCATTCTTCCTTACAATCCACTGGATTTGGTTAAGAAGACTGAACTGAATTGGCAAATATTTTAAAACAGGATGCATTTCATAGGAACATGATTTCGATAAGGGGTTCAAAGAGTAAACGATTTCAGAATTAGGACATTTCCTTTTATTCTGAAAGATAAGCCAAAGAACAGAAATCTATTCTAGAGAAAGATATAGTAAGTTTGGCGGTTAGATTTTTACAAGTTGAGAATACTCTTGATCCAATATAAAAGCTTTTTATTTGCTTAAAGATTTAAGATAGCTTTATGAAACATGTTATACATGTCTACAAATGCACAGATAAAGAGAGAAAAGCAGTTCCTGTGAGCTTGCCAGTTAGCTGGTGGCACAGGGGTTAATCCTTAGTCAGACCCTGATGGAGACAGTCCCCACCACGTCTTCCCTCCCTGCCCATCTACTCTGTTCTTCCAAATCTCCCACTTTTAGGTTTTATCAACTGTAAATCTAAAGTCCCTAGACTCGCATCTAGACACCTTTTACCGCTTACATACATGTCTGCTCTGTGTCTTGGCATTAGCCAAACTGTCACAAGGGGACTGGAACTCTCAACAGTGCAAGAAACAGAAGAGATTTCCCATCACAAAATGATTCATAAGTAGACACTTTCAGTAACAGTTAGTATACTTAAATAGTGATTCATTGGGGAAGAAAAAAGATCTGTTTGCAAATAATGTTAGAAAACAAGCTTTTTCCACCAAAAAACTTTTTTTTTTATTTTAGATATTTTCTTTATTTACATGCAAATTTCTCCTACCAAAAAACTTTTAATACCAAAAATAATATGTAAAATGAACTATTTACATAATCGCATATACACATTTGTTCAACAAACACTCACAGTGTGCCCCAAGGTGTGCCAAGAACCACTTGGCACCAGGAAAGCTTCTGAGATGCAAACCTTGGCATAAGCATGTTCCTCTCATTGTATCTCAGAAATAAGTAAAAGAGATGAACTCCTGCTCATCAAAGAAAGAACACTGGCAGAATAGTCTAAGGTCTCACTGAAGGAGGAGGAGAGCTTACCTCATTTCTGTGCCTTCCTGCTCAGGAGGATTCTGGGTCAGGATCTTCCTGCCTGCAGCTCAGAGGAACATTCCAAAAGGAGAGCTTGAAATCAGTGATTCAGCATGGCCAGGGCTTGGAGAGATAGAAATGTTTGTCCTATCTGGCCATCATGCCCATGTACTCAAACTCATGTGAAACTTCAGCATTGTCTATATTTTTATTTTAATTACAAAATCAAATTTTAAAGACTATCTAGGACTGTCAAAGGACTACGGAACAAAATTTTTTGCAGTTTTCATTTTTAAAAATTGTACATGTAGGCTATTCATACCCTCCAGTATTCTTTGTGGCATCCCCACATTCATACCCTCCAGTATTCTTTGTGGCATCCCCACAGAAGAACTGGAATTGGCACAGAAGAACTGGAATTGGCGCTATGTGCTTTGCCTTTAGCCACAAACATTTCCAGTTAGCACTACTGTCCAACCAATTACTCTAGCCTTTCCATTCTCAACATATGCACATTAAAATAAAGCTTACATTTATTTCTTGCATGTTGTTAATGTTGTTTCAGCTGCAAGCAGCAGAAAGTAATTTTGATTCATTTAAGCAAAATGGCAGAACTTCATTAGAATGACAGGATTGTTGAGCTTTGAGACACAAACACATCCAGAGACTCTGTGACTGTGTAGAAGTCACTACTAAAGAGCTACTTGCCCCAAACTAAGTTCTGGGACACTTTCACATACTGTATCTTGGTAAATGGCATGCACAGCTTGAGCTCACAGAGAGGCTGACTCTGGGAGCCCCCACTTTAGACCCAAGTACATGCATATCAAGTGTTCCCCCAAATACCTGTTTTGAAACAGATTGGACCCAAACTCTGAAACAGAGAAAAGAGAAAACCACAAGCATTTGAGGATAGTAAAGGCATTGTGCCCTGGAGAACAGACAGAAGTTAAACTATTTCCAACCAAAGTTACTATCACTTACCCAATAATATAAAATTTCTTATAGTGAGGAAGAGGACCCAGAAGCCCACCCAGAGCAAGAACTAGCTGCTCTGCTGGGCATGTGGGTCAGAGATCCCAGCATGACTACTTCAAGGTCTTCTCAGTTAGTTTCTGCTGGGTGGTTTTCAGTGTCCAATTTGATGACGATGTTCTTTATCTGCTGCTATTTATTCTCCTACTTGAAAGCCCCACCCAAGAGGATGCTTTGTCCTCTCTGGACTTTGTCTCACCTGGGACTCCTGCAGACTCTCTCAATGGTGCTTCCCCAGTCTGTTTCTGTCGAATGTTTTGAGTGCCCGATTATATAGGCTTACCTTCTGTTGGTTCTCTCGATTGGGCTACTACAGTCCAATGCTGGATGTTTTGAGCGTCTAACTTCATGATGGTTCACTGTCTATCTGCTGCTCTTCTCTCTCTCTCTCTCTCTCTCTCTCTCTCTCTCTCTCTCTCTCTCTCTCTCTCTCTCTCTATCCTTTACTGTTTATTCTTTGACTTTTGCTTGCTTTATACATAATAAGCATACTCATCCAAAACTGAAATCATGGTGACTGTGGGCCATTCTCTGGACTGAAGATAACATGAGCTCAGACTCTCAAAGCATGGTTTGGGTAAGAAGAATCTATCTGGCATCAATTTAATCCAGGATCTGCACCCAGAACTCCAAAAAGCAAGCTCACCATTCACCATGTCTATTCATGTCTATGCATCTCAGGGTATGTGTGTGGCTTTTGAATTAGATACATTAACAACACTTTCTTTACTTTCGAAAGAGTCTGATGTAATTCAGATTCTGGCTTCAAATGTGTTGTGCAGCTGAAACTGTCCTTGAACCCCTAAACCCCTCCACCTCCACCCCTAAGTACTAGGAAAATACTCATGAGCCATCACACAGCCTAAAACATATTTTAAGAAATATTTCTTAAGAAACAGATCAATTATTTTCCCATTGCTTCTTAAGTTTATAGGGAGCTTGAAACAGGGACTGCTCCAGAGGAAGGCATGGCTTAGAAGGTGCAGGAGAAGGCAACATACAGTCTGATAGAGAAGAAGAAGACAGCATCTGATCTGATGCTCTGCATTCTCCTTAAGGTGTAAGATCCATGGTGGCTTATTCTTCATTGTATGGATGAAGTGCTCAAGATGAGTGAGTCACTTACTTCCTAACAGATCAGAGTCCCCAGATTCTCCAGATAGACTGTGCCTACTTATTAAACAACTCTGAGTAGAACCTCTGTCTCATTAAAGAGGCAGCAGAGTGAATCCCCAGAGCAAATGAACTGTGATCTTCCCAAGATTGCCCTAACAAAGCAACACTGCCCTTCACTGAGACTGATTACAAAATAAGAATGAGGGCTGGAGAGACTGCTCAGAGGTTAAGAACATTGACCGCTTTTCCAGAGGAAGAACATGGCAGCTCACAACTGTCTGTAACTCCAGTTCCAGAGCACCTGAGGCCTTCACATAAATATACGTACAGGTAAAACACCAATCAATGCTCATTAAATAAGTAAATAAGTAAACAAATAAAATAATGTTTCGAGCAACGAGAATAAATTAAAAGTCATCAGAAGACACCCCCCCACACACACACACACACCAACTACACAGGATCAGGAAGACACCTCTACTGTGGATGCATCTTTGGATGAAGACTGGCTGCACCTTGCAATCGCTTTCTTCGAGCAGCAAATGAGCCTATGATCAGGAAGGCTTCTTGATGGGCGGGTTTTGAGTTACATGGGGAGACTTGCACACAGTGAAAATTCTGAGTCTAATGAAAAGTGCCAAGTGGGAAAAGTACCCAAAAGAGTGTTGCTTAAAACATTTCCCCTGATGAAACTTGAAGTCGATACTGATGAATTTGGCTCACCCAGTTTTTGCTGAGTGGAATGGACTAGGTTGGTGAAAGAAGTTATTTTGGTTGTATTTCTTGACATGTCAATAGGTTTTTGTTTGCCAGCATTCTTCTGGCTACACATGTGGCATGCATTTATTATTCACAATATACACACAACACAGGGCGTGCTTGATTGATGAGTTAACCCCCTTTTCACAAAGATCTTTTCCAAATGGACCTTTATATTCTGTGTTAAATGAAGAGCAATAGAGTCAGCCAGCCCTCACTTTCATCTCTAATAAAAATATCATAAAGGTAATTTGTTGCAGATAGTATGTGAAATAAAGTGTGGTCACAGATAAGTATGGATTATGTGCTTGTACTTTTCTAGTTACATGACTTCCAATATGTCATATAGATGAGGTCTGCAGACTTATGCAAATCTGAGAAGGTAAGCAAGAGAGCAAGGAGGGGTCGGCCGAGATGGGAACTGTATCTGGGGGAAAAAAGACACATTCACGTGGAGTCAATCATCGTAGTTACAGAGATTGTAACCCATACTTACAGATATTTACACTGTTGTATTATATTGAATGAGAGATATGAGCATTCCAAGTGACATCTATGGAGTTTTATTGAGGTTGTAAATTTAGTATTATTATACTGGCAAAGTTCCCATTTAATGATAGAAAGCAAATTTTGCTCTTAAAGGATTGATTAACCCTATGGACAATATCAAATTCATATCATTTGGTTTGATATGAGCTAATAGCTTTTAACGTGACACACCCAAATGATGCTCTGCCCTGCTTTATGACTTACTTTTTAATATTTCTCTTTAATATACTCACAAATACATTAATTCATGCATAAACACATATATGCTTATTTTATATGTTATTCATGCATATTCAATGATATATATGTAATATTTGGATGTCATAAGCAAACATCTTTCATATGTATCTCTATATAAGCATGCCTGGAATGCATGTGATTCACCATACTGACAGTTCACAGCCTTAAGTACTACAAGTGTTTTTCCAGATGGCTTACATGTATTTATTAGTTGGCTCTACTTGTCTACTCCATAAAACAGGCATTGCTATTCCCACTTTACCAGTGATGAAGCAGAGGCACAGTCAGGCCCTAAATTTATTTCACATCTTCCTCTAGAAGGCTGGACCAAAGTTTGCAGCCCAAAACAGGACATATACTCTCATGCAGCATGCCAGATTCCAGAGCCAGCACCCTGGCTGCAACCCTGGCTGCAAAGGGCCAGGCAAGGCATTCCTTAGGCTTTGGAAGCACATCTGACTTTCATCTATTTATTCATTCATTCATTCATTCATTCATTCATTTACTTATTTATTTATTTATTTTAGTTTTTAACAATAATTTTTAGATGTCACTCATGGATGATGGTTATAAATATGTGCCACCAGCTAGGTTTAGCTCATAGGACACATTTTGCCAAAATGAATCAATGCTCAAACTGCCCATACAGCATAATTTTAAAACATCCTGAGAAACAAATCAACAACTAGCTTCACTAACGTAGGTTTCTCTCTTTTAAGCTTGTTTATTTAGTTGGCTGTTCCGTTGATACATTTATTTTTTAAGACAAGGTCTTTCTTATCATGACCCTAAGCTGGCCCAGAACTCATGGCCTTCTTCTTTAGCCTAGGATTACAGGTGTGTACTCTCATGCTGACTCTTTCTTGAGAATTGTCTCCCCCATCACCTAACCACCTACTGGTTGGGATTCTGACAGCCTGGATCTTATCATGTGGTCCTACCATGCAGCCTCAGCTGACTGGACTAGAGCGCTCACAGGGCCACATGGGGAATTCTTAGACTGAGAGCCCCCATCTATACTAGCCTTATATCAAATAAAACTGGAGACTTCTCAATGCCCACAGCTTCTGCCACATGCAGGAGGAAAGCTGGTCTGCAAAGGAAGGAAGCATAAAATAAGATCAGGATGAGAGATGGAGAAAGAATCCCAGGGGAACCCTGTTTCAGTTGGTTCCAAAGACCCAACTAAACCACCTCCTTGACTTGCCTAGAAAACTCATGCTTCCTCATAATAACCCCAACTCCTGCACTCATCCCCACCTCCTACTTCCCCACCCCCACTTCTATACCCACTCTCTCTCCCCCCTTCCCCACTCATTCACTTTCCCACCCCCACTCCTAGTCCCCCACCCACTCACCCCCCAACTTCCCAATCCCCTATTCTCCACCCACTTTCCCCCCCCACCCTACCCTGATTCTTCTGGCACTGATTTTTGCTGGGTAAAACCCAGAACTAACGTTTTTACACATTTTTACTCATTTTTAATTAGCCGACCCTTTTGAACCTAGGAGGTGGTTTCTAGGAGATGAGTGCAACAAGGAGAAGGAGGTCTGGACCTTCGGATTACTCAGAATGTCTGATCTCCGATCTCCATTGAGACTTTATTTCTTTAAAGCAGAATCCCCTCCCCCAGCAACAAAGTCACCTCAGTGACCCCAACTGTGGTCACACTATGGTGATAGTTCCACAGCTTATCCATCCTCAGTACATCCCCAGGATGTTTCTTAGCTTAGGCTGCCATCTATCACAAACTACAGTGCTTGGGTCGGGCTACTCACTCAACGGATCTTAGGTGTTTAAAGGATAAAGACATAGTGACTTTTCAATGTGTTTACATATATATAAAGTGTGTGTGTGTGTGTGTGTGTGTGTGTGTGTGTGTGTGTATGTGTGTGTGTTAGTTTACTGTGTGTGTCTAGGAATGCACACATGCCACAGCTCACATTTGAACACAGAGCACAGCTTGCCTTCAGGAGTCAGTTCCAAAGACTATACTCTGGTCTTCTGGCTTGGTGGCAAGCTCTTTTTACCCACTGAACCATTTCACCAGCCCATGATAATACTTTTTAATGTTTATTTCAGAAAAGAAAAAAGGACCCATAAATTGAAAAGTTCCAAACTAGAAGTGGTTAAGGAATACAAGGAAGCAGCTTCTATGATTTAAACACAAAGGCAAAACAAGAAAAATGTGTGTTTGGTTACAGTTAGGAAGTCCCTAGTTATATAAGCCACTTGGCTACTCAGTTGAGCTTAAATCTGTTTATCTTTAACAGAGGCATTTACAAGAAATAGCTCAAGTTGTGTTTAAATCAAATTAGAGTCACTTATACAGCCTAACAGCCTTTGACTCCTCAGGGACTCCTCAGGCCTAGTCTCCATTTACGTTGATGTGAATGAGTTGACTTTTATCCATCTTAATTGATGTGAATGAGTTGATTTTTTAAACCTCTATGACACCAATGGTTCTTGTTGATTTAAAGGGAATTTTTAGTTTACGTGCCTGGTTATAAAAGGCAGAGAAGCCTTCTTTAAACCTAACACCTTACACAAAGAAAGAAATAATAGTTCTAGGTACAAAAGAATAGAAGAAAGAATGCTGCTAGGATGAGTGTCCGTAAATGAAAATGTGATTACTGTGACAAGAAAGTAGTTTTGGTCTTTTTGTTTTGATCTTATGGAAAATAAATTTAAAATACAAAAATAGTTAAAATCCAGTTGCAATAATGCATATAAAATTCTTAAGTCTTTTAGGAACCTTGAGGCAACCTTCATGTGTAGAATTAATGAAGACTAGTTATTCATTATTTCTTCTTTTGGAAACCACAAAAAAAAGTCACACTTTCAAGGCAAATGACAAACATGACTTTTTGAAAATGCATTTTTTGGGTGTTTTGCTTGGTGCTTTGCTTTAGCCCCAGCGCTCTGGAGGCAGCAGTAGGCAGAGTTCTGTGAGTTCAAGGCCAGCCTGGCCTATTTTCCAGGTCAGACAAAGTTACACAGTGAGACCTTGTCTAAAAACCAAACACTAAAGAATGAATGAATGAATGAATGAATGAATGAATGATAGATAGATACGTGAGTAAATGTTGGGTTTTATAGAATGGTCAAATGATCACCCATCTTGTGAGGTCAGCTTCAACATCTGCTTTGAGTTTATTTCCACCAGCCAAATGAATTGACTTATTTGGATGTGATGTGAGAAAATGATTTTTTTTTCCTTTAGAGTGACCATGAAACTGGAGATTTCTCTAAGTGAAAAATCACATGGGCTTTCCAGACCTTTTCTTTGTACCGTCTTAAGAGATGCTAGGTTCATTATGTATCCTACCGAGCCCTTAGGGTTGAACCAATGACTTGGATGCAATTTGATTGCGAATAGAGTTGGACACCACACATTTGCTAGTAAAAATTTTCACAGAGATGCCTGAGAACCTGCAAGACTCTGAAGCAGTGGTTCTCAACCTTCCTAATGCTGCAGCCCTTTAACACAGTTCCTCACATTGTGGTGGCCGCAATCATAAAATTATTTTTGCTGTAAATTCATAACTAATTTTGCTAATGTTATGAATTATAATGTAAATATCTGCTATGAAGGATATCTGATATGTGACCCCATAACAGGTCATGACCTACAGGTTAAGAACCAGCTCTCGAAAGAAATATTTAGTGACCTCCACAACCAGACTCACTATACTTCTTCTACCACAGAAGCACTTACAATGGTTCTTTAACTCTACTCTTCAAATTCAGTAGGTCACTTGCAAATAGTCCCTCTGAAAAACTAAGACTGTACATTACTTCACTTGCAACAATTTTTATTTGAGCCCCCAGGCTGTAATTACCCTTGTCCAACTACAATCTCCTTGGGATCCTAGATGGTGTTTGCTTGTTTGTTTGTTTGTTTGTTTGTTTTTACTACAAGGAATAATAATTCTTTGATGCCTCTATCCTGAACAAGGTTACTTTTCACTATCAGACTTTGCCAACTAACATCTTCTCAGATAATGAGACTGCAAGTCTACAAGGTGGCTGAACAGGGTGACTTCCCAGGGTGACTTCGTACATAAGAACACAACCCAATAAGAAACAAGTTATAGTTAAGTTGTTGGAATCCCCAACTGTGTTTTCATGGATGTTCATAAATACACGTTGCTGGGCAGCCCCAGATGAGATGGGAAGTTTAACAAAACAGTGATGCAGGTCCCCAAACAGGATTTAAGGGTTCATCAAAGAAAGGAACAAACAGTTTATAAGAGAGTAAAATCACATCCAGTAAGAGAGGGATGTGGCATGTTGCAACTGCTTTCAAGAAACTGAACTATATTGCAATTGATCACTTAATGTAGTTAACTCAGTCATGATCCAGACCTACATATAAATACACACACACGAGGTGACTATCTTATTAAAGAGAAGGGAGAGGGCAACGCTTGACCCAGTGATGACATCTGACTCTGAGTCTCACCCTCAGCAGTTGGATCTAGACGCACCGACTGACAGTAGTGAAAAGACAGTCAACCTCAGGGTAAGTTAACTTTTTAAATATACTAAGAAGGTCTCCTGTCTGGCTTAAAATCTTACTTCAAGAGCTAGATGAGTCTGAGAGGAAATGAGTAGGCAGCAAAATAGTCACAGGGTAACGAATCTGATTTTTCTCTATCGCCTAGAAGGCAATGGCCACTATAGGCCAAATCAAAGTAGCTGAACCTAACACTGGACAGAGCCACCAAGTCAGCCCACTGAAAGAGGCACATCTACATGGACATGTAATGTGTAACAAGGACATAGGGAGCTACAGGAATGCAGTCTGAATACACTGAAAATCCAGAAACATTGTGAGAGAAAAGGTCTCCTATTCAAACAAATTAACAAGACTCAACCCCTCAAGACTCCCCAGGAGTGCAAAGCCTTGATTTGGGCTTTAGAAACTGCTCTACTGTTGCAGTTGGTTTCTTGGAGGTGGAGATGTACAAAAGGGGAATTAACTAGGATTAATTTCTTAGAGGGGGATCAAGATTGAACACAAGAAGAATTAACCTGTGATGCAGGGATAAGAGCCTTAGCAGTGCCATGGGAGGCTCAGAAACTGGATTAGCAAATGAGCAGCATCCCAAGTTAAGAGGAGTCAACTGTCTGCATTTGCTAGCCTGCTGAATGCAAGCCATGCCCAGAGAGAGATGCGTGTGAGCTAGGCTGCAGCAGCTATGTTATAAGAGTGTTACCTCCAAAGAACTGAGCTGTAAGTGATCAGTATCAGTCACTTGTGGCAGCTGAAGATACTAGAACCTGTGTCCTCCAAAAGTGGGACACAGATGTACCACAGATCCACTGAAGACCACTCCTTGCCACCCAAACCATTTGCCTTAAACAGTGAGAGTTCTTCTGCAGGAAATAACTTACCAAAAGTTATTTCTGGCATTTTCCCTTTTTTGGAGAAACTCTCAAAATGTTTATTAAGATACAAGAGAACTATCATTGTACATGGCTATGAATATCTATCCAGTACTTACTCACTTTCTCCACATTCCACTTTAGAGCCCAGTAACCTCTGAGCATCCCTCTGTAGCTCTTAGGAAAATACCTTGTGAAGACTCAGGCCTCATCTCTAGGGAATCTGAGCCCCTCACCACCACCATCATGCATTTC
Organism: Mastomys coucha; assembly: GCF_008632895.1. Lineage (NCBI taxonomy): Eukaryota > Metazoa > Chordata > Mammalia > Rodentia > Muridae > Mastomys > Mastomys coucha. The sequence goes on along the minus strand of NW_022196904.1, from coordinate 157,293,356 downwards.
TCAGGCTACAACAACAGTACTTGTCAGAATAAGATCAAAATTGTGTAGGAGAAAGCCATAAGCACTGTGATGAGAGCCTCCAAGTAGCCTCAAAATGACCTGGATCATTTACTCTTCCTGAATGGATGCTAATGTGTTTCCTTTTCTACTGGTTTCTCAGCCCAGGGATTTCAAAATGATCTGGTGACATCCACAGTCAACAGTATAATAAGATTCTCGTGGTGTTCCCAGATGACGGATGTCTTCTGCCTCTAAACTGAATTAAGAGTTAAGAGTTGTGAAAATATGAAAATAAATTCTCCCAAGAGACACTGGGGAATGTGAATAAGGAAAGCCAATTCCACATCTACACTTGGTCCCCTAGACCCAACTTTTAAAACTGTTAGGTACACAAACCATGCAAATTAGAACATGGGTCTCAGTCTATGTACCCTATAGATATCATATCCACATCTATACTTCTAAAATGTCACCCTGCTTCTTTAGCAGGGTGATGGCTTCTGAGTGGTAGAGTGAATGATAGGGACAATGGGACATATAGTTTTTTGATCCTCATAACACCTACTGTGATTTAAGTGAGCTCCCTATCTAAAGCAATATCACAAGGGATTATATTTCAGTGATAAAGTGTTTTATAAAGTATCATACAGTGGGGATCATGCCTTGTCATCCTGAAAGACAATTGTTATAACTAGAGTTATACAAACCAAAAGATACATACGTGGATGATTCACTTGGAAGGACAGCATTTATCAGAACCTCAAGTTGGCCATATTGGGAAGATGGAAACTCAGAAGTGGCAAATACTTGGACCATCATTGGTGAGTCAGAGCCCATGCATCTTGGGCCCAAACAAACTTTTCCTGTCTTTCCGTTATGAAATCTTTGTGAGCTTACCTCTGTAACAGTCAAAGACACTCTAGCTGACATCAGCTGTTTTAGTCAGCCCTTGAAGAATGTTCCCCAGTAGAAAATAAAAAGTGACTTTAAGAAGAGGCCTTCAGATTTTTCTTACTTCCTGTTTCTAATATTCCTCTCAGTTTTTAGCAAATTCTACAATCTGTCACTACTCACAAAAATCTATGTCAATTTCTGTGTCAGGTTATACGTCTTTCAACATGCATTGCTAAGCTTTTCATCACCATAATAAAGTTCCTGAGGCAGGTAAACTTTATAAAGAAAAAAAGTATATATTTAGCTTAGTTCACCAATTTTAGAAGCTGAGAGCTCAAACAGCATTGCCCAGCATCTAGAAACAGCCTCTTGGCTATACTGACTCGTGGTGAATGGCAGTAGTAGAAGTCAATGCACCAAGGAGAGAAAACATCTTAAAATAGGAAGTCCAAGAATCTGACGAGCCATGGTGTCTTCTTTTT
>NW_022196904.1:157256293-157291790 GCF_008632895.1 Mastomys coucha | reverse complement strand
CAGAAATCCACCTGCCTCTGCCTCCCAAGTGCTGGGATTAAAGGCGTGCGCCACCACCGCCCAGCGCCATGGTGTCTTCTAAATGTAGGTTCTCCAAATTGCCTGAGGGCCTCGATTAGATTCCATCTTTAAAAGGTCTATCATCTCCCTGTGCCACACTGAGGACAGATCTCTAAAACACAAGCCTTGGGATTGCAAACACTATCTAAACCATAGATAGCACCATATAGAAATGCCAGGTGCACCAGAAAAAGATCTTACTACTGGGAAAAAATTCTCCAAGCATATTATTACTTCAGGGATGTCCATGAATACAGCTTTAGGAAAATTCAAATCATTTGGCTCTTAAGATCATGAGAATCAAACCAACCCATCTGAGAACAAATTCCAGACTTGTCTCTCCTGTCAGCTGGGGCCAGGGCCTCTCCCCCTGTAGGTAGGAGCTAAGGTAGAGAACCTAGAGCAGTGGTAGATGGCAGGATCGTCTGAACATACACTTAACATCTCATTCATGCCTCCCAACTGTTTTTAATCTATGCCATGTGTATGAATTCCATCTTATAACAGGTTACTACTGGGCTTTTACTGGCCTTATAGATCAATGAGTTTAAGAACTGAGACCACAATGATCCACAAATTCCATGACCTTTTCATTCATTTCTCATACTATACGGTATTGGATGTTGTACAGCCAAGAGGCATCTTCAGTTTCCTTCATAACCTTTCACAGCACTGGGCTCCTTCTAAAGATACCAACCTCCCTGTGGATGGGTCTTGACCCCTGAACATTCCCAACATGAACTGCATGGCCTTCAGAACTAGTTTGGTCCATGAGATATTGTACTTCTGTCTTGGGGATGTAACATTTTCTCCCATCATTACACTTAATGCCTTAGCCCGTACAAGAGCATATGACCTCTGAAATGTAATTGATCACACAGTATCCTGAATCTTCTTGTTCAATATTTCATGTGGTTCAAATAACAAATAGTTACTAGTATTATTGCATAGCAGTGTGATGGTTGATAGAATATCTGAATGGATATGATTTCCTTAGACAATTGTGGTGGACAATGAGAGAGTAAAAGCCATCTTGTGAAAACCTGATGAACATACATATATTGTTGATCAGGCCTTCTTCTCCACCAGGTCACAAAAGAGCCCATTTGCCAAGTCAGCGGGATTATACCATGCACCTGAGGACATACTCCTCAGAGATTTTTCCACACCTGATATAATGTATGTGGTTGGCATCGCTACCTAGTCGGGTGTATGGAAGTTGACTATCATCCTCCAGTGTCATTTGAGTTTTATAAGTCCCAGTATATATAGTAAATTAGCTGAACCTGTGATGGAGAACTATATCCCTGCATAAACTGGAGTTTTTAGATTGTTTCAGATGTTGATAAATCTATGAGTATGTATCACTATATGTATTCACTTTTCTAGACATTCAAAGTCCTCTGAGTAGTTTTCACTAATATAAAGGTTCTTCCCACATAGCCCACAGTACTAATGTGGGGGTTCTTTCTATTAGCTTGAGGTATTCATTCCATGTTTATATTCAAGAAGCAAGGAAATGACCATTGGATGTCTCCAGGAATCTAATAGGCCCTTGTAAGCCAAAATTCATCAATGGCCCATGAATAGCCCTTTTTTAATGGCAGGAAATTGTCCCCTCCCCAGCCCAGAGCAGGCTGAACAGACCTTGAGAACTTGCCACAATGGACCTTAATGACCCAGGTGGAGTCATCCACTTCGCTGCACCTACAATTTCCTACAGGAATTTAGAAGAATAGACTGCCAGCTGAGCTTGCTTTGCAACATAATTCAGCTGAACAAAGGATGGGTTTTGTGGTTTTCCCTTTATAAGCCGGAGCTACAGAATTAAACTTTGAGTCTTGATCAGAACCTTGTCTTGGCCTCATCCTTCTTTTACACCCCATCTTTTTTATTTCCAGTCCCCCTTTCAGGTAAACCCAGTTCTCCATGGCTGATGGATGGCTACAGGAAATAATGGAAATTGAGGGCCCCTAGAAACTAAAGTTGACTTAGAACATGTGTCCAATGGCCTACAAAATATTTAGTTCATAACCTTTAATTTACAGTTTCTCAGGGAAATGTCTATAGGCTTTTTGGGCAAGTGACTGAAACTATAATCAATGTTTCTACTTGAGCTGACATTGGATTTCTCTCCTTTTGAACTCAGCCACTCAGTTTTAATTCTGTAGACCACCTTGGGACCTAAGAAGGACTACTACCTGTGACTGAAAGACTGGAAGACTTAGAAATTTGGGAAAAAGCATGTTAACGAAAAATAATATAACAAGCCAGAAATATAAAATAGCCAGTTCCAGGAACTCAGAGCCTCAGGGCTCTGGTTCCCGATACCTGCCCCTCCTGGCTGATCTGCAATGAGGGTGGAACTAGGAATGAAGGTCTACTGGTTTATGAGACTCTCCACCCTGTGGACCAGTAGATGAAGATTACATTCCTAGAATGAATATGTTCCCCTCCCTAACTGAACACCTTGGGTTGGGTCCCTCTGAAAGTTTCCACTGTTTATGTTCTGTTTCCTTGGTAACCCTCTCTCCGACCCCAGATTCTGGATTTTCTCTTAAATACCCCCCACTTCTTGTGTTCGGGGTCGAACTCCTCCGGCAAGGTCATGAGATCGACCCTGGTACCGGTATCCCCAATAAACCTCATGTGATTGCAGCAAGTTCGGTCTCTCGTGAGTCATTGGGTGGTCGCGTCATCCCGAGACTTGAGTAAGGATCTCCCCAGTACTGGGGGTCTTTCATGACTATCCTCTGAGGTACAGGCATAGTCTGAGGTTTCTAACTTGTCTTACTCATTTAAGCCTTTACACATAGATCATGAAGCTAGTGTGAGGGTTTTTCAGCTGCCTTCACAATCCTAATCATCCATTATGGATTTCTTTAACAAATATTATCATTGGCTGTCCACCTACCTTACTCCTCAGGATTCTGTACTGCATTAGCCATCACCTTAGCTTTTTATGGAAGTCTCACTTGCTGCTCTCCCACCCTTGCTGTATATTACAGCAAGTGGTCCTATCTCCCTCTGATAGGCAGATGCTACAACCTTGCATGTGTATCAGACTCCTGTTAATCCTATTAAATTCAGTTTTATAACCTCACCCCTACTATCTTCAAATCCAGCTGTCTCTGAGTCATATGACAATACTGTGGCATCTTCTGTCAATAAATTCTAAATCACTTTGGTAACTGTGAGCAGCCTTTAAACTCTTATACAGAATATAGTTGGCTGATACCTTCTCAAGACTTCTATAGTATTTGTACTCCAGCATTCCCACTCTTTAGTATTTGCAATTCCTCAGTACAGTGTTTGTCAGAGCACTTCTCAGTTCTCAAGTGAATATAGACAATCACTTTCTCCTAGCTTTAAGAGCAATTTCAATGCTATATTATAATCATCTTCTTGGGTTATTTCCAATTAAACCCTACGTCATAGAATTATTCCACTTTCAATGAACTTCTATTCCATAACATTTCCTTCTCTACAAGTAGGTTCTCAATCCAATACCTACAGGTGTCATACCTTCTTAGCTCCTGCTGGTATACATGAGCTTCTTACAAGTATAGTTTCTTCCCTTGCTTAACACAAAAGCTTGTCTCTGCTGGGTTATGTTGTAACTTGACCCTCATCATTGGTCTACTGGTCTACAGACTAGGAGGGTTGAAGGGGAGATAGTGAAAGGGTTATATGTTGTCATCTGATACAAGCACTTCTGCATCTTCCTTAAGAAGCATGGAATGTGACCTGTTTTATGTAGGTGCCGACTGTGCACAGGCCCAGAGGATTCAGGTGGAACTGCCCAGGCAGAAACTCTTCTAGTGTTTTGTTACCAGGTTGAATCTCTAGGTCTCAATTTTTTGTATTTGCAGCAGAAAACCCACCAGAGTAGACTCTAACCCTCTGTGATGCTCTGTTAGTCTTTCTCCCCTTTCTCCACCTCTGTTTCTAATTGGCAGATATTCATTGTTTATGGTAATGGGTTTCACAGAAATATCTTCATCTGAGTATATCGTGCACTCTGACAACACTTACCCTAAGCCTTCCCTTTCCCCCTCTCTCCCTGGTCTCCTTCTTCTTCCAGCTGGTCCCACTTCCATTTTAGTGTCACATTCATAAAGATGGTGTATAGATTATATACATGTTATACATATATAAACATGTATTTTATATCTGTGTGTGTGAGTGTGTGAGTGTGTGTGTGTGTGTGTGTGTGTGTGTGTGTGTAGTCTAGGATCCACATAGGAGAAAAATGTACCCTTTTTTCTTTAATACTGGTTTATTTCACTTACTAGAATCTCCAGTTGAATACAGTTTTCCTGAAAATGATATAAATTTTTTCTTTATGGCTGACTAAAACTTCATTGTTGCATTTATATGTATGTGTGTACACATGCATACATACATACATACATACATACATACATTCTACATATCACATTTTCTTTATTCATTTGTATATTGATAGACACCTAAACTGATTCCATTCTTTGGTCATTATGAACACTGTCACAAACATGGGTGGGCTAGTATTTACTTAGATTCCTTTGGATCTACTTTCTAGGACTAGAAAGAATTGAAGAATTGTAGAATTGAAGGCTACAAAATTGCAATTCTTAGATTTTTGAGTAACCATCAGACTGCCTTCTAGAGTGACTGTACTAGTCACATTTACATCAGTAGGGAATATCGATTTCGTTCCTCATCCTCCACAACGCCTGTATCTTTGTTGTTATTTGTTTATTTAATGGCCACCATTTTGACTCTTATTGAGATGAAGCTCAGTATGATTTTGATTCACATTTCCCTGGCCTCTAAGATATTGAACACTTTTATTGACTATTTGTATTTTAACTTTTGAGAACTGACTATTTAGTTTGTCTTTTTATATTGGCTAACTTTATAATTTAGAATCAAGTCCCAGGTCATCTTCATTTTCTGATTTCCAGCTATAAAGGGTATAGATGTCTCTCTGAGCTACCATGTGCTTTCTGGATTTTACACATAGGTCTGTATTAGAGAACAACCACCTTTAGCCTATCATTGTCTTTTGTCTAATAATTCAATAGATCCTAGCAAGAGCTACTACCTAAGTCCATTTCTCCTCTAACTACTACATGAACATCTCAAAGTTTGAAATATTATACTCAGTGGATTATAGCCGTCCATATGTGCCATTCACCAAATTTAACACCAGAGAAAAAAATTCATCAGTTCCTATGCTGCTTCATGCCAGAGAATGTCAATGGGCCATCTACCACCATTAAATGAGAAATTGCTCCCACAAATGATTGAGGATACTGTTCCCAAATCCCACTTGAGAATCTATTTCCTAGGACAGTTCCTGCTCCCACTCTTCACAGGCTCCTGATCTATCAAAGTTTGATATTAAGATCTGAGTGAACAGTTTCCTGGGGAGTTGTCTTGACAGTAACACCTATGAGGGAGTATGTGATATAGTACTGAGCATAAGAAGCTGAACTGTCAGACATTTATAGACAAGGCCATGGTTGATCTTGTAGAAAATTCTGAAATTGAATGACTCTTCAGAGATGCCCTTGCTTCAAGCAAGGCCTTGAAGGTCTTCCTGTTTCCATTTGGACTTTTTGGATGCAGGCTTCCCTTAGAGAAGGATGTAACTTTGAATAAGAGAGTACCCTTTGGCCAATGGGCAAATATGAGAGAGGAAGTCAAGCTTGAGTCTTCAATAGGACAAACTCATGGGGTTTGAAAGCATGGTTTGCAAGTTTAAAGGGGAGAACATAAACCACAGCATCTGTGATGTTATCTATGGAAACAAAGTGCTGAGGTTTGAAATCCCCTGTGATCTGAAGGACTGTGCACATCATTCAGGATTAGCAAATAGGTTTGTAGAAGCTTTAATGAAGAGTAGCTAAAGAGAGAAGATAAACAGAATATGAATTTGTCGGAATGCTTCAAGCATTTAACCAGGAAATGGATGCCTTGATTTAACACAGGTGCTTCTCTCTGAGCTTCCCAAATGTGTTAGTTAATCCACATATGAGCTGATAATTTATTTATGGCCACTGTGCTATTTTTCAGATGAGAAAGTCAAGACTGAATGTAAATCCCAGCTATCCATGTTTTTAACCACTTGTTAAACTGCTTTCTTTATTTCTTATGTCACTTCATATTTCAAGTACTTAATATGTATTAATCCTTAATTATGAGATTGGCTCTATTATTGACTGCATTTTATAGAGAAGGTCCAGTAAGGACAAACACTTACTTGCTCTGTGAGAGGCCTTCTCTTCTTCATTTAATTTATCAAATAACCACATTTGAAACTGAAAATCCAGCCTCCATCAATTATTAACTATATTTTTCCTTAGGCTGTTTTCTGTTCATATAACAAAATACCTAAAAGCAAGAAATGTACAAAGAATAGAAACTTATATCACTCGAAGTTCAGGAGGCTGAGAAGCTCAAGAATCATGGCTGTAGCATTTGTGTGGCTAAAAGCATTCTTGCTGCAAAGGTGCAGAGGTTCTCACAAATTAATTCAGAATGAGTGTATAAATAACCTCTCTTTCTTCTTATAAAGTGACTAATCTGTCCTAGCTACCTCTAGCCTTGTGATTTCATCTAAACACAATTACCTCCCAAAGGCTCTGTTTCTAAATACAGTTAACACTAGAATTTAGTTCAGTTTGCAATACAGGTCCTTATAGAAGACACATACAAACTGAAACAGCGACCTTACACAACTGATATGACCTCTCTAAGCCCATTCCTTTGTACGTAAGATAGGAAACTACCCAATGATTTATTGATGTGTAATGTTCTCATATACCACCATCAGCATCAACACCATCATAAACATTATCACCATAAAGAGAAACCCTCATGTCCAGATAAGCATGCCTCCTCATTGGATGGTTCTGTTTCTTGGTGTGTATAAATTATGTTAATTCTAGTTTGTTGATTAGCATTTTATAGAGTCAAGTACCTATTAGCATATCTACATATCCTAAGGTGAGTTAACAATATGTTTACTGAACTCAGTGAGGCAGTATGAGCTCCATATTGAAGGGTTTGTTTCCATATGACCGAGCCCTCTTGCTCACTTATTATAAGATCAGCCTGTGAATCTGAGAAGAAGCAAACACATTTAGAACATACCATTCAGGATGAGAAGTATGTCACAGTCACCGACCCCTCTATCCTAGACATGTTATGTCCACTATGTCAGAACTCACCTTCTTCTCCAACCTGCTCTTCTCTGTATTCTGGCATATTAATTTATAATGCAGGCAATGAGCCCTAATCCCCTCCAGCTTCCCATTGGTTTTAATAATGGGGTGTAGGATAATAAATTAAATATCAGAGTGGTTGAGTGTGGTAGGACTTTTCTCCTCTAGATCCCTCCTGACAGATCATCCTGATTAGGGGACATCCTTACAGCTTTGTATCCTTGCAGTAATGCACCTACACCTGGAATTACTGATGCCAGTCTGAGGCCAGTTCCATTCCTGTGCCCTTCTGTCTAGGGTGGTAATAGTTCCACTGTTTCCAGGGCCAAGGAATGAAATTTTTACCCTCATCAATGCCCTTGCAAATTATTCATTTATGAAGCTACCAGTTACTACATACTTGAGTGTAACATCTGTTTCTTGCTGGAATTCTGACTGGTATGACTCACCAAACAAACACAGACCCTGTCACTCAAGGATTTCTGTGTAGATCCTACTTGTGTGCCCTCTACTGCATGGCCTCACCTGTCAGGCCATGTTGATGCTCTTACTCAATCCTTGAATGTCTTAGATCATATACAATAATGGGATGATTTCTGATTTTTTTAAAGGTGACTAAAAACTTATAATCCATCAATTTCATCTCAAGCTCTCATTTGATAGGGAGTCTCACATACGCCTGAACTATTCAAGGAGACCCTCTTCTTACCTCTAGTCATCTCCAAGCTGGTCAGCCTCTTGACCTAAACTTTAGTGCCTGACAGGTCACTTCTGCTGATATCATTGCATATCAGCTTTGTCACAGAAAGAATTGACCTGATCCCCATGCCTACAGAATCCCATGATCCCCCTCTGAATCCCCACTATCTGAACAATTAATGCAAAAATCAATTGCAAAGCATTTTAGATCCAGGATTCTGGAAGACATAGTCTAGCTGTCCCTGCTTGCCCCCTGGACAGCTGTTTCCCTGTCAGCAGCAGGCAGTTCAAGTATAACTCTTCACACTTTCCCCTTTTAGCACAGATCTGGTAACACCTAATCACTTTCCCTTTTTAAATTCCTGAGCCTGGTTACTCTAGTAACATTATGGCCTTTCTCCTTAAATATAACCTTATCTTTGCCATATGTATAGACACATTAACTTAAACATTATTGAGTTTGTGTATAGCATAGTCTCCCTTACCCACATATGAATAATCACTACATTTCCTTATTTATATCATTGAAATACATTTTAGGGGGAAATAGGAATGGTCAAGCTATCTGGTTTGTCTAATCAGTTGCAGACATACACTGCTCAAAAGCATTATGACTCTTCCAGCTCAGAGTAGATGAAGATATGAACTTTTTCTATCTATCTGCCATTTATCAAGTACCTGAAAGAGAGTAAGGAGATGAAAAAATGCCTAGTTAAGAATAAACATATCCAGTTTGGAACTAGGTTTTCTTATAGAACGCCTAACAGTGGGAGCAGGGGCTATTTCTGATTCTGTTGCCTGCCTTTGGGACCCTTTATTCCTTCTGCATTGCCTCATCTAGCCTGAGTAGAAGAGGTTTCTAGTCTAATTACAACTTGATATACTATTACTGGTTGGTAGTTATGGGAGCCCTACCCTTTTCTGAAGAGAAATGGAGGAGGAGGGGATCGGGTGGTTGGGAGGGGGACTGGGAGGAGAGGAGGGAGGGCAAACTGCTGTTGTGATGGTGTGTGTTGTGAAAGAAAAAGAAAGAAAGAGAAAGAAAAAAGGAAGAAAGGAAAGAAAGAAAGGGAGAAAGAAAGAAAGAAAGAAAGAAAGAAAGAAAGAAAGAGAGAGAGAGAGAAAGGGAGAAAGGAGAGAGAAAAGGGAAAAGGAAAGAAAGGAAAAAGGAAGAAAGAAAGAAGGGAAGAAAGAAAGACGTCAGGCGGTGGTGGCACACGCCTTCAATCCCAGCACCTGGGAGGCAAAGGCAGGCAGATTTCTGAGTTTGAGGCCAACCTGGTCTACAGAGTGAGTTCCAGGACAGCCAGGGCTATACAGAGAAACCCTGTCTCAAAAAACCAAAAAAAAAAAAAAAAAAAAAAAAAAAAAAGAAGAAAACTGAACATCAACACCAAAAAAGAACAGACGTCTCTAAAGAACAAAGTGTTTTCTCCTCAAATGATATCATATATAATAACTTGTTTAAAAGCATTTGATAGGGAATGCTGATATTAACATGTTGTAGAGAGACAGTTGTACGTGTCATGAGTTTAACTAAACCCTGGTTTTCACACACATCACAGCTAGCTACATCACAGTAGCTAGTTTTCCTCCCTTGGGAGGAAGGTGGATAATACTCCACAGAGCCAGGCATTTTGCCATAGCATGGAGCCCTGCATGAGTGACTACCCTTTTCCTTTGAAATCAACAAGAGCAGAAGTTGAAGCTGAAGTGAGTGAGGCCAAGTCAGACTGAAGACAAGATTATTAACCAATTCTTGATCTTCCATCTAACTTAGTTCTGGTTTCCCATCTAGATCACAGTGTTTTTTAATGCCAGTAACATGATTTGAAAAGCTTTCAAATGTTTTAAAATTCAGGCCAAAATGATTGAATTCTAGAGAACATAAATATCATAATTTTCTATAATAATACTTGTGTAAAAACAGTCTACAGATCTGTGATGATGTATGTTACACTTGAATTGTGATTCCAGGAAAGCAAGACACTCCAAAGTCTAACCTAGTGGGCCAGTCACCCACAAAGAAGGCTCATGGGCAAACTCCTCCAAGCAGAGGCTCTGACAGAGCTTAAACTGAGCTGCCTTCTCAGAAGCACATTCTTTCTTTACCTCCATTTACATCGCTAGACAGCAGAGAGGCCATGAAACGTTGGCTCTGCTCTGTCTCACTGTGTTCGTCAACTTATTTAGAACTTTCCAGAAATTGACACCAATCTGCCGCAAATATATATTGTTTTAAAAGATAATAGTGGGAGCTGGTGTCCTGAGCAGACCTTGGGTGCAAGCTCCATAGCCATTCTCACAACACCCAGAGGAAGCTCCACTCCCAGGTACTCTAACACGCCCAGAATCAGAGGTGAGGAGTACCCAACATCTGTCCCAATACCAGAATAACTGGGACTAGCAGGACCCAGGTACACAGAAACTCCTTTCAGTCTGTCTGGGCTGGTGTCCTAGGCAGACCTTGGGCGCAATTTCTGTAGCCAGTCCCACAACACCCAGAGGAAGCTCCTCTCCCAGGCGCTCTAACAATCCTAAGATCAGAGGTGTGGAGGACACTACATCTGTCCCAGCGCTAGAAGTAACTGGGACCAGCAGGACCAGGCACACAGGAACTCTGCCAGTCCAGTGGCTTGGGTTCCTTCCAGTCTCTCTGGGCCAGCCTGTGACCTGAGCAGACCTTGGGTGCAAGCTCTACAGCCAGTCCTACAACACCCAGAGGAAACTCCACTCCCAAGCGCTCTGACAAGCCCAGGATCACAGGATCCCAGAATCACAGGACCACAGAGACAGCTTGACTCTGAGGAGTTCTGACACAACCAGGATCACAGGAAGGACAGGCTCCAGTCAGATTTAGCAAGGGCAGGTAGCACTAGAGATAACCAAATGGTGGGGGGCAAACATAAGAAAATAAACAACACAAACCAAGGTTATTTGGCATCATCAGAACCCAATTCTCCCACCATAGCAAGTCCTATACACACCATCACACCGGGAAATCAAGATTCAGATCTAAAATCACTTCTCATGATGATGATACAGGATTTTAAGAAAGACATAAATAACTCCCTCAAAGAAATATAGGAGAACAGGTAAACAGCTAGAAGCCTTTCAAGAGGAAACACAAAAATCCCTTAAAGAACTACAGGAAAACACAGTCAAACAGGTGAAGGAAATGAGCAAAACCATCCAGAATCTAAAAATGGAAACAGAAAAAATAAAGAAATCAGAAAGAGAGAAAACCCTTGAGATACAAAACCTAGGAAAGAAATCAGGAGTCATAGATGCAAGCATCACCAACAGAATATAAGAGATAGAAGAGAGAATCTCAGGGCCAGAAGACTACATAGAAAACACTGACACAACAGTCAAAGAAAATGCAAAAAGCAAAAAGCTCCTAACCCAAAACATCCAGGAAATCCAGAATGCAATGAGAAGACCAAACCTAAGGATAATAGGTATAGAAGAGAGTGAAGACTCCCAATGTAGTGGGCCTGTAAATATCTTCAACAAAATTATAGAAGAAAACGTCCCTAACCCATAGAAAGAGATGCTCATGAACACACAAGAAGCCTACAGAACTCCAAATAGACCTGACCCGAAAAGAAATTCCTCCTGTCACATAATAATAAAAACACCAAATGCACTAAACAAAGAAAGAATTTTATTTTATTTTTTTAATCAGATATTCTTTTTTTTCTATTTCTTTTTTTTTTAATTTTAGATATTTTCTTTATTTACATGCGAATTTCTCCATTCCCAGTTTCCCCTCCAGAAAACAAAGAAACAAACAAAAACAACAAAACCAAACCCCTGTTGCCTCCCCCTTCCCCATGCCTGCCACCCCGCCCTCTCCCACTTTCTGGCCCTGGCATTCCCCTACACTGGGGCTCAGAACCTTAAAAGGGCCGAGGTCCTCTCCTCCTATTGATGAAAAGAAAGAATTTTAAAAGCAGTAAGGGAAAAAGGTCAAGTAACATATAAAGGCAGGCCTATCAGAATTACACCAGACTTCTCACCAGAGACTATGAAAGCTAGAAGATCCTGGGCACACGTCATACAGACCTTACAAGAACACAAATGCCAGCCCAGGCTACTATACCCAGCAAAACTCTCAGTTACTATAGACAGAGAAAACAAGATATTCCATGACAAAACAAAATTTACACAATATCTTTCCACAAATCCAGCTCTACAAAGGATAATAGATGGAAAACATCAACATAAGGAGCAAAACTACACTCTAGAATAAGCAAGAAAGTAATCTTTCAACAAATACACACAAACCTAATTCCACCTCTTACAAGAACAACAGGAAGTGACAATTACTTTTTCTTAATATCTTAATATGAAAGTTAATATTACCAATATAATCGATTGAAATTCAAAAATATGAGGAATTAGAAATTTGTTGACTGTCATCCAATGGTCTCTCTAATTTGGTAATTGGAGAAATAGGTCCAATATTGAACAATCTATATACACTTTCAGCTTGTTTGTTCATGACAGTGTCTTGCTGTGTACAACATAAGGGTCTTAAAATCTTGCTTCTCCTATTTCACCCTCTCTATTAGTAGTATTGTTTATTTCATGTCTTTACACTATACTATGGTTTTCAGAACAGCTTTTATATTTCAAAAGTATTTATATACCCAAAAGAAACATAGACAATTAACTAGGGAGGTTGCTTGCAAGAGAACAACAAAGAGTGAGACTGAATGCTTAGCTTGATGTTTGTAACTCTTGTATCAAGTCTGAAGAAGAGGACTTTATAAGTTACTTTCTCTGAGATGAATGCTTTTCCAAATTATCACAGTTAATGAACCAAATTCTTACCCTCACCTAATGTCTGTGCTACCCTCCAAGCAGAACCATTGTTCATTGAAACAGTTGGTGAATGACTTTATGAATAGACCACCTCAATATATACACCATTTCTTAACTGAATGTAACCTGTTCTCTGTGGGCTGAGAATAAAGTCACTCACTCAAGTCAAATAGCTTTGACCATAACAGGAAGTTTGTATCCAAAAATCATGCCTACAATTCATTTCTTGGTGCAGCAGAACTGTCAACTCTCAGCTTAGCTACGATGGAGGTAAAATCCTTTGGTGATGTGAGGGTCATTGAAGTACAACCTTATTACAATGAAATCCAATGTCTAAACATTGTTCTTATTTTGGGCTTGTACCACAGTAAGAACCAAGATTTTAAGCTCTACTAGATAGAAAACAAACAAACAAACAAACAAAAAGACTTTATATATTTTTGTTCACTTAAGAAAATACTAGTAGTGATGTATTATTTTGAAATATACAGTTAATATGTTTGGAGTTATTTAAAATTTACATTGAAAAAACCACATGTATTTTCAGTATTGCTGTAGACGAGCATCTACATAAGACTGTTACATTGATTGTTATTTTATATCAAACAACTTTTATAATACTCATTTTCATTGTTATAATATTTTATAAATTTTAAGGAATATGACAAAAAAAGATATTGTAGGTATTGAAAGGGCAGTCTCTGGGAGGAGTTGGGGTACAAAAGGGAAACAAGAATGTGATTTAATTCTATTTACTTAAAATATGTTTGTAAATGTTAACAAATTCAGATAAATTGAAATCATGTAACTTTTCTCATCATAATGCAATAAAAGTTAAAAAAGAAGATAATAATGTTGAAAGTATGCAACAAAGAAGGGGGCTTTGAGTCACTCTTCCTTACCATGATCCACTTGTCTAGCAAAAACTACTTTGAACTTGGCACAAACTCATTTTTTTCTAGTTTTCTAAGTATTGTTAAATATCATGCTTTATTATTATTTAATATCATGCTTATATATTATTTAACATACAGTAATATGTTAAATATTATTCTTTCCCAATTTCAATTTTAATTACTGCTCACTGACTCTCATTGTGATTTAAAACTATTCTAGCTCTTTTATACCACTTTCCCTCATTCTTCCATTAATCCTTCCCATTCCATATGAATATAACACACTTTTCAGGTTCATGCTGTCAACTGATACACACATTACTGTGACTACTGAATACTCATAGAACAAGTGTTAAATGTGACAAATTTGTTTTTTGTTTGTTTCTTAACCATAGAATGCTTTAGTTTCCTAGATTTGTTTATATTTATTATCACTCATGACTAGTTCTTTCTACATTCTCTTAGAACTTTTCACTATAAAAATTTGTCGCTAAGAATAGGTTTTGTTAACTGACTAATCTAATTTTCTTTTTTTTCTCTTGCCTCCTCTTCTTGCTGTAGATTTCATTATTTTTGTCTAGGCTTACCATGGTTAACATCCAGGGCTTTTTACTTTCTGTCATCTGGGGATGGGGGGAACTCACTACTTTTCCCTTGTTGCACCTCCTCTTCCCCAGAGCTCACATCTTCCTCCAGTAGCTAATGGGAAGTAGATTCCATGAAGTTCGTCATAAGTGAAAATCTCCATTATTATTGTGCATCATCTATGGCTGTGATCTTGGCTCTGTAATTCTCTGTCTAAGCTGAGTGTGGGGCTGCACATTTGTGGTCTCAGCACTCAGGAAGCAGAAGCAGAAATATAAAAGAGCAAGGTCATTCCTGGGCTATATATAGTAAAACCTAAGCTGTGACAATACTTACAGCAATAACAGAAACAATTCTGAATAAAACACAAACAATTAGAAATCATTTTCTTCTCCAAAATGTGATGGTCTAGATCTGTAGATCTGTGGTTTATGGACTGATTCAGTCTTACTACTGCACAGAGCCATTTTCATCTCTCCTCTTTTGTGAGTTATGCTTCATCCTCTGGATGGCTTGAGAATTTCCTCTTTATTCTTTTTTATGGCAATAAGTCAAAGTTCTGGTCATGGATTTAGGAACTCAATGGACATCTATAACATAGAGATTTAGATTTTTTTTTAAAAAAAGGTCTTCTTGGGGCTGGGAGAGATGACTTAGAAGTTAAATGGGTAGCATTCATAACCACCTGTATCCCCAGCTCTAAGGCGTCCACCACCTTCTTCTGTCTTCTGTGTATACTGGCATACATGTGGGTATACACAAGAGTTGACACACACATATATACATGCACACATACACACACACAAATCTTTTTTACATATCTTTCATTTCTTTCCAGAAACACACATCCTCTCTTCTACTCCATGACATAGCATCAGTAATATCCACTTTTAGTTCACATTAACTTAATCAGTATTTTCATCACCAAATGTTTCATTGTTTCTCTCCCCTTAAGACATTAATAAATAAAATGTCTTCAATTCCAATCCTAAATCTTCCCCAATTAATGTCTACACTTTCCTTTTTGATATTTTCTTTGTGCATTCATGTGATGTGTATATGTGTATGTATGCATGAGTGTATGTTCCATATCTGCAGATATCCAAGAAGGCTAGAAGAAGCTTATCAGATGCCTGGAACTGGATTTATAAATCCAGTCATGAGCTGGGTGCTGTGACCTAAACTCCAAATTTCTTGAAGAGTAGTGACTGTTGCTTGTGGCTGAGCCATCTCTCCAGGCCAAGATCTAATTTTCTATTCCCATCTTGAGTGTGATCCTCCCGAGGATCAGTCACTAATGTCCCCTACAGCTTTACTTGACATCTACTCTATCAGGCTTTTGCACCACAATGGTCATTCCCATCCCCTACTATCACTCCCACAACATAGTGAAACTCCGCATTCGTAAACACAGTGGTGAGTTTCTTTATTTAAAATTATGTTCCTTGTTTTACTTGGCTCTGGACATCATTCTCTCTTTATTCTCCCACTGCCTGATGGGCTGCTGTCTCTCCTATCCCTTTGTAGGTCTAAACATTGAGGATTCCATGGACTTTACTCCCTCTGAACCAAGTTTCTTCATGACTTCAGCTAATCTTGGATCTTTATACAGCATATGAAGTCCAACAATTTCAAAATCATGTCCTCCAACTTGACTTATTCCACAGGCTTTATATTTTCACACTGCCTGGTAGCTTAGATCAGCAGATCTCAACCTGTGAGCAGTGGCCCTTTGTGAGCCAAATGACCTTCTCACAGGGGCCATATAAGACCATCAGAAAATATAGCTATTTACATGATAATTCATGTTGGTAGCAAAATTACAGTTATGAAGTAGCAAAGAAAATAATTTCATGATTGGAGGGGGTCACCATAATATAAGGAACTGTATTAAATGGTTGCAGCCTTAGGAAGGTTGAGAAACACTGGCTTAGATGTTTACTGAACACCTCCAACAACATGCTCAAAACTATTTTGATATCTCCTCATACTCTGAAAGTTTCTGTAATATCTCTGCAAATG
Organism: Mastomys coucha; assembly: GCF_008632895.1. NCBI lineage: Eukaryota > Metazoa > Chordata > Mammalia > Rodentia > Muridae > Mastomys > Mastomys coucha. The sequence goes on along the minus strand of NW_022196904.1, from coordinate 157,275,484 downwards.
AACTTTTTGTTTCTCTAGCTACTTGGATTAAAACCCTGGCATCCTCATTGCCTCTCCTCCTCCTCTCACTAAGATATCCAAATCATTGTCAAAAAAGGTGGCTTGGACCACAGAAGCTACAAAAGAAGAGAAACAAATACCTTCAGGATGTTCCAAGGGAAATGCAAGAGCCTTAACAAAAAGGGGAATAGCATTTGAAGCATTGTCTCCCCGCCTCTTAGACCTTCCTGAAAAGGATTATCCAAACAGGGCTAAGGAGATTGCTGCCCTTTGAAATAGATGTTTAGCTCCTGATCCCTCAAAACAAAGAAATAAAAGAGATTTTATAAAGCTGGATAAAAGAGTGGGGAGTAGGGAGATAAGCAAATATAAAGCCTCTGAGAAGCCAGAAGGGAAGCTGAGGTCTGAGAGGGCTCACCAGCCCGTGCTCTTTCCTGGCCACTTTCTTCCTCGGATCTCATAAACTTTTTCATCTCCTTTCAAGTGGTGCAGGGGGAGTCATAAACAAGCAGCCATGACGGATGCACATGGCAACTCAAGTGGCCAAACAAACAAGCATACTTTAGAGCCTACCGCTCATTGGCATTTCCCTAGGACGTCACACTTTGGGTGTCCCTCCAGGACAAGAAGAGTGGATACTCTAGATTCATTGAGGAAACACAAAATGGGAGAATTCCAAAGATTCTCCATCACAGAAGCAGCCCTATGCAGCTGGATCTGCTAAATGTTCAAGGCAAGAGGAGTTTCCAGCAAAATATGCAAAGCAGGAGCCTGCAGAGTCCCCACCCCTGTTGGAGTCATTACAGTGAAGGCACGACTCCATTGTGATTCTAATAAGGGCTAGCCTGACCCTTTTCTCTTTAGTTAGGGATTACTAGAGATGCCAGTGGTATCCCCAGCATACATATGTAAGAAAAACATCTGGGTGTGGTGGTGCAAATTTATTAATCCTAGCACTGAGAAGGCAGAGCAGGAGGATCTCTAAGATTTGTTAGTCAGTTAGCTCAGCCTGATGAGTTTCAAGACAGTGAGACACACACATAAAGTACACACACACACACACACACACACACACACACACACACACTACCTGAAAAAGTGGAGATATGGAGATGGAGTTGGAGTTGGTTAGGTGATTAAGGGCAGGTGCTTTGAATTTTCCTCATTTTTCATTTTCATCTTCAGAGGCCAGAATCCCTCCCTCCCTCCCTCCCTCCCTCCCTTCCTCCCTCTCACCCTCTCTCTTTCTATCTCTCTCTCTCTCTTTCTATCTCTCTCTCTCCCTCCCTACCTCCCTCCCACTCTCTCTCTCCCCATGCATGTGTGTGTGTGTGTGTGTGTGTGTTACCTATAAACATGCATGAACATGAACATGGAAGCCAGCAATCAACCAGGTATCTAATCTCACAGGAGATTAGAAAACCCACCCCTGATGTCAGTAGAGCACAGCAGCAACAGTGGCAAGCAGCTTTCAGAGCAGCAATAAATACCCTCAAGAGAGAAGAGAAGTCATACAGACCTCTCTGCTTTATTTGAGGACCTCTTTATGCCTGGACCACCAATTATAAGACTATACTCACCCTTAGTGTGGATCTTTTCCTCACTAGTTAGTCTCGTTGGAGCACTCTAGTGAACATGTCTCAAAGCACATTTCCTAGATTTCCTTCAGATCCTTTCTTGCTGTTTCAAAAACAAAAATATCAGCAGTTTGATTTTTCCAGTGAAGACTCAGAAGCCAGATGCTGGGGTGAAAACCTGCTAGTTCAGAGAAGCAGAGAGAGCACCCAGCTGACCTTCCTACTCCACAAAAGTCCCAGATGGAAAAAGCTCCTCTACTTTACCACACTGTCTTAAATACCCTTCAACTCAAAGACTGTCCTTTCTGTTTACTTGTGTTCCCTCCCTGTCAACTGTTTTCTTGCTTTGCCTCTAGATTGACAATGGACTTTATTTGGCTTTTGGATTAAAGGGGTGTGCTAGGGCCGAGCCATACCACATCAAGGATTTTCCAGTTCACAATCTTGGGGTTCATAATGTGATCAAATATCCTTCAACACTGTCTAGTTGACAATCAAGATTCACTGACTACTACTTAACAGTCGTTTTCCTTGATTTCTGGCACTATGTCTAGTTCAAGAACATGCACCGCGCTGGCTGATACAGGCTAGGATCATTTTGGAAGAAGGAACCTCGATAGAGAAAATGCCCCTATCAGATTGGCCTGTGGTCAAGCATGTAGTACTTTTTCTTGATTAATGAAAGAGGTTGGAGGGCCCTGAGTTGTGTGAGGAAGCAAACTGTGAAAGCTCAGAGAGAGCAAGTTATGAAGCAGCATTTCTCCATTGTTTCTGCTTCAGTTTCTGCCTTGAGTCCCTTCTCTGATTTCCATCAGTGATGGAGTATGAGCTGAACAGGTAAGCTGAAGTAAAATCTTTCCTCCTCATGTTGATTCTGGTTATGGTATTTATCAAAGCAATGGAAACTCAAACTAGGACACTTCTGCATTGGTTCCCCAGTGTAACTAAGGGTCATTCTCATTTCTCCCATTCTCTGATTTCAGAAGGCTTCATGAAGGGCTGATCTTAGGCAAGGTTCCATGACGGGTACTGTAGAGGAGACATGAGACATCCATGCTTTAGTTAGGGTTTCTATTTCTGTGATTAAAACGTGTGGCAGAAAATGATTTATGGGGGAAAGAGTTTATTTCAGTTTATAGTTCCACATCATGGTCCATCACTACAGGAAATCAGGGAAGGATCTCAGCAAGGCAGGAACCTGGAGACGGGAACTGAAGCAGGGCCCCTGGCTTTCTCCACGCCTTCTTAAAGCACCCACAGCTACCTGTCCCAGAGAGGCACTGCCCCTGTAGTCTCACCCCATCCACAGCAATCATTCTGGAAAATAAAGTCCCTCTTCCCAAGTTATTCTAATTTGTGTTATGATAACAAAATAAACAAACAACTAACTAGCTCAGGAATGAGCCCTGGCAGTGCCTCAGATAAATGATCACATTAATTCTCAAGGGAAAAATATCAATCAAATATTTTGTAGACAAAGCTATAATCATTAAGAGGTGATTTCAGATACTTCACGAGTGAGGCATCTCTTGATCTCATTTAAAAAACAAACAATGCTTTCAAATGCAAACTCAACAAAGAACAGAGGACAAGTGCAGCTAGTTTTGACAATCAGAAGCAGGACTATATCCCAGGAACCCGAGCCTAGAGAAGTCTTAATGCACATGAACATAAGAGCAGAGCAGCATGCATCTAAGAGTCCTTAGCTAAGGGCATAAATATGGGTCCCACCCATATTTATGGATGGGATGTCTCCAACGCAAACTCTGTGACCTTGGGAAGGTCCAGTGTGCCACTTGATAGGCATGAGGCTTTCAGAGACTTGCCTGTCAATGGCGATCTGGACATAATCACTCTAAAGTCTCTTCCAGCTCTAGAACTCAGCAATTCCCATCTGTTCCACATCAGAAAAACATTTTAGCTCTGTCAAAAGTGCAATCAGCCTGTAGTCATTTTTTTTTTAATCCATGTCTTCAAACTTCTTTGGGCTCTCTGAAGATTTAGAATTGCCAAGGAATGTATGACCATTTAGGTGGGCCAGCCTCAGTTCTGGGCACCTTCTCTTATTATATCCTTTGGATTCCTCCTCTTGGTCCCCAGCATCCCTCTTAAATCCCCCAACAACTTAGCCACATCCCTTGCAACCCCTTATTAACATATGGCCTCTTTAACTCCCAGAATTGTCTGCCTCACTTTTTGAAAAGCTACTAGTAAAAAGTTCTGAAATAGAAACCAGATGCATGCACGCACCTTGGGATGTATGTATTATGAAGATGAAACTGACACATCTCTTCCCAGTTGGCTTTGTATCTTTTTTCCCCACCTGGTCATGTGGTGCGCACCTGCAGTAAGTTGACAAGGCTTTAGATTACAACATGAATGGTTATATCAGGTTCCAGGATGGCCTTGGGTTTTAATCCCGAGTGGGTAGTGCATGCATCAAGGGTTTTTATTCCCACCTCATCTTTACAGCTCTCCTAGCTTCTTCCTGCACTCAAACTAATATTTCATGTGAACAAACAAGTCCCTATTCCCTTCTTCTACTTTCCCATTTTTTTTTGGTGGTTTTGCAAAATTGCCCTCCACACAACTTGCTTGTCAGAAATATTGTGCTGTGAGGCAAACATGTGCAAAGGGTGGGATCACTCTCTCTGTAAAACTACTCACTTCTTTCAACAGATTGTTTCAAGCTTGAAAAATGCCTTCAACTGTACAGGATAGAAAAATTTCATCTTCTCTCTGGCAAATGGACTATATTTATACCCATACATATTCAAATAATAAAATGATACTGTGTAACTTTCTAAAACTAGACCCTAATGAACTACAACTCATATCCATGCATATATGTGCCTCTTAGGTAATAGAAAATAAAGTGTTCACTGAATCAAAACTTGGTGAGATAGAAGATATAATCACACCAGCCAGAAGGCACAGGCCACAGAAGCTGCAGGGCAGCTGGGTCAGGATCCTTTCTACCTCCATTTACAACTAGGAGGGATGGCTGAGCCACAGCCTTCTGTGCACCTTTCCCGAAAGTGGAGAGCTTGTCTCCAAAGAGTGCTCTGACCCTAGGACTCAGGCAAGATTGCCATTTTCTCTCTGGTGACTTTCTAAGGTGGGACCAGCCAGAAGGCACAGGCCACAGAAGCTACAGGGCAGCGGATCCACAGCCCTCTGTGCATGTGTTTTACCAAGAGAGAACTGATCTCCCAGAAGTGCTGGCACAGGCTTACAGACCCACAGTAGGAACAAGCTCCAGCCAGAAGATAGCAAGAACATCTATCACCAGAGATTAACAGATGGCAAAAGGCAAACACAAGAATCTTAACAACAGAAACCAAGACTACTTGGCATCATCAGAACCTAGTACTCCCACCATAGCAAGTCCTGGATACCCCAACACACCAGAAAAGAAAATCATATTTCATGAGACTGATAAAGGAATTTAAGAAGGACATAAATAACTCCTTTAAAGAAATACAGGAGAACACAGCTAGACATGTACAAGCCCTTAAAGAGGAAACACAAAAAAAAATCCCTTAAAGAATTACAGGAAAGCACAACCAAACAGGTGAAGGAATTGAACAAAACCATCCAAGACCTAAAAATGGAAGTAGAAACAATTAAGAAATCCCAAAGAGAGACAACTCTGGAAATAGAAAACCTAGGAAAGAAGTCAGGAGCCATAGATGCAAGCATCACCAACAAAATACAAGAGATAAAAGAGAATCTCAGGTGCAGAAGATAACATGGAAAACATTGACACAACAGTCAAAGAAAATGCAAAATGCAAAATGCAAAAAGGTCCTAACCCAAAACATCCAGGAAATTGAGGACACAATGAGAAGACCAAACCTAAGGATAATAGGTATAGAAGACTTCCAATAGAAGTCTTCCAGTAAATATCTTCAACAAAATTATAGAAGAAAACTTCCCTAACCTAAAAAAAAAAGATGCTCATGAACATATAAGAAGCCTACAGAACGCCAAATAATTTGGACCAGAAAAGAAATTCCTCTCACCACATAATAGTCAAAACACCAAATGTACAAAACAAAGAAAGAATATTAAAAGCAGTAAGGGAAAAGGTCAAGTAACATATAAAAGCAGACCTATCAGAATTATACCAGACTTCTCACCAGAGACTATGAAAGCCAGAAGATCCTAGGCTGATGTCCTACAGACCCTAAGAGAACACAAATGCCAGCCCAGGCTACTATAACCAGCAAAACTCTCAATTACCTTAGATGGAAAAAACAAGATATTCATGACAAAACCAAATTTACACAATATCTTTCCACAAATGCAGTCCTTCAAAGGATAATAAATGGATAATAAATCCCTCCTTGTGTTTCCCCAACACAAGGAGGGAAACTACATCCTAGAAAAAGCAAGAAAGTAATCTTCCAACAAAACTAAAAGAAGATAGCCATATGAACAGAATTCCTACTCTAACAACAAAAATAACAGGAAGCAACAATTACTTTTCCTTAATATCTATTAATATCAATGGACTCAATAACCCAATTAAAAAAAACATCAGACTGGGTACATAAACAGGACCCAACATTTTGTTGCATACAGGAAAGCCACCTCAATGACAAAGACAGACACTACCTAAGAATAAAAGGCTGGAAAACAATTTTACAAGCAAATTGTCTCAAGAAACAAGCTGGAGTTGAAATTGACTTTCAACATAAAGTGATTAAAAAAGATAAGGAAGGACACTTCATATTCATCAAAGTTAAGATCTACAAAGATGAACTCTCAATTCTGAACCTCTATGCTCCAAATGCAAGGGCATCTCCATTCATAAAAGAAACTTTACTAAAGCTCAAAGCACACATTGTCCTGCACACAATAAAAGTGGGAGATTTCAACACCCCACTCTCTGCAATGGACAGATCATGGAAACAGAAACTAAAAAAAAGACACAGTGAGATTAAGAGAAGTTATGAAACAAATGGATTTAACAGATATCTATAGAACTTTTTACCCTAAAGCAAAAGGATATACATTCTTCTCAGTACCTCATGGTACCTTCTCCAAAACTAATCATATAATCGGTCACAAATAAGGCCCCAACAGATACAAGAAGATTGAAATAATTCCTTGTATCCTATCAGATCACCATGGACTAAGGCTGCTCCTCAATAACAGCATAAACAATAGAAAGTCCACATACATGTGGAAAGTTAACAACATTCTACTCAATGATAACTTGCTCAAAGGAAGAAATAAAGAAACTAAAGACTTTCTAGACTTTAATGAAAATGAGCCACAACATACCCAAACTTATGGGACACAATGAAAGCAGTCCTAAGAGGAAAACTCATAGCTTTAAGTGCCTCCAAAAAGAAACTGGAGAGAGCATACACCAGCAATTTGACAGCACATCTGAAAGCTCTAGAACAAAAAGAAGCAAATTCACCCAAGAGGAGTCAAAGGCAGGAAATAATCAAACTCATGGCTGAAATCAACCAAATAGAAACAAAAAGAACTATTCAAGGAATCAACCAAACCAGGAGCTGGTTCTTTGAGAAAATCAACAAAATATATAAACCTTTAGCCAGACTAACTAGAGGACACAGAGCCAGTATCCTAATTAACAAGATCAGAAATGAAAAGGGAGACATAACAACAGAAACTGAGGATATCCAAAAAAAAAAATCATCAGATCCTACTACAAAAGCCTGTACTCAACAAAACTGGAAAACTGGATAAAATGGACAATTTTCTAGACAGATACCAGGTACCAAAGTTAAATCAAGATCAGATCAACGATCTAAACAGTCCAATATCTGCTAATGAAATAGAAACAATCATTAATAGTCTTCCAACCAAAAAAAGCCCAGGACCAGATGGGTTTAATGCAGAGTTTTACCAAACCTTCAGAGTAGACCTAATACCAATACTTCTCAAACTATTCCAGAAAATAGAAACAGAAGGTACTCTACCCAAATCGTTCTATGAAGCCACAATTACTCTGATACCTAAACCACACAAAGACCTAACAAAGAAAAAAAATTTCAGACCAATTTCCCTTAGGAATATCAATACAAAAATACTCAATAAAATTCTTGCAAACTGAATCCAAGAACACATAAAAACAATCATCCATCATGATCAAATAGGCTTCATCCCAGGGATGCAGGGATGGTTCAATATACAGAAATCCATCAATGTAATCCACTATATAAACAAACTCAAAGAAAAAAAAAAACAAATGATCATCTCATTAGATGCTGAGAAAGCATTTGACAAAATCCAACATCCCTTCATGATAAAAGTCTTGGAAAGATCAGGAATTCAAGGCCCCTACCTAAACATAGTGAAAGCAATATACAGCAAACGAGTAATCAACATCAAGCTAAATGGAGAGAAACTTGAAGCAATTCCACTAAAATCAGGGTCTAGACAAGACTGCTTACTCTCTCCCTACCTATTCAATATTGTACTTGAAGTCCTAGCCATAGCAATTAGGCAACAAAAGGAGATCAAAGGGATACAAATTGGAAAGGAAGAAGTCAAATTATCACTATTTGTTGATGATATAATAGTATAATTAAGTGACTCCAAAAATTCCACAAGAGAACTCTTAAACCTGATAAACAACTGCAGCAAAGTAGCTGGATATAAAATTAACTCAGGCAAATCAGTGGCCTTCCTCTACACAAAGGATGAACAGACTGAGAAAGAAATTAGGGAAACAACATCTTTCATAATAGTCACAAATAATATAAAATACCTTGGTGTGACTCTAACTAAGCAAGTGAAAGATTTGTATGACAAGAATGTCAGGTCTCTGAAGAAAGAAATCAAAGAAGATCTCAGAAGATGGAAAGATCTCCCATGCCTGTGGATTGGCAGGATTAATACAGTAAAAATGGCCATTTTGCTTAAAGCAATCTACAGATTCAATGCAATCCCCATCAAAATTCCAAATAAATTCTTCACAGAGTTGGAAAGAGCAATTTGGAAATTCATCTGGAATAACAAAAAACTTAGGATAATGAAAACTATTCTCAACAATAAAAGAACCTCTGGTGGAATCACCATCCCAGACCTTAAGTTATACTACAGAGCAATTGTGATAAAAACTGTATGGTATTGGTACAATGACAGGTAGATGGATCAGTGGAATAGAATTGAAGACCCAGAAATGAACCCACACACCTATGGTCACTTGATCTTTGACAAAGGAGCTAAAACCATCCAGTGGAAAATTGGCAGAATTTTCAACAAATTGTGATGGTTCAACTGGAGGTTAGCATGTAGAAGAATACAAATCAATCCATTCCTATCTCCTTGTACAAAGCTCAAGTCCAAGTGGTTCAAGGACCTCCACATAAAACCAGATACACTGAAACTAACAGAAAAGAAAGTGGGGAAGAGCTTCAAGTGCATGGGCACAGGGGAAAATTTCTTGAACAGAATACTAATAGCTTATGCTCTAAGATCAATTTGACAAATGGGACCTCATAAAATTACAAAGCTTCTGTAAGGCAAAGGACACTGTCAATAGGACAAGATGGCAACAAACAAACTGAGAAAAGATCTTTACAAATTCTATATCCAATAGAGGGCTAATATCCAATATATACAAAAACTTCAAGAAGTTAGACTCCAGAGAATCAAATAACCCTATTAAAAATGGGGCACAGAGCTAAAGAAAGAATTCACAACTGAGGAATACCGTATGGCTGAGAAGCACCTAAAGCAATATTCAACATCCTTAGTTACCAAGAAAATGCAAATCAAAACAACCCTGAGATTCCACCACACACCAGTCAGAATGGCTAAGATCAAAAAATCAGGTGACAGCAGATGCTGGGAAGGTTGTGGAGAAAGAGGAACACTCCTTCATTGCTGGTCGGATTGCAAGCTGGTACAACCACTCCAGAAATCAGTTTGGCGGTTCCTCAGGAAATTGGACATAGTACTACCTGAGGACCCAGCTATACCACTCCTGGGCATATACCCAGAAGATGCTCCACCATGTAATAAGGACACATGCTCCACCATGTTCATAGCAGCCTTATTTATAATAGCCAGAAACTGGAAACAACCCAGATGTCCCTCAACAGAGGAATGGATACAGAAAATGTGGTACATCTACACAATGGAGTACTACTCAGCTATTAAAAACAACGAATTTATGAAATTCTTAGGCAAATGGATGAATCTGGAGAATATCATCCTGAGTGAGGTAACTCAATCACAAAAGAACACACATGGTATGCACTCTCTAATAAGTGGATATTAGCTCAGAAGCTCAGAATACCCAAGATACAATCCAAAAACCATAAGAAACTCAAGAAGAAGGAAGACCAAAGGATACTTCATTACTTCTTAGAAAGGGGAACAAAATATTGGAAGGAGTTGCAGAGACAAACTATGGAGCAGTGACTGAAGGAAGGACAATCCAGAGACTGCTCCACCTGGGAATCCTTCCCATATTCAATCATCAAACCCAGACACTATTGTGGATGCCAGACAGTGCTGGCTGACAGGAGCCTGATATAGTTGTCTCCTGAGAGGCTCTAACAGTGCCCAACTGATACAGAAGTAGAGGCTCACAGCCATCCATTGGACTGAGCACAGGGTCCCCAATGAAGGAGCTAGAAAAAGGACCCAAGGAGCTGAAGGGTTTGCAGCCCCTTAGGACGAACAACAATATGAACTAACCAGTACCCTCAGAGCTCCCAGGGACTAAACCACCAACCAAAGAGTCCACAAGGTGGAACTAATGGCTCCAATAGCATATGTATGTATAGCAGAGGATGGTCTTGTCAGTCATCAATGGGAGGAGAGGTCCTTGGTCCTGTGAAGGTTCTCTGCCCCAGTGTAGGGGCATGCCAGGGTCAGGAAGTGAGAGAGGGTTGGTTGGTGAGCAGAGGGATGGGGGAGGGAACAGGGTTTTGTTTTTGCTTTCTTTCAGGAGGAGAAACTGAGACAGGAGATATCGTTTGTAATGTAAATAAAGAAAATATCTAATTTAAAAAAATCTTAGCAAAAAAAGAAGTAAAAAGAAAAGAAAAGAAAAGAAAAGAAAAGAAAAGAAAAGAAAAGAAAAGAAAGTGTTGCAGTTCTAAGAATCCCATGAAACTCAAATGCCACAGATATTTCCGAGGCAGGACTATGTGACTTACAAATAGAATGACTATATTTTCTAACTCAAAATACAAGATTTGGGTTGATGGACATTTTAAGGCTTGACAGTGCATTTGAAAGTGTAATGCTATATGAAGTCTATAATGTAAGAACATTATTTGTCTGATGTCTTACCTCTGTTTGCTAACCTAGGCCTAGTTCTGGAAGCTTCCAGCCTCAGTACAGTCTTATCTAGGATCAGTGCTGATCTCTCTTAAGTAGCCTCTCTTTTTAATCTGTTCTCGTGAAAGTTGGGCATATCCTATTCTGTCAAATTTTTCTCTGATTCATCTTTTTGTCTGTCCCTCAATTACAAATCATTTTCAAACATTGGTGTATAAACATTGGTTATACAAACTAACTTTACCTTCACTGTTTGGGATTAAAGGTGTATACTAAGGGCATATCTGTATTCTATCCAGAGGGATTAAAGATGTGTGCTAAGGGCATGACTGTATTCCAGCCAGTGTAGCTATGTTACTGGATTAAAATCCCTCTACAGAGAATGCATGTTAGAATCGATAGACTGAAAATTTTGGCCTGTAAATGTTAAGGCAAGAAATGCTTTGAGCATTTACTATGAGATAATCATTATCTCTCTGTCTTGCTTACCTCCATTTTATAATCTTACATAAACATACAAATTTCACATCCCCTTTCCTCTATTCTGTTTTCACAAATTCTTTTACATTCAAGCCATCAACAAAAGGAGTATGTCACTACTGTCGTCACCTCCAAATCCAAGTAGAATTATGACTTCCTTTGAACCACATGATGGTTTGGAAATGATTACGATACTTAATCTTAGTTATTGATCTGACTAGATTGAGAAATGTCTAGACAAATTTCATACAAATGTAGGTGTATCTAACTGAAGGTTTTCAGAAAAGATTGTCATATGAATTGGCAGAGTAAGGAAGACCCACACTGAATATAAGTGGCACAATTCAAAAGGTGGAACAAAAAAGGAAAGGAACGGAAAGGGTAAAGGGCAAGTTCAGGCTTGACCACCCTTTGGTCAATGTTGTATAACTGTGAAAAGATGCTATAACCATGGCAACTCTCATAAAGAAAAGCATTTAATTAGGGCTGGCTTACAGTTCAGAGGTTTAATCCATTTTCTTCAGAGCAGAGAACATGGAGGCATGTTCCAACAAAGCCACATGTCCTACTAATCCTTTCAAATAATGCCTATGAGCCTATGAAGACCATTTTCATTCAAACTACTGCATTCCACTTCCTGGTCCCCATAGACTTGTAGCCTTTTCATAATGTGAAATGCATTCGCTTCAGCCTCAAAAGTCCCCAGAGTTTAACACAATCTCAATACTGTCTAAAAGTCCCAAGTTCAAAGTCTCTCCAGAAAGTAATGGCAATCCTTTAAGTATAATCCCCTATAAAATCAAAATCAAAAGGCAGATCACATACTTCCAACATAAAATGACACAGAATATATATTTTCATTCCATAGGGAAGGAAAGGAATCATAGCGAGGAAATACTGGACCAAAGCAAGACCTAAAACCAGCTGGGCAAACTCCAAATTCTGTGTCTCCATTTCTGATGTCAAAGTGCTCTTTAGATCTCCAACTCCTTTCAGCTTTGTTGACTGCAACTCACTTTTTTCTCTTGGATTGGTTCCACTGCCTGTTAACAGCTGTCCTTGGCAGGTATCCCACAGCTCTGGCACCTACAATATCTTGGAGCAATCTAGGTTTTACCTTCACAGCTTCATACACACACACACACACACACACACACACACACACACACACACACACACACATTTTTCCTCTGAAACCTCTTGAGATAGGCCCCTTCTTCAGCACCACTGTTTTCCATGCTTCTACTCATATGGCCCATTAAGCTGCCCTTAATGCATTCAACTTCCTACTAATCCAAAATTCCAAACTGTACATTTCTCTAAACAAAAACACAGTCAGTCCTATTGAAGCAATATCCCACTTCTGGTACCAACTCCTGTGTTAGTCAATGTCATCTTGTTCTGAAGAGACACCATGACCACCACAGCAACTCTTACAAAGGAAAACATTTCATTGGGGCTTGCTTATAGTTCAGGAATTTAGTTCATTATGATCATTGCAGGAAGCATGGTGGCACATAGGCAGACATGGTACTGGAGATTAGCTAAGAGTTCTATATTCTGATCCACAGGTAGCAGGAAAGGGTTGGCTACTGGGTCTGGCTTGAGTTTCTGAACTCTCAAAGCCCACCCCCAAGTGATACATTTTCTCCAACAAGTCCACACCTACTCCAACAAAGGCACATGTGCTAATCCTTTCAAACAATCCTACTCCCTATGAGCCTATGAGGGCCATTTTCATTCAAACCACCACATTTGCTTAGATCTGTCATTTGCTTCTGCTGTCACTGATAGCCATCAACTCCAGATTCTTCATCTTTTGCACAAGCCCCTGTAATTCCCTACTGTCCACAAGCCTTTAGCCTTGCACTAGGAATATATCATTGGTTCCTCTTGTGCAGAGGCTTCAAGCCTCTTGAACTGAGCAGCCAGCCACCAGTCTTCACCAAAACACTATAGCCAACAGTCTCAGCCAAACCCCTAACTAGAAGCATCAACTTTCAACCATGGGAGTGGCCTATTGGGATGTACCATCACAGCCAGGCTACCAGATGATATAGCCCCAGCAGGCAACACAATCAGCAAAAACACTAGTGGAGCCTAGTTGGCCCACTCAGTCATAAAAGAGAATGCATATTATTATGTTAAGTGAAATAAGACAGTCTTCAAAAGAGAAATTATATGTTTTCCTATGCAAAATATAGATTTTAAATTGTATGTATGTATATATGTAGGTATATATAGATGTTTCAGGGTTCATGAAACTGAAAAAAGATTATGAGAACAGAGGAAGAAATTTTAAGGAGTGAGGTTTTTTTTTTTTTTTTTTGGTTTTTTCGAGACAGGGTTTCTCTGTATAGCCCTGGCTGTCCTGGAACTCACTCTGTAGACCAGGCTGGCCTCAAACTCAGAAATCTGCCTGCCTCTGCCTCCCAGGTACTGGGATTAAAGGCATGCGCCACCACCGCCCGGCGGAGTGAGAAATTTTTAAGGAGTGAGAAATGATAATAGAATTTATATGACACCAAAGAAGGGGGAATTACTTGGAAGGCTGAAGGAAGATACATGGTGGTTCAGGGCATAGTGGAGAGCAGTAATGGAGAGAGATAAATTAGAAACAAAAGTATAATAACAAGTGTGAAATATCTTAATGATACCCCTTACTTTGTATGCCAACTCAAGAAATTAATTTAAAAGAGAGAATAATGAGTAAACTTTAAGACACTCAGCATAGGAATTCAGTCCACGGTGACCTGCTAGACGGCTGATTATGTCCTTCTCCAAAATTAAAGTTTCTCATTTTATGCATGGTAACTTGTTTAGACTATGCCTAAATATATATACGTATTATATACGTATGTAAAACCAACATGTAAACCCTTCTTACTCCACGCCTTTCAGTGACAGACTCAGAATACCCTTTCCTGTCTCTTCTTCACTAGCGGAAATCTCTGATATTAACTTGCCCACTGCATTTAAGGGGTAGATATGCCTATAGCAATAGCAAACATCCAGAGCATGCTCACATGCTGAGATCAGTATGCTTCACAACCTAGGAGGAATATGTGACTCTGTATGCCCAATGTCCTTGCAAAGGTTACACAATCACAATACACGTACTGCTGTCTACTGGGGTGCTGTCTGTTTTCTCTCCAGCTACTTCTCTGGATGTCCCAGAGGTCTTTCCCCAGTCAAGTGATTTCTTAGCAGCCACAGATACTTTTGGGATTCTGCTCTGATGAAAGACAGACCATTATGTTATGATACAGATGTTTCTCTTGATGCTCAGTACTGAATAAACTGAAAACGATAGAATGGTATGAAATGTTCATGAGCGGATTTGGAATCCTCTGTCAATCATCAAATGTGAAAAGGATAGTGGACTGTATTCTCATAAAGACAGCTTAAATAAAAGTTCTCCTCTCTCAAGGACATTTCTCCAGGGACTGATGCCATTTTTGACACAGCATGTATCTTTCTGCATCTAACAGAATTCCTGGATGTGTAGGAAGCAGTTTTGGTTACTACTGTAAGAGCCCATCTTTGCATGTAGTTAGAGCTTTTGGTGTATATTGTTATCATTTACCAACAATAATCATGAAATTGTGGTGAACCATCCTGTAGCTAAAACTGAAAACTTTCTCTTCTGCCTTTGAAAACTAGTATCGGAAAGCTGAGACCATAAGGAAAGGAAAACCAGGATATGTGGACAACAGTTAGAGGTAATGACATACAAACACACCAAGCAGTAAGCTGACAGTGACAGTATGTCAGTCCTGTGTCCAGGTTGCCTGCAGAAGAAGGTGAGAAACAAATGGTCATGTGAATCTATCTCCTTTTTGACAGTCGGTTCTAGCAACCTCCTCAGCAATATCTACTGAATTCTCATTGGTCACAAACAAGTCACTTAGCCACCCTGAAAACTGAAAGTAGAAGCATTTCTTTCACTGAACTCTGTACATTTTCTGGGTATGTTTTTTTCTCCATCCCAAAAGAATGGGAAAAAAATCATACTCAACAGACAACAGGAGGATCTATCTCAGAGAAGAAATCAAATCTAGTCTCAGGCAACAGACGTGTTTCTGTTAAGTAATGATAAGAAGGGCATTTCAGCTGGTAGCCAATAAGTATAAGCAAATGTTTTAAGTTTTAACTCATTACTTGACCCTATCACCTAATAAACTGATCAAGTATTGAAATACTTAGAAACAAAAACATCGCATCCACCATATGGGTGAAAATTAAACTTTTAAAAAATATATATCAATCAGGCAGTGATTTAGCTTGTTCCTTCCCTGAGCCTTCTCAAATGCAGCTATACATAGTTAAGGTAATAAAAAATTAAACCCAAACAATATTGCAATATTTCTCTAAGTCTTTTCCTCATTCCTATGGCTCATAAATATCTTCAGAGGGTACTTTAAGCATCTATTCCATCAAGATAATAATTGCTCCTTTCCTCTGCTCAAAATTTATTTGCTTACTAAATTGGAAATATAGTTGATGCATGATGCCCTTCCCAACAGGACGTCACAACATGGAACCCTGCAGTGCCCCACAGACCCATCTTATTGATTCACACAGTTTTCGGTGGTCTTTTAAATTTTTTAATTTAAAAATTAGCATAAAGATGATGAGTTTCATTATTGCACATTCAGGCTTCTGTTCTTCTGCTTTGTTCTTCCTCCCTCTCTACTTTCCACCTTATCTCTCCTGCCCCAGCCTTGGTTCCCTTCCTCTCCACAAAGAACTCTTCCCTTGCTCCCCCTCTCTCTCTCTCTCTCTCTCTCTCACACACACACACACACACACACACACACACATACACACACACAAACATGCAATTCATAATGATACAAAATATTGGGGTTTATGGGGAAGTTTTTTAGAATTGCATATGTGTTTTAACAAAGTTCATCCCCTCCACTCCATCCTTCCTCTATCCTCCCCACCACCACTACTTCCACCTTAACACTTCCCATGTTTACTTTGCCTGCAAAGTCTGCTCATTGCTTCCAGTATGTGGATGGATATAAGTCTCTCAGGAGCATTTATGTGCAATTAATAATACATATCAAATTTAAAAACAAAACAAGCTTGCTTTGAAAGCCTGGATTCCTGCCTTTACTTGAACACTATAGGATATGGCAGCCATGCATAAATCAAAAGTAATTGTGGCTGATAACCACTACATATTACATCATGTTAAGAATTACATATAGCTGAAATACAGTAATAAGACACTTAAGTTTCATCCCTAAGTTTAAGGCAGTACAGATTTATTAACTTTAATTCCACCTAGTTCCAAATTTTTATCTATAGCAAAATATTTTGAATGTTATAATTACTTCAGAAAGGTGCATGAATTAATTTACCAAGAGCTCTCTTATAAAGAAAAAATTTGCAGAAGATACACTCAGGCATTGAGAACTCAATGAAATCTAAAAGTGTGGCAACATAACCATTCATTTCTGTGTAAAACATACATTTAATGTGTCAGAGAGAAAAGGGCAAATGATAAGTCCATAGGCATTGGCATTATACACATCACTTTTTTTTAATAAGGAAAAAGATGTAACAAAATGAATCCAAAGAAAGATCATATTTCTCACTCAGCCTTTACACAACATCTGTCTTTACCGTTGGCCAAATTTTGAAGCATTCAATTATTTTAGCAGATTGGACCTTCTTCAACCTGCCAAGCAGGCAGGTGTCCCAGTGCTCAACTAGAGGAGGAGAGCCCTGGGTAGACAGAGAGGGACACAGGAGGTCCAAAGGGAAATTGTCCAATTCTATATTGGGACCTCTTCTAAGCCAACTGTTCATTTGATGCCAATGTATTACCCTTATTTTAAAGAAATGAAATCAGGAGAGAGTGAATATGTTTCTTGAACTTTTTTTCATTATTTGCCAAACTGAACAATGAGTCATTTTTTCTGTTGTCATAATAACAGTTAATATTTACTGAAATTTTTTCAGCGTGTCAAGTATTAGTCTAAGGAAATAGAAGACACTATTTCACTTATTTTAATCTTCATAAAAACTCTGTAATAGGTCCTTCTTAAATTCCTCGAAGGGGGTGCAGAAACTAACTATGGAGCAGAGACTGAAGGAAGGACAATCCAGGCTGATATAGCTGTCTCCTGAGAGGCTCTGACAGTACCTGACTAATACAGAAGTAGAGGCTCACAGCCATCCATTGAACTGAGTACAGGGTCCCCAATGAAGGAGCTAAAGAAAGGACCCAAGGAGCTGAAGGGTTTGCAGCCCCTTAGGACAAACAACAATATGAACTAACTAGTACCCTCAGAGCTCCCAGGGACTAAACCACCAACCAAAGAGTACACATAGTGGGACTAATGGCTCCAGCATCATATGTATAGTAGAGGATTGCCAAGTCGGTCATCAATGGGAGGAGAGGCCCTTGGCCCTGTGAAGGTTCTATGCCCCAGTGTATGCCAGGGCCAGTAAGCAGGAGAGGGTGGGGTGGTGAGCAGGGGTAGGGGAGGAGGGAACAGGGGTTTGTTCTTGTTGTTTTTTTGCTTTTTGTTTTTTTTGGTTTTTTGGTTTTTTTGGGGTTTTTTTTGGAGGGGAAACTGGGAAAGGAGATATCATATGACACGTAAATAAAGACATCTAATTAAATAAAAAGGAAAAAAAAAACAAAAAAAAAAAAAACCCTCTGTAATAGAAATGAAAAAGCAAAGAGTACTTGAAACAAAGAACATGAAGGAACACCTGGAAACAGTACAATCAGGACAAGCTCAAGTCTGCCCAACAAGAATATCTTGTGTTTTAATCAAACAGTAAGCATTATTTGAAAAATACTACAAAGCATAAAATAACCCAAGATGTACTCATTCACTGACGATGCCCATCCTGAGAAAGGTATAGATTAATACGTGGTTTTCCATCTGTTTCCTGTGGGGAGAGAAGACCTGTATGATCATTGAGGAAGCATGATGACATGAAGACAAAGTACAAAGAACAGTAAATGGTCCTGATCCAAGACAGACCTTCACTGATGCACAACAAAGAGAGTCTTACAATGTCCAGGAAAACCAAATCTTTTAACCAAAACAAAAGTAAAGTTGCTTTGGATTTCAGAGAATGAGTGGTCCTGTCTGATTGAGGAAATTCAAGGAAGGCAATAGAAGTGGAGGGGGGGATTTCTGCAGGTAGCAATAGAGATGAAGCCCCATCCTAGGCTGAGGGGACAGTTTAGTGGTAAGGCATGACATATGCATGAGTGCAGAGTACTGGGGTGTTTTCAGAACAGCTCAGGGTAGCTGAAGCCAGTCAGTAAAGAAACAAAGTAATGAGGAGCAGAAAGTGAGGCAGGGCTACACAGCAGAGACGGGGAACACAATTGGAAGCTGAAGATGCTAACAGTCATGGGCGCCAACACATGGCAACTTAGCTTGAAAGGCCAGCAACATGCTCAGTAGACCAGATCATGGTATGCAGTCTGGACTCTGGAACTTCATGGCTTGTCCATCCTGGGATAAAGTCTGTGTTCTACTTTGAGGAGAAAGTGGGAAGCACTACTCACATTACTCTTCCTGTCCTAACATATTCAGCCATTGCTTGGCTAGTGAGTCAACATGGTTTTCAAAGATGTTCTTCGGGTGTATGAAACGATGAATCTTATTTATTTCCTCCAAAATCCAATAAAGCTATTCATCTATTCATGAGAATTTAAAATCAAACACTAGTCCATAGCTATGTTTTTAGGTTTCTTTCAAGTACACTCCATGAAAAAAGTACACATAGCAGTGCCCTAAATTATCCAAAGGAAGGGGATAAAGAGGCCAGTCAAGAAGTTGTTCTGTTTTTTCCAGCATATGGGCAAAAA
>NW_022196904.1:157230219-157256283 GCF_008632895.1 Mastomys coucha | reverse complement strand
AAAAAAAACTTGACTTGAAAGATCATGGGGAATAGGAGGCCTTGTCCTATGACCACTCAGTGGGGATCTGTAATTGTCTTAAATTTAGGAATGAAAAAATACAGTGAGGGAGATCACAGAACTTGTCCAAATCTTGATGCAAACATATCAAGGACCCAAGACTTGACTGCAGAACTATTTAAAGCCCTTGAATGAAGCGCATCATCTAGCTGAGAGGACAATAATGGAGGAGACACATGATAAATACAGAATGTGTTCATTCTGAGGGTGTGATGGAAGGATGGAGGTCAGTCTTTTGACCGTGCTAAGGAGTCTGAACTGCTCGGTGTTGTTTTTCCTCTTATGCCCCAAGCCTCTAGAATAATGACTCTAAGACTCAAATATATTTATAAACACCTAGGCCATATAACTAGGCATGTTCCCTGACCAGCTCATAACCTAATATCCCATTTATTCTAATCTAAGTTTTGCCATGTGACTGGCTTACCTCCACTCATTTTCCACATGTCTATCTATCCTCCTTCATGTCCTAAGGGTAATCCTCCCATACTTGGCTCTATCCCAGAATCCTTTCTGTCTACTACAAGTCTCACTTTCTATTCTATCCTTTCCTATAGGCCATAGGTTTTTTTTTTTATTGACATGTGATACATCCATACAATACACAAGATATTCTCTTTACACTGAACCACACACAGTAAGAGGTGCAGAGCTATGAAAGGATTTAACAAAAGTATGATTGGCTAGGGCTTTAACAATTATAACTTATTAAAACATTTTATCTTTTCATAGAGTCTCTCAAAAATCCAAGGCTAGTCTTGACTTTGTTATACAGCCAAGGACGGCTTCGAACATCTGGTCCTTCTGCTTCCATCTCTCAAGTGCTGGGATTAAAGGGTATACCACAATGCCTGGTTTATATAGTGCTAGGGATCAAACCTAAAGCTTTGTGAATATTAAACAAGCACTCTAGCAATTGAGTTACATCCTCAGTCCTCCCCACCAAAAAACATCTTAAGACATGATGGAGACCCATACCAGTAGCTATTGGTAGAGGGATTTGTTTTGTTTTCTGAAACATAAAGTGCCAACATCTTACCTCTAAATCAAGGTGCAAGTTTTTAGAGTATGGGTTTTTTTTTCTAATTTTTGAGATTTCTTTCACAAAGTGACCGTAACCTCTATCTGTTTCCTGACAAGGATCATGGGGAGACAATCATAGTTGTTTATATCCCCACTCATGAGATTGTTCTTCATTGTGTGAATGACCTCAGGCTTATATGCTTGACCCAAAGGAAGTTTCTTCATAGTGGCAGATGCCCTTGTAGCTCTCTGTTGACTAGTTTATTCTTACAAAGGCTGTCACCCACAGTAGAGTCCTCTCCAAGAGGGAAATTGAGTCTAGTTGGGTAGGTCAGGAGAGACGAAGATGAGGCAACTAAACAAACCACACAAAATATCCACAGCAACATGCTACTGACAGATCCCTGAGAGAAGGGGCAATGGGCTAATGAGAGGGGGGCCAGGGCTTGAGTCAGAATCTAAAACACACTGCTCATCTGGAGAGAGGGGTGGGAGCTGTAGGCAAATATCTTTCCTAGAGCCCAGGGTAATACCCAAGCAGGCTTCTAACAGGAGTTCTAACTGGGGTACTTTAGAGCAATCTGCAAAAGTCCCCCTGAGTCTTGCTGTGACTAAGAGAGGTACCTGTGGCATAGTGGGTGAGTCCAGGAAGCTGGGTCCAGCTATCCCCTGAAGCAGTAGCAGCCCAGAGGGGGTATATGAGGTTGACATCTGGATTTACTATCTTGACTGAGAGAAGTTAGAAAACCTGAAAGATGTGTCAAGGATGACTCAGTCATCTAGATTATATCCAGAACTGAGACCAAAGCAATACAATATAGGACCTAACTATATGGAGTTTCTCAGAGCCCATTTTGGACATTCGGGGCTATGCTAAGCACTATAGATACCTGGCCATATCCTAAGCATCCACCCAGTAGATGCTACAACATACCCAGTTCCTGCAACTATGACAACCAAAAGGACATCCCAAACATGTCATGTCAAGAAGCACCAAAAATGGTCTTACTGGTTATAAAATACTTAAGCAGAACCTAAATACAGATAAACTTACAAATGTATAGTATAGTAAGATAAATGCAGAGTTGTAAACATGAGCATCCTGTTGTATGCAGATGGTATGAACTTTGCATGTGAGAGCCAAGTTTGTGGGTCAGGGCAACGTAAGCACTTCAGATGAATGACTTTGCCATGTCACAGAGCACTCTGTGTGTCTATTTCTGTGTGGGAGGCTGCATGAAGTTCTAATCTGCCCAGATCTGATTGGATGGCTCCCTGATTGCTCTATTCATCTGTTCGTTTAAAGTCTCTTTCATGCCAGCATTTTCTGACTACACTCATAACTAAGCAATCATCCCAGCTCTATCAAGCAGGATAATGGGGCTTTTCTTTAAGCTGAGATACTCCACAAAGCATAAGCAGGAGATTTAGATTCAGCTGGAGTTTCTGAAAGTTAAGAGCACAAGTGAGGGTTAACATTTAGGCAACAAACACCACCAGGCTGCCCTGGTTTAGCCTTTTCTCCAGTTGCAAACATAATACCTTTGTGCTTTCTTAAAGCTTTTCTGTGAAGTGAGACCTCAAATGGCAAACCTTCCATGGATTTATCCCTGGCTTCTGTATGGGGTGGCATTAGTAGCTGACAGATGAAATAGTTAATGCATAGCATATGTGGATGCCACACCCTTGGAACCATTCCTGTTAGGTCTCCAAACAATGGTATGCTATAGAGTGTGGGACCAGCTTACTTCCAGAAGAAAGGAATATTCAGTGTCATAAACAATGGAGGGAGTTCACCGCGCCATTGATGAAATGTGCTCTTCTACCCAGGCTTGGTAGAGAATGCCAACAGAGCTTTCACCCCTGTCGGCATCCTAGTCATTTCCCCCACCCTTCCAGGAGCTCACAACACCTGTGCAGCCTCCTACTCTTGCCTGGACCCTGTGATTGCAGAAGCACATGAAGAAGTCACTTAACTTCTTGACCCTCCCCAATCATTTGGTGGCTGTCACAGGAATACCAAATGTGAAGCAGGAGGTTGTCAGAGACGAGCTGGGTTCTGAGAGAAGTTCTGAGGGCAACGGAAACCCTAAAGAGCCTCCAGGGATCCATCCATCTTCCAGAAGAGCCTTGTGAACTGCAATTTAGTCAGGTGCGCCATCTTGAGAAACCATCCCACATTCCAAGCAAAATTAGTTTAATGTTCCCACATAAAACAGTCCTGAGCCAGGTGGGGGATCATTATATGCACACGCACTGTGGAACTAAAAAGGATTGCATGCTGCTGGAAGGAATTTACGGGGGAAATTTATTACAGATCCACTTCTTATGTAAATTGTGTTGCCATATGATGAGCTCAGTGGAAGTAGCAAGGCCAAGAAAGGTTACTGGGCCCAAACATCATTAGAGCTTTCAGTATCCCCTTTGAGAAACAAGATATTCTTCATCCAGATATGCCTCCTTGTCCTATGAAAGGAGGAAAAGCAGAAGGAGAGACAGTCCAAACACTGTGCAGATAACCTCTTCACTGTGGGGGGAACCTGTCTACTTCTGTTCTTCCTGCAGACTGGGCTAACCTAGAGAACAGGAGGGACAAACAGAGGCCAGTGAATAGCCTCGGTTGACAAACATCATAATACCAAGCAAGGGGAAGATCCATAGTGGTTGAGATTTCTGCCTTTTATTATTTTTTGAAAAGGATTGGAAATGGGAAGTTTTTCTCTATATCCAACCCTGACCCTGACCATGTACATCTTGTGATGGAACAGTGGAAGTCAAAGCAGGGACTTGGAGATTGATCAGACCCAGAGTCAACGTCTGACCCTCTCCTTTGCTAATGGGAGATCAGTCTAACAAGAGAAAAGCTCAGAGCAATAAGATCACACCATTCCTAAGCCTCTTTTCTCCACTGGACCAGGTTATCCAGGGGACAGACAAGACAGAAACCCAGGACAGTCCTAGGCCTTGCTATCTGCAAACATAGGATTACTACTATCCCCTAAACTCCTCTGTGACCCATGTTCCTAGGTCATGTAGCACACTGGCCTTTGGACTTCTGAACTAGCCCTATGAAATGAATATAAAACATTCTTCAGATCCTCATACTTTCATGAGATCACTTGATCAAAAAAAAAATAAAAAAGAAGTCCCCATTGTAAAATGAGTTCCACCTTTCTCCATCCTGCCCCAGGATTCCGCTAGACCTTCTCCCTTGAATTTTTTTCCATTATATTTACAGGCACCATTCACTCATTTGCTCTACACTGTCTGCGTCCTGAACAAGGAAGGATGCTCCAGGACCAGGTTTTTATTTGCTTTATTCACTGTCATAACCCTAATACTTACAACAATGCCAGGCAAGAGGCAGTACCTATGTGGATGGATACAACTGACTACCTACTCTGTGTCAGGTATTTAATTGAGATGAGTTTCACACTGATCATACCAAACAGAAGCAAAGAAGCAGTGATACCCAGGTCTCGACATAGAGGAAAGTTGACCTTTAACACAGTGATGTTTGTTTGATCTGTAAATTGGATCTTCCTAATACCCCATCTTTTAAATTAGTGCAGACAATTAACTTGTAGCAATGGCTTATGCTTGAGTATTCTTTGTAGTTATTTTTCCTTATGTAACCAAATCCTCTCCATATCTCAGTGTTTTAAAACAATCATGTCATTCTGTTTCTCATCTGAGGGTTCTCTGGCAAGTCTCTGATGCTACCTCAGTTGCATGTGGTAGTCATAGAAGATTCTTGATGGCATTCAAAGTATCGGGGATGGTCTGGCATCACATGTTGACACTTTTAAGAGACGAACCAAATGGAACCAACTCAAGGTTGTAGAAAGTCAGACAACTGAGCAACATAAGAAAGGAATATCAAGATACTTTCAGCAATACCAGCAGTCCTCAAAAAGCATTTGCCTTTCAGAGGACATGAGAACTACATATCAAAGTTCAACAGGCTTCTTAAAAGAGTCAATCCCCAAACTTGATAATGCCACATTTCATATACGTGCTATTGACTCATTAAAAGTAGATTATGCATAGAAAAGAAAAAAAGTCCCTAGGTAGGTGTGTGTGTGTGTGTGTGTGTGTGTGTGTGTGTGTGTATGTGTGTGTGTGTGTGTAATGGGAAGCTAATTTGTTGTTGTTGTTGTTGTTGTTGTTTTTCGAGACAGTGTTTCTCTGTGTAGCCCTGGCTGTCCTGGAACTCATTCTGTAGACCAGGCTGGCCTCAAACTCAGAAATCTGCCTGCCTCTGCCTCCCGAGTGCTGGGATTAAAGGTGTGCACCAACACTGCTCGGCACTACAAGCACCTTTAAAATTAGCCACCATTTAAGCTGAAGCACTGAGGTTTTATACCAAATCAGCAACACTGTGCAAGACAAAGGAGACAAATAGGAAAAGCACATCTGGAGCATTTCATCCATATTAAGGTTGGCCTCACATAACCTCGGGATGAAGTAGAAAACAGCTGTGGGAATGTCTTAAAAAAACCAGAAGGGCTCATGCATAAGAGCATACCTCAACCTCCTCTCTCATTTCTTCATTGATGGCATTAGGGCAGAGAAGATATGATCCAAGCAAGGGTGGGGAGGAAAAACTTAATTGTATTTGAAAACCAAAAACCTGTACATTTGGTGGTTTTACTTAAAAAAAAAAATAACCTATTAGACCACCCCACCAACAGAAACATGTCTGCCTCTCAGGAAGCAGACATGCTCCTTGCTACACTGAAACACAACCAGCCAAGATGCTGATCATGGGAGTATGCTAAATCCAATAGTGTACATTGGTGCATTCTGAGTATTGACAGATTCACACGAGCCCTGTAGGAGGAGGATGGGAGGGTACTGACAAGGCTGTAGGTGCTGAGCTTGCACATCAAGAGCCATGCCTTATCTACTGCCCATCTTTATCTACATCAGCAATGAGTTTCACCTTTTATTTCCTCCTCAAGATCCTTATATAGAGGAAAAAAATGTTTGAGAAGTCTCTTTCCAGTTCCCAAGTTTATATCCTCTCCACTGAGAATGATACTGTACCCCTGTATTGCCAGGACACGGGAGACAGAAGCTAGGGTATCAGAAGTTCAAAGACAGCCTGAAGTTTATAAGCAGAAATCAGAATCAAATTTTCCTTGCCTTTTACCCTTGGGTTTACAATTGAATGTCACTTTGGAATTTGTCTGTTGCTGGTGATCTGTCAGTCCTAAATGAAGGCCAAGAGTGCTGCAATTCTCTTGACCCTAGATTGATGACACTTCATGAAAAAATCTGCTTATGTTTACCAATATAGGGCATTTTACCTTCCTGGGGTGCTCCCACTTGTGACTTCCTTTGAAGGCAATACTTCAAGAAACACTATGATTAGGCTTTTGATCTTAAATGGTCCCCAAAGTTCATGTGTTAAAGATTTAGTCCCCATCATAACAGTGTTCAGAATCAGAGCATCTGAGAGGTTCCTGTGTCAGGACCACTGTGGCCTTTTATGAAGGGATCTGTCGATTTATGGATTCATAACTTAACAGGCTCTTGAGAGCAGACAGAAAGTTGAGGAGACAATGAGGAAATCAGGTCACTAGAGGCATGGCCCTGAAAGGTATACTGGGACTTCTGTCCCTTCTCTTTCACCTTTCTTCCCACCGGTCATGAGATAGCCAATACACCCTGCCACATTCTCCCCATGCTGATAGTCTATCTCACTATAGGCCTAGCAACTTGGCCAACTGACCATGGCAGGGAACCTCTGAAACGGGGTCAAAATAAACCTCTCCTCCTTTATGTTCTTCCCTCATGTACTGTGTTACCCCAGGGAGAACACAGCCATGTGTAGACTTGAGACCAGAAAGTCCTGAGCATTCACTATCTTTCTCCTAGAAAACTTAGCCACTCACAAATCCCCCCAATGCTTTAAGAAGCCCACCCATGGTAAGCCTCAATGTTTATCACCCCAAGTGCCATTACAGAGGACAATTTTTTGAAAGGATTTCTGATGGAGGAAAAACTCTGCTGCTCCATGGAGGAGCTCACCCCAAGTAGGAGAGGGAACACTGATGCCTGTCAGATAGCCCTCCTGAGTAGGGCAGAATCAAAGCAGAAAACTAGGCATGAAATTTCTGCCTTACTGAGTCGCTCCTACAAGGCACACTATCAGTCATCAACTGCTGAAATAATACTGCTTAACAAACAGTAACACAGCCTTGGTGACACACAACACATGGAAGAGCAAAATTGTATTCATTATGTGTCTGGTGTCTGTTGGAATTCTTTAGTCAGAGGGCAATTGGCTAGGGCAACTGGGACTCCACTCCATCAGCCTATTGTCTTTCAGGATGCTACTCCAAGCAGTCCTCATGGCAATGGCTAAGGAGCAGAAGTGATCAGGTCCATTTTTACAAGCAGCTTTTAAATCTCTGTTTTATATTTGTTAATATCAATTTCCCCCAAAGACAAGGTTCACTGAAACAGGCCCTTCCAGCTTGCAAAAATCAGTCATTAAATATGTGGTAACTTTGAGAGTTGGCTATTAGTGTTCTGGTATATTGAAATGAAAAGTATAGGGTCGGTGCCTCCAGAGACCTGGTATACCACTGTCCCCAAGCAAGCCACACAGATGGGGTCTAAAGGGATAATCTGAAACATCATGCCTACAGGGGTCCATGCTTAAAGTTACATAGAAACGGGAGTGGGGCTAAGGAGGGGCAATCATAATGAACTGGGAACCTTTTTTCCCCATTTATTACAGATATTCAATAATGCCAGAATTGAGTGGTTTTTCAGGTTCCATTCAGTGGGACCAGTCAAGTTCCTTTTTATTTTTTATTAGGTCATTTGAAGTCTCATGCTGATTCTCCATGTTGGCAAACTTTCTCCTTCTCATAAAGATTCATGTGGTCTTGGTGTTGCAAGAGCACTTTAAGTCTTTCCAAGGACAATGGGTAATAAAAAGCAGGGACCTGTTTTTGCAAGGGCCAAAAGCTCTAGGGTTGGGACCACAACCATTGCAGAAATGGAAACGTATCTGGGAAAACTGAGAGGTGGAACTCATCCAAAATCAAAGCGTTGGAAAGAGGCATCAGAAAGGTCAAGCTCTTGGCCGAATCCTATATAGCAACTTTGGGGCACACACACAGGGGTGGATACAAGGAATATGGAAAACTCAGGGGAATCTCCTCACCACTCCATTTAATGCCTGCCTCCCTCACCTGTCACGGAAGTATCTGCAAATTACACATCAATCTGTTTTCTCAAAAGTTCACTGGAGTCCATTATATATTCAACAGGCAGTGTGTACTGTGACCTCATCTAAGAGAGTTTCAGTGATCATCATTACCATGTAGAAGTCTCTGGGGAGCCTTCTAGGAAGGGAAAAACTTGCACCATGAATAGTCATGCAATATTCATAGACAGAACTTCAGAATATATGTCATCACTTCATGGGATCCTCCTGATCTATAAGGAAGCATGTGAGAGATTGTTTTGATTTTGGTGGGTGCTAATGTTCAGGGTGAGAAGACCACAGAACAGAGGAATATTTCAGTGGCAACTAACTATTCTGTCCTCTCCAGTCAGGAAAGATTGACAAAATAATCTTCAAGTTTTGGAAATATGAAAGAATAAAAATTGTTTTTACAGCACATATGTCTTTTAGGAATCAACAGGGGCGACTGGCTCACTCGTCATTTTTAGAACCAGGTATGAGGTTAGAGAGACTGAGTTTTGTGTGTTGATTTGAGGGATGCCCAAATAGCAGGTTAACCATCACATCTGGATCTATGAGCATATTTCCAGAAGAGCTTATCATTTCAATTGACAGAATAAAGAATTGATCCCAGTGATGCTGAGTGGGCATATTTTGTCTGAGTAGGACAACAAAAGGAGAAGGATAGCTCTAATTCTGAGTCTTGATGGAGCCGTGAAGAACTGGTACTCCAGGCTCTCAGATCTCCTGATCTACACAGGGGGTCGTCACCATCAGCCCGAGATTAAGGCTTCATTGTATCACCTGATTTCCTGATTCTCAGCCTGTATATAACAATGCAGGAGATTTGGGCTTTGAAAAAATCACACAAACTAACTATTTTCCTGTCTCTATAGAGAACTCTTAGAAACTAGAATAAGGAGGAAGCTATCATCTATAAATCTGATCATCATTACATAGAAGAAAGCATGAAAACCCAGGCACAGCCTTAAGAAAACTACCACTTACACATATAAATTATTGCCCAAAGCAGCCACAGAGTCACAAATAACTTGTTGAAGGAACAAGTCCCTCATAGTAACATCCAAAGACTCCTAGCACAAACTTCCACAAGCTATTTGCTTATGGTTTTGCCATCTAAAAAGACCAAATAACTAACCTAAATCCAGATGCTCCACGCTTCCTCAGGGGCTCCATGACTTCTCTCTCCCAGTTTCTGGTGACTGTGGGCATTTCTGAATTTATTCACACCCTGCACCAGCCTTCAAAGCTGTTACTCTCCAGGCTCCCCTATTCTATCTGTCCACATTCATCTCTCTACCCGTCCATCTTTGTCTTTTGTAAGCATCATATAAACATCTAGGATTTATCTAATGATCCAAGATAATACACAATTCAACATTTTTAATTTAATCACATCTGCAAAGACCCTATGAAGGTTAATCTTGATTGTCAACTCAACTGGATTTATCATCCTGAAATGTATGCTTAGGAGTTCTACAAAGTTTTAACTGAAGAAGGAATACCCACCCCGAATATGGACAGCACTATCATGTGGACTAGAGTCCTGGAAGAGGGAGAAAGCATGTGGAGAAGCAGACATCATCTCTCTGATTTCTGACTGCAGATGCAATGTGACCAGCGCCTCCAATGTGCCTCTGGCTCCTGTGGCCATGACTTCCTGGCCATGCTGGACTGTAGCCTCGGCCTAGGAGCCAGAGAAACCTTCACTTAAGCTGCTTTTCTCAGATAGTTAGGAATAAGAGAAGGACTTAAAAATACCCCTATATCCAAAAGGCAGCATTGCTGGCTATGGAGATTAGAGCCACCTATCTTTGTAAACGTTATTCGGGATAAAGACTAGATTGAGTGATCTTATATAGACTTTCCATATCTATTCTGTCATAGCTTATATTTGTCTGTTTTCTCAATAAACTTCCAATGCTAACACAGGAAATGTCTAGCGTAATTATCAGTGTGTCCATCTCACATAGCAAAGATCATTTTGTTATAAGTATGCAAAATTATAGATAGAATTTCAGGTTAAGAGCATTTTTAGTCCATTTTTCCCTTGACAAACTACTACTTTAAACATTTACAAATTAATCTCTCCCCTTTGGCTCCCCAAATGATCTCAGAATGGAGCAATAACTCCACCAAATAGTTTGTTATATAAACTTCTCTGACACAAGGTTCCATTTTATATCTTTGGAGCCAAATCAAGCAAAATAATAACTGTGAATTTTGTAGCTCTTTTTTTATATGACAAAGGTTTCTGACAAACAGTAAAAGCGAAATTATGACCGAACTGAAAGAGAAAACACGTTGTTTAAACAAATAAAGCCCTCATTTCTCAGTCTTAGAAAAGTCCATAAAAACAAAGTAGAACTTCGCGTGGAGAAAACTGACAAAGTGCATGAATGGAGGAAAAAATACAACGTGCGATCAGGGGTCATGTTCGAGAATCTGAAACCATATGATGGATTGAGACAGACAAGTATGGGCTTCCAAGGTGATGGACTCGAGTGCTCACAGCAGTGTTGTTGTTCCCAGGGCCTCACTCTCTATTCCATGCACTGTGAACTCCTGCCTTTCAGGGGAGCTTCTGATCCCCCCACTTGCCTTTCAGTCTTCATATGCACTGTTCCTTTTCCTAGGACGCTCAGCTCTCAAGCGAGCTGCACCCTAAAAGCCAAGTCAGATTTCATTACCCCCCTGCTCAGAGTTGGGTTGGCTTCTCAGACTCATGAAAAGCTCTTGTGCTCACTGAGTAGAAGAAATAAGGTTTTTAAAGTGTCCATAGTACAGAAAGGGATCTATGGTTTAACCAACCCCACCAAAAGTCCAATAGCACTTTATTTAAAGAAGATACATGCTTTTAAGATTCTCAAAGTCACATGAAATCAGAAAAGACTACTAAGAGGCAAAGTGATAGTAAATGAAAGAATGAGGCTTGAAGGATTATACTACCTGACTTCAAAATAAGCTACTGATCTGACTACTGTTTACCAGTATGACACACTAGTTAATTGATAAGCAGAAATCCAATGGACTAATATCCACTTATCAGTGAGTGCTTACTATATGTACCTTTTGCAATTGGGTTACCTCACTCAGGATATTTTCTAGTTCTATCCATTTGCCTAAGAATTTCATGAATTCATCATTTTCAATAGCTAGGTAGTACTCCATTGTGTAAACATACCACATTTTCTGTATCCATTCCTCTTTTGAAGGACATCTGGGTTCTTTCCAGCTCCTGGCTATTATAAATAAAGCTGCTATGAACATAGTGGAGCATGTGTCCTTATTACATGTTGGAGTATCTTCTGGGTATATGCCCAGGAGTGGTATAGCTGGGTCCTCAGGTAGTACTAAGTCCAGTTTTCTGAGGAACCACCAAACTGATTTCCAGAGTGGTTGTACCAGCTTGCAATCCCACCATCAATGAAGGAGTGTTCCTCTTTCTCCACATCCTCACCAGCATCTGCAGTCACTTGAGTTTTTGATTTTAGCCTTTCTGACTGGTGAGAGGTAGAATCTCAGGGTTATCCTCATTTACAGTTCCCTGATGACTAAGGATGTTGAACATTTATCTAGGTGCTTCTTGGCCATTCGATATTCCTCAGTTGAAAATTCTTTGTTTAGCTCTGTGCCCCATTTTTAATAGGGTTATTTGATTCTCTGGACTTGCTCCAAATAACCATGATACAATTCACAGACCACATGAAGCTCAAGAAGAAAGAAGACCAAAGTGTGGATGTTTCAGTCCTTCTTAGAAGAAGAACAAAATAATCACAGGAGCAAATATGGAGATAAAGTGTAGAACAAAGACTGAAGGAAAGGCCATCCAGAGACTGCCCTACCTGGAGATTCATCCCATATATAGTTACCAAACCAAGACACTATTGTGGATGCCAAGTGCATGCTGAAAGGAGACTGATATAGCTGTCTTCTGAGAGGCCCTGCCAGAGCCTTACAAATACAGAGATGGATGCTCACAGCCAACCATTGGACTGAGTGTGAGGGTCCCCAATAGAGGAGTTAGAGAAAGGACTGAAGGAGATTATGGGGTTTACAACCCCATAGGAAGAACAACAATATCAGCCAACCAGACCCCTCAGAACTCCCAGGGACTAAACCATCAACAAAAGAATACACAGGGGTTCAGCTGGAGATGTATCAGAAGATGGCATTGTCGTGCATCAATGGGAGGAAAAGTCCTTGGTCCTATGAAGGCTTGATAGATGCCCCAGTGTAGGGGAATCAAGGGCAGGGAGGTAGGAGTGGGTGAATGAGTGGCAGAATACCTCATCGAAGCAGGGAGAGGGAGGATGGGATAGAGGGTTTCCTGGAGGGGGGAAACTGGGAAAGGGGATAACATCTGAAATGTAAATAAAGAAAATAGCCAATAAAAAAGAAAATAAATAAATAAATAAATAAAAATTAAAAAATAAAAAAGAAATCCAATGGGAAAAATGCCTCCATCATTGGCTGGAGGTGAGCTGGTAAAGCATTTTCTTGCTCAATGATATTGGAGGATCCAGCTCAATGGAGTGGTGACATCCCTGGGCCTACCCAGGATCCTGAATAGTATCATAAGGCAGGCTGAGTAAGTCATTGGGTGACAAGCCAAGAAACTGTACTCCCCCATGGTTTCTGCTTCAGTTCTGGCCTCAAGTTCCTGCCCAAATTTCCTTCAGTAATGGAGTATAACCTGAGAATTGTAAGCAGAAATAAACCTTTTCCTCACCAAGTTGCTTTTCATCATAGTGCTTTATCACAGCAATAAGACCCTAACAAAAACAACAACAAAGTAATAGTAATGAAAACAGTCTGGCACTGGCACAAAACTAGACACACAGACCAATGGAGTAGGATAAGAAAGCCTGGAAACATATGTCTATGATAAACTGATTTTCAACAAAAGTGCTATGAACCCTTAATAAATTAGAAAATACAACTTACTTGATAAACAACATTGGAGAAATTAAATAACTACATGCAAACGTATGAGATTTACAGTGCTATCTAGCACTATATATAAAAAGCACCCAAAGTGGACAAAATGCTTGCTAAAGAATCTGAAACTGTAAAACTTATAGAAGAAAATTTCTATGACATCATCTGGCTAACGATTGACTTCAAAACCCCAAAGCCCAGGAAAAAAAATTAGGTACATAGTTACACAGAATGCAAGCCTTCTCAGCCAAGGAAACAGCCAACAGAATAGGCAGTCCCTGATTTTGCATGAAACATTTGCAGGCATATGTCTAATAAGGATTCAATGTTTTTTATTGGCGTTATCATTCAAAGAAATGCAAGGGTCCATTTGTTGCACCTTTGAATGTTTTAGGGACATGTCCTGGAATGATGCTGCTGGGTCCTAGGGTGGGTCTGCTTTTTGCGAAACCTTCATACTGATTTCCATGCTTACACTCCTACTGGCAATGTATATGTGTTCCTCTTTCCCCACAGCCTCACCAGCGTTTGTTGATATTTGTTTTCCTTCGTGTTAGACACTGAGGAGAGAGGAGAAAGATGAAAATCTCAAGGTAGTTTTGCTTGAATTTTCCTGATGGCTAAGGATGTTGAAAACTTAAAAAAAAAAAAATTAAAAGGGATGGGAGCAACTCTGCACACACTGCCTCTCTTTGCTTGCCTCATCCTAAATTCCATTGCAGCCATACCTCTACAACTCAGACTCTCCCCTCTCCTCCCCCCTCCTCTGTCCCCCCCCTCTCTCTCTCTAAGATAACACCTGGAGGTAAGGCAGCATCTTCATCAAATGATATTGGGAAAGCTGGATATCCACTAGACCTTTATCTCCCACCTTGTACAGTAACAACCAACTCCGAATAGATGAAAGTGCTCATTATCAAGACTGAAGCTCTGAGACTGCTAAAAGTGAATGTAAAGTGTGCACTACCACACATAGGTATAGGTAAGGACTTTCTAAACAGGGCCATAGTCACTCTGAAATATAAGATCAACACTTAGCAAATAAGCACTCATGAAACTAAAAAGCAAACATCAGATTGAGTAAAGAGGTAGCCTACAGCCTAGGAGAAAATCTTTGCCACCTGTGTACCCAATAGAGGATAAATATCTGGAGTACACAAAAAATTAGACATCAAGAAAACAAACAATACAGTCAAAAAAGCTACAGATCTGAACAGAGAATCTCAAAAGAAGAAACATAAATGGTTTATAAATCCATTTAAAGCTATTCAACATCCTTAGACATAAGGGAAATACAAATTAAAACTACCTTGATCTTACCTCAGTCAGAATGGTATTCATAAAGAAATCATATGACAAGTTTAGGTAAGGATTATGCAAATAGAAGCTCCTAGTTACTGCTACTTGGAATAAAGACAAATAAACCCCCGAGGAAATCAGTTTGGGAATTCATCAAATGCTAGAGATGGCATTACAACAAGACCTAGCTATACCATTCCTTGGCTCAAAATCCTGCTTCAGGAATACTTGCTTACCTGTTCACTACTCATCTGCTCACAATACCTAGAAAATGTAACCAGGGACTAGAGAGATGGATCAGAGATTAAGAGCACTGACTGTTCTTCTAAAGGTCCTGAGTTCAACTCCCAGCAACCACAGAGTGGCTCGCAACCATCTGTAATGGGATCTGATGCCCTCTTCTGGTATGTCTGAAGATAGCTATAGTATACTCATATACATAAAATAAATAAATCTTTAAAAAAAAAAGAAAAGAAGGAAAGAAAATATAAACTGACCTAGATCTCCATTGATGGATGAATATACAATGGACATGTACATATGAGAATCTTATTCCACTGTACAGAAAAATAAAATTGGCAGGTAAATTGATTAAAGTGGGGAAATTATGCTAAGTGAGGTTACCCAGACCCAGAAAGAGAAGTAAAATGTTCTTTCTTATATGTGGACCGTATATTCCAGCCTCTTATTTAGCATGTTCAACATGGAATATTCATAGAAGCCAAAACATTAGAAAGAGGCCATTGAGGGAGGGATATGTCAAGAAGAGTGAGGGTAGACCATGTTAAATATTTTTCACCCCATTTCACAGATGTAGTATCTAATCTACCACCCTACCCAGAACAACTGTTTAATGTTTAAATCTGTTAAGAATTCAAACTAAGAAACAGGAAGAAAGCACTTAAATATAAAATGGGTGAGGGACTTGAATAGATTTTCTCTAAACATACAAGTTGATAACATCTATAGAAAAATGCCCAGCATGTCAAAGGTGACAGTTATCTACAACTTTTGTCAATTTAAGAAAATAAAACTTAAATAATCTAGAAACATTCTGAGATGTTTCTAGAGCCTAGTAAGATCTACCTCTTCCAACAGCTCCAAAGTTTATGTCTAAGAGGCTGATTTACTGCAAATTAAACTGTATCTCCCAACTATATCTTAACACTAAACACTTTCTCCCCAACGTGGTAGTATTTGTAGATGGGTGTTTGTAGAGGATAACTAGGGTTAGATGAGAAACAGTGTAGAGTGGTCATCCTGGATTTCCTGTCCTTGTAAGAATAAGAAAGACTATAGCAAGTACCTAGCATGCTAGAAAAAAAGGGTCTGCGCAAGAACCAGCCATGTTGATACCTAATCCCAGATTTCCAGCCTCCAGAATACCATTTTTAAAAAACTACTTCATTCTACCCCACCCCACCCTAGGCTGTATTCTTCTACGGCATCGCAAAAGACTCAAGTTATAAACTTAGGGTGTATGACTTTCTGTTATTCCAAAGGAAAGAGACAGAAGACACAATTCCCAGGACAGCCAAGAGATTTCCTGGACATGGATGGAGAAGTGAGCTCAGCCTATGAAGCAAACAACACACCCTGTCACATCTGTGTATCACTCCCTGACCAAGGATTTGAAGGAAACTCCATCTTTCTTTCGTACTTCCTATGTACTTGCCAGGCACTGGAGGCCACAGATCATGGAAAGCGTCACCAAGTAGTTTTCCTGGCAGTTACCAAGACAGCACTCAAAGTCAGGTTCAGGCTCAAAGGGCATTTAGAAGGGTAAAGAGTTCCCTCCTCTAGTAAACCTTAGATTCAAACAACTACCTGCATTTGTTATAGGCTTCATTTGAAGGAATGTAATACCCGCCTCCTCTGAGTAAAAACATCATGCTTTACTCTAGCTACCACGCTCATTGAGTTAACAAAGTCAAATAGTCACTTCTAATATGCCTTAACCATAAAGAAAGTGAAGCCATTAATCATACTGCCTTCTTTCTCTAAATTACTCTAGTATAATTATTTGTTAAGGAGAAGAAAGATTTAAGATAGAGCTAGAGTGAATATCCTTTTATAGCTAAAGCCAAGCAGTATGCTTTTATTCTGGGGTACCAAAAAAAAAATGCTGGACAAGGAGTCACATGTCTGTAATCCTAGCACTCAGGACGGTCATCACAAGTGTAGGGACAGATTATTATACATGATTAGTTCCACACCACCACAGAGTTGAGACTGTCTGGAGAACAATATCAAACAATATTAATAATGCTGAAGATTTAACTATTTTAAGCCTCAAATTGGCTCCAGGTTAAAAACAAACAAACAAACAAAAAAAACAAAAAACAAAAAAACCTCTTTGCCAAGATCATCTGCTCTTAAAATCCTTTGTTAATCTTCCATCTCCTCTTACTTGCTACATCCCACTGATTAGAATGCTACCCGGGGCCCCAATCCCTAAGAAGGGGATGGTTCTAATGCCTTTTGTGGTGAATTTGTTTAGCATTGTTCTCATGTGTGTTGAGGCCATTATTTAAAAGGTGATAAAATGCACCTATTTTAAATGGCTTGCCTGGCCAAAAAAAAAAAAAAAAAAAAAGTCTCTCTTCCAAATCTATATTTTCCAAATCTATATTTCAGCTCCAAATATTTCTTGCAAGCTCCTAACATACATTTCTACCTGGGAATTGCGCAGGTGGACATTTCTTATTTACCTTGTTGTTATTAACCTCATAGTCACCTCTGCTGGAATGTTACATGTCTACATGCATCTCAAAACATGGGTTGTTCTATGAAGGGCCAGGAGAACTGTTTTAACAATAAAAAAGAAAGCCACTTCAAAAAAGCCAATATTCAGAAGTCATCAAAGGCTGGAAAACCATACAGATGAAGAAGTAGATCTATATACAGAAAGTCACCTGACCTGAGATTTCAATTAAGGAGCTGCCACGTCCCTTATAGGCAAGATACAGGGTTTATCATAGTTGGAGTGTATATAGCTGCAAATTGACAACATTGTCTAGTTATAACTAAGAGATTGCTCTAGGGTAGACTTGAGGCCATTGTCCTAAAGAAAATTTTAAAATAAAAAAATAAATGAATAAAAATAAATGGCTGTGAGAAGCCAAGGCAAGTCCCTCTACAACATGGGAAACTCACTATCCAGTAATGAACTATGTGGATGCACACTAGTTCCCTGCATGCAGCGTTCAGTCTAAGGGAGTCTTCAAGCAGGAATTGAGGATATTTTGAAAATTGTATATGCAAAATAAATCTTAAATAAGAGGAAAACAGAGTGGCAATTCTCAACAATTCTATTGACCAAAATTCATTTGTAAAGTTAATAAAGCTCAAAGAGGCACAGGTCATTGAAAGGGGGAAGACCTGAGACCTGGCTTCTCACCAAGCCCTCCAACAGATTCTCACACAAAGAGACATTTAAAGATCATGCATATACAGCGTTGATTCTCAAAGCTGGCTCCCATTGGAAATTAAGTATTATTGATTCTGACAGGCATTGGGAAACATGCCTGCGGCCCCCAGCACTGATAAGGCTGGAGCAAGAAGCTTGCCATGAGCTTAAAGCTGGCTTGAACTATGTAGCAAGTCTCCTCTATCTCTCTTTCCCTCGTGTCCTGATCTGTCTCTGTCTCTCTGTCTATCTTCCTCTCACCACTCCCTCCTTTCCTTCCTTTGGATATATATCAAATCCCCCGTAGAAAAATAAAATTTAACTGGTTTGAATATACTTGGTCGTCCAGACTTTAAAGGTCCCCAAAGGCTGGAAAGCATTGAGTATAAGGAAGAGTTGGTATCCCCAAAGAACTACAAAGAAGAGTTGAAATCTCCTAAGAACCGATCTCTACATGTTTAAAATCCAGTCAACCAGAAACCAAAACCCCTGTTCCTATTTCCCTCATTTAAAGATGGAATCCATAAATTGGCAGATTCCTCAATGAGATCATGGAACCCTGAAAAGAATGAAAGCCATCATTCTTGTCTTCTACCCACTGGGTGCAAAGTGACAGTCAAACATGTCTCCAGGTGTTGCCAAGTGGCCCAAAGGGCAGGAATCAGTGCTCACAGTGACACTGCATACAAACAGCACAAAAGCAAGTTCTTGGCTGCTCAACAGCTTGCTCCAGGACACAAGACTAGTAATTAGCAGTGGTGAGGAGGGGAGAATAGGAAGACACACATAAATATATACATGCACATGTGCACACACAGCTCAAGAAAATAGCAATTTTTCTATCCTAATGAAAAATGAGATTTGCATCATTCTTACCCTTCTTTGAAAGAGGAAAATTGGTGTAAATAAAAACTTGAAGCCAATTGCCTCAAATATGCTCTTTATAAAATACTATTTTTGAATCACAAGATACAGGAAATGGAGTTTACTTTAGCTCTCTTTATTGTACCTGTTTGCTTGTTTGTTTATCTCTAGACCAAGTCTCTTGTTTCCCACACTGGCTTCTAACTTGATATGCACTCAAGGATGACCTTGACCTTCCAATCTGCTGCCTCGCTCTCCCACTGACTGGGAGTGCTGATGAGTACCATCAAACCTAGGCTGTACAGTGGTAGGTATCAAACCCAGGGCTTCATCCATGTTATGCAAACACTTTATCAACTGAACTACATCTCCTAGTCCTACATAGTACTGTGGCTACCGACCCACGTTGTTCTCAGGCAAAGTTAGCCACCCCCATGTCAGCCATGTCTCCTTCATACAAATAGCCCATAAATTACCAGTGGGATGGTTACAGATGTTTGGCTCAACTATTTGTGTTAACATAATTAGACATTATTTTACTCATCATATGGGACTTAGAATTTAGTCATGATACTACCTGTGTTTAGAAGTAAGAGATAAGTTTGAAGTAGATTTAAATCTGTCAAGGTGAGTGATGTTATCTTAGGTGAAAAATTAACACTGTCTGCCGTTGGAAATGGAGCTGGTTTTGGGTTACCTGCAGAGTAGCTTTGGATGTGACCCACAGAGCAGGGGATATTTTTCCTTTGAGCTGCCTCCATGAAGTGATATTTCCATATGGGTCACAGACTCGTGTTTCAGACAAACCTTTCCTATCATGTTCTCTCATCTCTGTCTGCAGATTATTTTGATACTTTCTGGAAAGGCTCAAAGACACCTAATAAGCAAAGAAGCCAACAAGCAGGTACCAGAATGTCTTAGCCAAAGACAACAAAAGCAAAAGAGAATTTTAAGTAGAAGAGCGTATCAACCCTCTTCAACAGGAAGCTGAGGAGAAGCAGAAGTGAAATGTCCCCCACCACCTTACCTTATGAGAAAGTAAAAAAAAAAAATCCTTGGAAACTAAGATAGAAATGAGTTTGCAATTCAGCAAAACTGGAAAAACCAGGCCTGAGAACTTCAACAACCATGTTTTCTCCTACAGTGTACCTCCTTGCTCTGAGCCTGGGTTCTACTCCCTGTACATGGAGATGACAGAGGCCAGGTGAAATTAAGGTGGGACTGTGTATGTAAACATTCTAGCACAGTGGCTGATGTTTACAAGTTCTTCTGTCATCTTCTTCATTTTCTTTCTTCTTTTTTCAGATCCACCCTGTGGGGGGGGGGGGGGAAGAAGACAAGAAAAACAGGTGCACTGTCGGTTTTTTTGTTTTGTTTTGTTTTTCTGGTTTTTTTGTTGTTGTTGTTTTTGTCAACTTTCCTGCTTGTACCTTCAGTATCTTCTCAGGAGGACAAGAATGCTGGCCTGAAATTAGACCTTCACTAGGTTAGTAGTAGATCTATACGGTTATTTCACCACCTCTGTCTTCAAAACCGGTACAGGATATCCTGTTCTAGTAGGAGTGGCCTGGAGATAACCCAGCATCCATCCTAACAGTACTGATCAAGCATTAGAAACATCCAAACTCTGAAACAGGAGAGTTTAGGCAAAGAAGAGAGCTGATATAAGCTTAGACCAAAGAGAAAGGAGCCTGGGCCTTTCCATTGCAAATATTCTAGAGAATACTCTATAGGTTGACTCCACTGCCTGATATGTACCTTTCAGGGCTTAAAATAACTTCAGATTTTATAAAGTTGGTGACCTAATCTTTTTTTTTTTTTCAGTAAGAAAATTGGTGTCCAAAGATTTATGTTCTGCCTGAAATTGGTACAGTTAGAAGTTTGTTTAAGAATGTTTGGCCTCTGAGAAGGAGCTCTATTCTTTGTCGAAGCTTTATTCTGTGAAGGGCTATCAGCACTGATTAAGCAGGAATCATCTTGTTTCTCAGAATAGGGAAGCAGCTGAGTACTTAGAGATTCTGTGTTATTCTGAATTATATCATTCCACCAAGCAAAGTCAGAACTATGCTTCTAAACAGGAGGAATTACGCAAGACATTCCCCGATGATTTTTCAGTAATAAATGCATGAGAACCCAATAGAACACAACAGTCATGACATGTCATTCAAACAAAGGCATTCAGAAATGAACCACTAATAAGATAAAGGTTTGGGGCATTTGGTCAGGTGGGGTGACACAGAGACAAGTGGCTGTGGGGGCCATGAGAAAGAGCTGCTGGTCATGAAGAGTACAATATTTGGTTCCTCTCATCTTCCACTGGTGCTCCCATCAGCCAAGCTCATTGGGAAGTAGAAAACAAAGGATTTTGGTAATGCAGGCTACACCAGTCAATGTGATAAAGAATGGTGGAAATGGATAATATGACATGTAGCAATGGTTTACAGTGAAAATCAACCAGAGTATCTTTGATGTCTTCGAGCCTAGAGATGCCTTAGATACACAATTTTGGAGGGTCCTTGTCTTGTGGGACCTCAGATACCACAGAGGTCACCTAGAGCACTAGTCTGCAGCTATAGGCAGCCCCAAGGAGGGTAGCAGAGTGGGAAATGGGCAACAGAAACTCAGGAAAGCAACTGTCATGGAAGCAGAAATAACAATAAGCCAGAGGCACAGTAATGGCATGCTTGAAGGAATCCACTCTTATTGCGATGTCGAAAGTCAGGGTGGGGGAGACTATGCTTCTGACATGTGGCCAGGAAGCAATCTGCTGGAAATGAGGCCCTTCTACAGAGTAATCCCCCCTACTCATCCACTGTGATGAATAAGAAGCTATGCACAATGAGGAATCGGGAGTTTTGTCTAAGTGCAATCACAGAGATTGCCAACAGTAAAGAGCAAAAAAAGAACAGAACACAGGCATTCTCGTTGGGTCTGAGTCTACCCAGCCTACCCACACCTACCCTCTGCCTCTATACACACAATTAGATAATCCTAGACTGTCTGCAATTGGAGAAGCTCCATCCTCCAGCAAATTAGATGCTGCCTCAATCCATTTTAGAGCTCAGTCTCTCTCCTAGTTTGTTCTCCCATGTACCAGGGTGACCTTCCTGCTGCCTTCTGTGGTACCATGACTCAGATCCACTAATGTAAGTTCAAGTTTCTAGACTGTTTTACTCTGGTTTCTAATTTGGACCCTGGGCCTCAAGTATGCCTCTCCATCATAAGCCAAAACATAGCACTTGAAGTTACCTAGAAATGCATAATATACAGTGAGAGTCTGAGACTCTCCTATAACGACTATAGCATGTGCTATGGACTAGTTATTTTTATGTTCTAAAAAATTATATGCCAACTGCAAATCTCCAATGTGATGTCATTTGAAGGTGGTACCTTTTATGAGGAAATGGAGTAATGAACATTTATCCCTTATGAATGACATTACCAATAATGAAAATAGAAACAAATTTTTAGATGGTGGATCTATAGACAGTGTGAAATGGACAATAGGAAAAGACCTCTTGGTGCCAGGTGTGCCATACTATCTATTATGCTGGGACAAGAAGAATGAAACTTCACATCAAACCACTTTGCCAGGAAAATAATTAGATGCCATATTTTCAAACATTAAAGAGCTCTCTTCCAATGACTAAGAAAGAGATGAACAGGGAAATGATGCTAACATGCTATGGAAGATGATCTGAATTCAAAGTTGGTGGGTGCAAAGACTGAGGGGTGATGGTGGACAGACATCCTGAGTCCCATCAAGCAAAGATTACCCAATAAGGACACCCACATTTTAAAACATTTTTTAAACAATGAGAAACAGAAAAAAATTAAAACTTGAAGATATATTCATTCCAACAGATGTATAAATCACTACAAAGATACACAAATATAAGAGCAATTCATCAAGACACCTGCAAAAGCCCATGTCCCCACAATACTAATAACTACAATGCCAGCTAACAAGAAACAATGTGCCAGTCTTAAAATTGTCTGACAACAACAAAGGACTCAAACATTCAAACAAGCAAGTGAGTAAGGTTGTCAGTTCCCGAATCTAGATATGAAAGTCAGCAATGCAGATGAGAAAGGTGGCAAAGAGGGTGAAAAAGTCAACAACATGAAAGACAGTTTGAGCAAGGAAATTATGATTGTGAAAAGGATAACAAATGGACAAGGCAGAAATAAAAGTATTAGTCAAATAAAAACAAAGTGGGTCAACAGACAAGGTGAAGCAGAAGGGAGTGTTGGCCAAAGCAGACAAGGCACAGGACTGTACATTCACATGTAAATATATGGAGAAAATAAGCAGGCATAGTCACAGCTTACTGGGGCTCTGAGATAAGAT
This sequence comes from Mastomys coucha, assembly GCF_008632895.1. Classification (NCBI taxonomy): domain Eukaryota; kingdom Metazoa; phylum Chordata; class Mammalia; order Rodentia; family Muridae; genus Mastomys; species Mastomys coucha. Next base: position 157,233,108 of record NW_022196904.1, on the reverse strand, counting down.
GAAGAGATTAAAAAGCTAAGACTCTATAGGGCAGAATGAACTGAAATAAAAACTAAAGGCATAGGGAAACTACTGGATGGAATTATAGCAGAAATTACCCAAAGCTTAGGAAAAGATTCTAGTATTCAAATACCAGAGGCTCTCGATCTTTTACATTTATTTGTATATTTGTTTGTGTGTTCACATGCACATGGGCATGCACTCACATGTGCACATGCATATCACAGCTCATGGGAAGCAAGAGGGAAACTTGCAGAAGTCAGTTTTCTCTTTCCATCATAAAGCAAATCCCCACCGCCCAAGACATGGAAATGAAGGCTGATGAGATGGTTCAGTGGTTAATAGCACTTGCTGTTCTTCTCTAGGACTGAGATTTGATTCCCAGCATTCATATATCAGCTCACAACCATCTGTAACTCCAGTTCCAGGGGATCCAAATCCTTTCTGACATCAGTAGGCACCAGACATGGAAATGGTACACAGACATAAATGCAAAAAAAGAAACACATAACACTCATATACACATTTTAATTAGCTAATGTTAAAGCTGCAGAAAAAGGCATTAAAAGCAGCAATTTTTATAAGAAGTCAAATTACATATGCAAACTCATTAAAATATCATCAGACTTCTAGGAAGAATTCTTAACATCCAGAACAGCATAGAATAATATAGTTCAGGCCTTGGAAATAAGTAACTATCAACCAAGATTATTATATACAACAAAGACATTCTTAAATGGGTGGATATATAAAGACTTTCTAAGATCAGCACAGATGAAAGCAATTCATGAATACCAGCATTACAGAAGGTCTTGAAACAATTCAACGCCCCACAAAAGATAGTCATTAAATGAGAACACAGGATAGAATAAACCTTGTGAAGAAGAGTGTAACAGATGAGACCACATGTCCACCTCAGTGAAACACTTGGTCCTTAACATTAGTGAGGGACAAAGAAAAGAGCAAATACTGTGTGAAGCAACCAGGAAAAGAACCCAGAAAAATTACAGAGCTCACCAAATGGTTCCCAACAACACCTCTAAATAGCAATTATTTCCATTCTCTAACTAAGAGATGTAGACTCACTCACTGGACCAAAACTTAAGGCCCAACCACTTGCAGCTCACAAAAGAAACACCTCAATGGCAAAGGATCATAGAGATAGAAAAACTAAGGATTAGAAAGATGTACCAAGCAGACTGAAACAGAAAACAGGAAGGTGTAGCCATTCTTAGAATCAAGAAAGCCAATTTCAAGCCAAAACTAGCCAAAAGACATTAAGAAGGTCACTGTGTACTTGTAAAGGTTACAATGTTTCAGGATAAATTCATTATACATTTATAGATAGATAGATAGATAGATAGATAGATAGATAGATAGATAGATAGATAGATAGAATATACATATACATATATATGTACATACATACACATACAAATGATGGTGTAGCTAATTTCATTTTTATAATACTACTGGAAGTAAATGGAAAGATAGATTTACATATAATAAGTAACTTCAATGCCACCCCATTCTCATCAGTGCATACATCGTCCAGACAAAAATCAACAAATAAACTTCAGACTTAAACCATCTTACAGAGCAAATGGACTCAGCAGACATCTTTAGACTATTTCACCAAAAGTGATAGAATACACACTCTTTTCAGTATGCTATGGAACCTACTCCAAAACACACCATGTGCTGGGTCAGAAGTCCAGTATTAATAAATAATAAGAATGAAATAATTTTCTATACATAATTAGATCATAATGGAATAAAGTATGGGACAATGACAACCCTATAAAACATGTGGAAATTGGATACTATACTCCAGATTGGCTAGACAAGTCACTGAGGAAATCATAGAGAAAGTAAAAGCTTTCCTAGGATCAAATTAAAGTAAAAATACAACCAAATAGAACCTTTGGGATACTGCAGGGGTGATTTTTAAAGAGATCAGCATGGCTACAAGAACCTATATCAAAAATTCAGACAAATCTCAAGCAGCCTAACGATGTTCCATGCTGCCTTGAAAACACAAGGAAAACAAGCCAAGTGAGTAGCTGGCAATTAATAAAGATCAGGGCAGAGATGAATGTCATGGCGATTGAAAAGAGTAAATGAGACCAACTGTGGGTTCTCTGGAAGTAAAGCCAAGTCGGACAAAGCCTTAGCCAAACTAACGATACGTAATAACACAAAAGGGAGGGCAATATAAAAGATGCTAGCAAAACCAGAGGGTCATTAGAAGGCAAGAGATAAACTCCTGGTCACATGTAACCTACCAAAGTAAGTTATAAGTAACTTAAGCAGACCTGAGAATCCGTGGACTTGAAGCAGTGGTAGAGAACTCGAAGGGCCCATGAGATGACTGACTCAGTGGGTAAAGGAATGCACAACCACATCTGACAACCTGAGTTTGATCCTTGGGACCCACATAATGGGAGAGAAGCTATTCCTGCAAGTTGTTGTATGACTTCCATACTTATTGACAAATAAGTCAATAAGTGTAATATTTAAAAAAAAAAATTGGTCTTTTCACATTAAGTCCAAGACCTGGCTCATCATTACATGAATATTTGAAGTTGCTAGATGTGGGTACACAATTATTACATAAAGCCCACACTCAAGGCAAGAAGATTGTGAGTTCAAGACCAGCATGGGCTACACAGGAAGAGCTTGTCTGAAAAATCAATTAAACAATACAAGTAAGAGACTTGAATTGTAAGGCAAGCCGACTTAATACTTTCATAACTTGGGGCAGTCAATAAGCCCCACCACCAGTCTCTGGCTCATTCCTTCTGAAACTGGAATGAAGTCCATAGAATACTTGGATGTTGGATACAGACCTGTAAACAGTGCGACAGCCCTGCCCCTTCTGCCCCCCCC